>NC_134115.1:56978726-57292226 GCF_040939455.1 Microcebus murinus | reverse complement strand
TGTCGACATTCCTGAGCTGATCAGTAGTGAGATCGTGCCTTTGAATAGCCACAGCACTCCAGCCTGGGCAAAGGAAGACCCTGTCTCTAAAAACATAAAACTAAATGAAAAAATATTGTTGAAAGGTTTGGTGAGTACCAATGAAGGTGACTGAAAGGGTGCGTAAGACTGAAAATGGTGGGGCAGGATGCAATTTTAAATGGGGTTCAGGAGAAACCTCTGTGAGGTTACATTTAAATAGATTCAGGAAATTGATCTGAGAAATGTGAGAGTAAGAGCATTCTTCCAAGTTTCTGGCTTGTCATCATCATGTCTTATTTATGTATCAAGGACACCAAGCACCATCCTCAGGAGTTAAATGAATGGTCAACTCATCTCTCACTTCTTTGGTCTTTCTCAGACTTCAGTGATGCTAGTTCCTTTCTTTGTCAATTCAAATTCAAATCATGCTTCCAGATTTAGCACAGCCCATCTTCTCCAGGAATCCTTACTTAAAACATTTTTTTTTTTTTTTACTTTTAAGAGACAAGGTGTCATTCTGGCAGCCTTGGACTCTTAGGCTTAAGTGATCCTCCTGCCTCAGCCTCCTGAGTAGCTGGGAGTCACCACACCCAGCTAATATATATATATATATATTTCTTTTCTTTTCTGACATGAGGTCTCACTATATTGCTATGTTGTTCAGGCTGGCCTCAAACTCCTAGCCTCAAGCAATCCTCATCCTCCCACCTCAGCCTTCCAGGTAGCAGAGATTACAGGCATGAGCCACTACACTGGCCTCAATCAAAACATTCTGAACAAAGAGGGCAGCACGGTCAAAGGTCCAGAATAAGAAAAGAAGATAGAGTAGGGAGACTCCCAAGTAGTTCAATATAACTGGGGCATAAAATTTGAAGGAGACAATGGTTAGAGAAAAGTCTGGGAGATTGTGCTCACATTCATTCATTTAGTAAATACTTATTGAGTACCTACAATGTGCTAGGCATTGAGCATGCCAATATAGACCTTGGGTCCTTGTTCCATGAATTCACAAGTCAAGGGCAAAGAGAGACAATTGATAATCAAAAATTGGAAAAAGTGCTAAAAGGAAAATAAATTGGAGGATGAGAAAAGATAAAACATTTTATTAAATAGAAAACATATATCAATATGTTTAGAAAACATATATATATTTTTTAAAGACAGAGTCTCGCTTTGTTGCCCAGGCTAGAGTGAGTGCTGTGGCATCAACCTAGCTCACAGCAACCTCAAACTCCTGGGCCCAAGCAATCCTCCTGCCTCAGCCTCCTGAGTAGCTGGGACTATAGGCATGCCCCACCATGTGGCTAATTTTTTCTATATATATTAGTTGGCCAATTAATTTCTTTCTATTTATAGTAGAGACGGGGTCTCGCTCTTGCTCAGACTAGTTTTGAACTCCTGACCTCGAGCAATCGGCACGCCTTGGCCTCCCAGAGTGCTAGGATTACAGGCGTGAACCACCACCGTGCCCAGCCTAGAAAACATATTTTAAGCTTTTAGTGAAGGCCTAACTAAAGAGGTGATTTTTTTTTCCCCGAGACAGGGTCTCACTCTGCCACCCAGGCTAGAGAGCAGTGGGGGCATCATCATAGCTCACTGTAACCTCAAATTTCTGGGTTTTAGCAATACTCTTGCCTCAGCCTCCCAAGGATCTGGTACTATAGGCATGCACCACCATGCCCAGCTAATTTTTCTATTTTTTCATAGAGATGGGGTCTCACTCTTGCTCAGGCTGGTATCAAACTCCTGACCCCAAGTGATCCTTCCACTCGGCCTCCAATAGTGCTAGGATTACACATGTGAGCCACCGCACCTGGCCAACTGAGGAGTTTTTATTTATTTATTATTATTGTTATTTTTTATTTATTTATTTATCTATCTATTTATTTATTTATTTATTTGAGACAGAGTCTCGCTTTGTTGTCCAGGCTAGAGTGAGTGCCGTGGCATCAGGCTAGCTCACAGCAACTTCAAACTCCTGGGCTTGAGCAATCCTTCTGCCTCAGCCTCCCAAGTAGCTGGGACTACAGGCATGCGCCACCATGCCCGGCTAATTTTTTATATGCATATCAGTTGGCCAATTAATTTCTTTCTATTTATAGTAGAGACGGGGTCTCGCTCTTGCTCAGGCTGGTTTTGAACTCCTGACCTTGAGCAATCCGCCCGCCTCGGCCTCCCAGAGAGCTAGGATTACAGGCGTGAGCCACCACACCCGGCCTATTTATTTATTTTTGAGACAGAGTCTCGCTTTGTTGTCCAGGCTAGAGTGAGTGCTGGGGCATCAGCCTAGCTCATAGCAACCTCAAACTCCTGGGCTCAAGCGATCCTACTGCCTCAGTCTCCCAAGTAGCTGGGACTACAGGCATGTGCCACCATGCCCTGCTAATTTTTTATATATATATATCAGTTGGCCAATTGATTTTTTTCTATGTATAGTAAGACAGGGTCTCACTCTTGCTTAGGCTGGTTTTGAACTCCTGACCTCGAGCAATCCGCCGGCCTTGGCCTCCCAGAGAGCTAGGATTACAGGTGTGAACCACCGTGCCCAGCCTATTATTGTTATTTTTTGAGACAGAGTCTCACCTTGTTGTCCAGGCTAGAGTGAGTGCTGTGGTGTCAGCCTAGCTCACAGCAACCTCAAACTCCTGGGCTCAAGTTATCCTGCTGCTTCTGCCTCCCAAGTAGCTGGGACTACAGGCATGCGCCACCATGCCCGGCTAATTTTTTTTTCTATATATATTAGTTGTCCAATTAATTTCTTTCTATTTATAGTAGAGACAGGGCCTTGCTTTTGCTCAGGCTGGTTTTGAACTCCTGACCTCAAGCAATCCGCCCGCCTTGGCCTCCCAGAGTACTAGGATTACAGGCGTGAGCCACTGTACCCGGCCTTTTTTATTTTTAATTAAATAAAAAAGACAGGGTCTTGCTCTTGCTCAGGTTAGACTTGAACTCCTGAGTTCAAGCAATCCTCCCGCCTTCGCCTTTGCCTCCCAGAGTGCTATGATTACAGGCATGAGCCACCACACCCAGCCCAACTGAGGAGTTTTTTTTTTTTTTTTTTTTTTTAAAGCTAGTCAAGCGTGGTTGTGGGGGGAGACAATGTTAAATCAGCTTAACAATAACCCACAACCCTCGGACCAACTAAACTGAGGAGTTTTTAAAAAGGAAATGACATGATAGAATTTCTGTTTCAGAAAAAATTCTGGCAGTTGTGTGGAAAATGGTTTGAAGATGGACAAGAACATTCTTGAGAGAAAGTTCTTTAAAAACCTATTGCATGAACTAGTCTATGCTGTTTGAAGTCAGGATAGTGATTATAGTTCAAGAGTAATTACTAGAAGGCAGCCTGAAGGGAGATTCTGAAAGTGCAGAAAATGTTCTGCTTCTTTTCTGGGAGATAGTTACATGGCTATGTCTGGTTTGTGAGTATTCAAGCTGTATCCTTATGATATGTGAATTTTTCCTTATGTATATTCTACCTCAATAAAAACATTTAAAAAGAAAAAAAGCTGTTGAAACTGCTCTGTATTCTCCAAAAATGTCATCATATAACACCAAAAAAGAGAGAGCTCAGCAAATGTTCCAGATTAAGAGGGAAAAAGACAAACACGACAAACAAATTTGATAGTTGAATTTAGATGATTCTGCGTCAGGAAATAAAATAAAAGTGGGATAATTGGCAAAATTTGAATATGGAACTTATATAATAGTATTGAATCAAGGTTAAATTTCCTCAGAGTTACAAATGGACTACGATTATGTAAGAGGTAGTAGTCTTTGATCTTGGTAAATACATGCCAAAGTATTTAAAGATGTGTGCAATTGATTTTCAAAAGGCTCGGAAAATAATATGAAAATACATAGGGGAAGATAAAACAAACTTGACAAAACATTAACAGTAAGTGAATCTAGGCGAAGGGTATGTGGACGTTCATTATGTTATTCTTGCAACGTTTCTGTGCTTTAAATTTTAGTAATCTCACTAAGTAAAAGCTGGAGAAAAGCCATTACAATAACCTAAACCCAAC
Organism: Microcebus murinus; assembly: GCF_040939455.1. Classification (NCBI taxonomy): domain Eukaryota; kingdom Metazoa; phylum Chordata; class Mammalia; order Primates; family Cheirogaleidae; genus Microcebus; species Microcebus murinus. The sequence goes on along the minus strand of NC_134115.1, from coordinate 57,288,177 downwards.
GTAATATGAGGACTAAAGCTGGCAGTAAAGACAGAGAAAAATGAATAAATTCAAAATATAGTTTGGAGGAAGTACGGACAGGATTTGTTCATTGACAAGACTTAATGGATGAGGGGGGGGAAATCACTGCTGTAAACAAACAATCCCCCACCAGAAAATCCAACTAGCTCTGCCCTTCCCGTTTTGTCTCAGGCGGAGGAAGTGAGGGGAAAAAAACGACTGCCAAGTTACAGGCAGACTTCCGGTGTAGTGTCGCGAAGAGGCCGTAAGTGGAGAACGCCGTTTGGTCCCTCCCCAGTGTGCTGTGCCGGAGAGTGACTGGCCAATGGGGAGAGACTCGTGGAGCAATAACCCAATGACTCTGGAATGGGTGGAGTCCTGAGGAATACGCGTGCTAGGACTCGCGACCCGAATTTCGGCATTTCCGTCCACATGGGAAGTCACAGTGTGTGGACCCAGCTTAAATTCGAAGTGCTGGAGAGACACCTGGGCGCAGAGTGATGGGGCCGGCGCCTGCTGGAGGGCAGCTGCGCGGAGCAGTTGGGGAGCCCGAGGTGGGTTGAGCCATCTGGGAGGAAGAGAGCCCCAATGGGTGCTCCCTTGGTTGCAGGGCGCGAGATGGCAGGGCCTTCCAGCTCCCCGGTGAGGGACACGAGGGTGGTTCGCTTCGGAGGAATTCCCTTCCCGCGACGCTTACATCCTGTCCCGCCGAGACAGTCAGGGCTTGCTAGGGGCAATGGAATCTGGTAGTATTTGGATAGAAGCAGTGAAGCCTATTGAGCGACCCATAGCTTGGGTAATTTCCTTGCCCGGGACCTCCTCCTTGACGTTGAGCGGTATCTTCCTCCCTCCACAGAACTTGTGTCTAATTCTGTTTTCCCCGCTGTAAGCGAGGCACACGGTGGCTCTCCTAGAGCACTCTAGTAAGGCTCTCCCCAGGGCTGTAGGGGAAGAAGTTTGCGATCCTGCAGACCTGGGTTTGAAGCCTGCTCATAGAACTGATGTGGCAACTATGAAACCTACAATAAATGATGGGATTTCCTTCAAATCTCTTAAATAATTGTTGAGGCGATGGAATATATACTGAATGTATCCTCTGGAGGCACGTAGATTCTAGCTCTGACCATCAGTGAGCACTTAATGTGTACCGATATAGTCAGGGCTTGCTTGAGGTGGTGGAACCTGGCATGATTTGGATAGAGCAGCAGATAAAGCCATTTGAGAAGTCCCAGGCCTGTAGCAGCAGAAAAGGAAACTCCTGGATTTACAGTACCTGAAACTATTGGGCATTACTTAGAGCAGGGCCAGGTCAGCTTCCGCCCCTACCAGCTCCAAGTAGAGCTCCCTGCTTGTGCTGTCAGGTAGACAGGGAGCCCTCAACTCAAGGAACTTTTAACCTAGAGCTCAGTAATGTTCCTCCAAGTAATGATTATCCTGAGTTTTACAGAATCTGACTCCCATCAAAAGAGGAACGAGCAGGTGAAGCCTTTACTCACAATCTAAGTGGTGATCCTTTAGACAGCAGATGTTGGATACCTGTGACCCCCACATTGGCTTCTCCCTCTCTGGTCATAGGTGATGGAACCAGCCCTGGAAGGCACAGGCAAGGAGGGGAAGAAAGCATCTTCAAGGAAGCGAACAGTGACTAGGTCTCCAGCCGAGGGCCTGCTGCAGCCAGTGAAGCTCAGTAGGGCAGAACTGTACAAGGAGCCCACCAATGAGGAGCTGAATCATCTTCGGGAGACGGAGATCCTGTTCCACTCCAGCCTGCTCCGTTTACAGGTACTGTTGTGTGGCTGGGGCTTGGGTTAGAGGGGCAGACTGGGACCCTCAGGGTGATGGACTCTCCCCTACTCCCTATTACAGGTAGAGGAGCTACTAAAGGAAGTAAGGCTGTCAGAGAAGAAGAAGGATCGGATCGATGCCTTCCTCCGGGAGATTAACCAGCGGGTCATGAGGGTTCCCTCAATCCCTGAGGTAGAGGTAAGGCAGGTGGCCTGGGGCACTGGGAAGCCCAGGAGAAGCCTTCAATGGGGGCATTTCAAACAGGGGCCTTGCTTTTCTCTTGAGAGGATGCTAGGGAGCTCATTTTCTTTTTTCTTTTTTTTTTTTGAGACAGAGTCTCGCTTTGTTGCCCAGGCTAGAGTGGGTGCCATGGTGTCAGCCTAACTCACAGCAACCTCAAACTCCTGGGCTTAAGCGATCCTGCTGCCTCAGCCTCCCGAGTAGCTGGGACTACAGGCATGTGCCACCATGCCCCGCTAATTTTTTCTATATATATTAGTTGGCCAATTAATTTCTTTGTATTTATAGTAGAGACGGGGCCTCGCTCTTGCTCAGGCTGGTTTTGAACTCCAGTCCTTGAGCAATCCGCCCACCTCGGCCTCCTAGAGTGCTAGGATTATAGGTGTGAGCCACCGTGCCCGGCCAGGGAGCTCATTTTCACTGTAAGGAAGCTCAGCTGGGAGTGTAGTCATTCATGTGTTCATGTACTCAGCTAGTACTTATGTGCCTTGCAGTGTTTGTGTTCTTAGGATGCATCAGTAAACAAACAAACCTATATTCTAATGTTGGGGTATGGATAACAGATAATAAGCATGACAGGTAAACTGTATAGCAGTATTAAAAGATGGTAAACACTATGGAAAAAGGAAAACTTAGGACAAGGTAAGGGATTGGGGATATTAGGGGATGGGAGTGGCTTGTAATTTTAAATAGGGTATTCAGGGTGGGTATTACTGAAGTGACATTTGTGTAAGGGTTTGAAGTAGGTCATTCAGTCATGTGGCTACATAAGGGAGCAAGAGCATTCCAGGAAGGGGAAACAGTCAGCACAAAGGCTCAAAAAGGCAGGAATGTTCCTATTACATTCCTTGGAATGAATGAGTGGAAGATAGAAGGAGACGAATTCAGAAAGGTAATGGGGAAGGTGGCATATCATGCAGGGTCTTGTATACCCAAACGGTGACTTTAGCTGTTATATTGAAAGTAGAATGGAGGAGACAAAGGTGAAATCAGGGAGACTAGTTAGGAACCTATTGTGTGCTGCAAAATGGTGATTCCCTAAACTAGGGTGTAGAGAAGTGATCCATTTATGGATACATTTCAATAGTAAGATGGTTGTTCTTAACAGAGGAGAATTAAGGCGGCTTATATGTTTTTGGCTTGAGCAACTGGTATGGAGTTGCCTTAATGGGGAAGACATGTTTACGGGAAGATTGGGAGTTTGGTTTCAAACATAGTGATGTGTAAAGATGTCTGCTAGACACCAAGGGACCATGTGAGGAAGGTAGTTGAATCAATATGTGTCACTGTCTCTCCTCCTACAGCTTACTGACCAGGCATGGCTTCCAGCTGGGGTTCGAGTGCCCCTTCATCAAGTACCGTATACCGTGAAGGGCTGTTTCCGCTTCCTGCCTCCAGCCCAGGTCACTGTTGTGGGGAGCTACCTTTTGGGCACCTGCATCCGACCAGACATCAATGTGGATGTGGCATTGACCATGCCCAGGGTAAGGTCCAGGGTTTGGGGAATAGAGAGGCCACTACTTAACATCTACAAGTCCCTGGATCCCTCTCTCTTACTTGCCACTTGCCAGTGGGTTGAAATCTGAATTCTAAGTCAAAAGAATAGAAGACCACTGCATTCATCTTGAGAGCAGCTTACATGGGCCCTTGGGCCACTTGCTGTCCTTTTGGGGCTTTGCCTTTCTCATCTGAGTATGGGGTTGCTCACCCTGGCTCAGGCACTTCTGTCTATAGGGATGCCCTGGGACTCTTACCTAGGCTTCATCTTGGCCCACAAGCTCTACAATCACATGCCTGGTCATCTCTCTTGTCCCCTGTCCTCTCCAGGAAATCCTACAGGACAAGGATGGGCTGAACCAGCGCTACTTCCGCAAGCGTGCCCTCTACCTGGCTCACTTGGCTCACCACCTGGCCCAAGATCCCCTCTTCGGCAGTGTCCGTTTCTCCTACTCCAGTGGCTGCCACCTGAAACCCTTGTTGTTGCTGCGGCCAAATGGTGGGAGGCACACACTGGGCTTCGGACGTAGTATAGGGTGACAAATTTGGAGGGAGTGCACAGGGGCCTCAAGTCTTAAGGAGTAGGGATAGGGGTCTCAAGTGCAAGCTGAAAGGCATGGGCCTCTAGTTTGATGGAAGGATGTAGAGACCCCAAATTCTAAAGTGTGAAGACATGGAGCCCTCAAGTATGAAGGAGGTGGTGTGGGGGCCCCTCTGGCTCTAGGGGCTGCAGAGTCTCAGCACCCCCTTTGTCTGCTAGGGAAGGACGAGAGTTTGGTCACCGTTCGTCTGCATCCCTGCCCTCCGCCTGACTTCTTCCGCCCATGCCGCTTGCTGCCAACCAAGAACAATGTGCGCTCTGCCTGGTACCGAGGGCAGAGTTCTCCAGGGGATGGTGAGCAGGCATTGGTGTTGAGGTAGAGCTGAAGGGAAGGGGTATTGTGGAGACTTCTCTCATGGCTTCCCTTTTCTTCCCACAGGTAGTCCAGAGCCCCCTACCCCCCACTACAACACTTGGGTTCTTCAGGATATAGCTCTTGAGTCCCATTTAAAGCTCCTGTCAGCCATGCTGGGTTCAGCCCCAGGGCTGAAGGATGGTGTGGCACTTCTGAAGGTCTGGCTGCGGCAGCGGGAGCTGGATAAGGTGAGTTAGGGTGGCCCAGCTTCCCTGCCTCGATAAGTGGGCTGTCTCTGAGCTCAGGCCTCTCCCTTTATCTCTCTTTCAGGGTCTGGGTGGGTTTACTGGGTTCCATGTCTCCATGCTGGTTGCCTTCCTCGTGTCTACACGCAAAATCCACACCACCATGAGCGGCTACCAGGTCCTGAGAAGCGTCTTGCAGTTTCTGGGTGAGGCAACTAGATGGGGAAAGGCCAGGAGTTCCACTCATCCCAGGAATCCTCTCATCGCCTCGTGGGTCCTTTGAGTCCTTCCCATTAGACAGATGAGCAAACTGAATCCCAGAGGCAAACAGTTGCAGCCACCCAGGCCAAAGGAGGGTGTTGTTAGGGTTGGGTCCCCAGAGAGGCGGGATACCTTCTAACACATTCCTCTGGTTCACTCCAGCCACCACAGATCTGACAGTCAACGGGATCAGCTTATGTCTCAGTTCTGATCCCTCCCTGGTGAGTTGGGGAAGGGTCAGGTCTGTGCCAGGAGGGAGCCTGACAGTAAGGCTCCAACCCTGACTGGCTTCTCTCTACACCCCTCTCCAAGCCGGCCCTGGCCGACTTCCACCAGGCCTTCCCTGTTGTCTTCCTGGACTCCTTGGGCCGTCTCAACCTCTGTGCTGATGTCACTGCCTCCACTTACCATCAGGTACCAATGGGCCTCTACTCCTGGATTGCCCTGGTGTCCCAGCCTAAACTCTGTCCCTTTGGGAAATACCAGAACTGCAGAAACTCCTCTCCAGAGAGCTAAGGTCAGGAATGTCTCCTGGTCTAAGCCCTCGAGTCAATAAAGGGTACCGAAGTGGTCCCTTCTTACCCTCTGGCTCTAGGTGCAGCACGAGGCACGGCTGTCCATGGCACTGCTGGACAGCAAAGCTGATGATGGGTTCCAGCTGCTGTTGATGACTCCAAAACCCATGATCCGGGCTTTTGACCACGTCCTGCAGTGAGTTTGGGGTGACAGGGTATGTTGGTGGGTCTGGGTCCTGTCTTCCTGGGGCCACAGTGTTGGGGCAAAGGTCTTTAGGCTCAGATCCTCCAAGGAGGAGGTGATATGAGGAGCCAGCAGACCCTGATTCCCCCTTTGGCCCTCTTTGCCCCCCAGTCTCCGTCCATTGAGTCGCCTGCAGGCAGCATGTCACCGGCTGAAGCTCTGGCCAGAGCTGCAAGACAATGGTGGGGACTATGTCTCAGCTGCTTTGGGCCCATTGACCACCCTCCTGGAACAGGGCCTCGGGGCCCGGCTGCACCTGCTGGCTCACTCTCGGCCCCCAGTCCCAGAGGTGAGGTGGAGTAGGTTGGAGTGTTTGGGGTCTGAGTAGGGGTTGGATCCAGGTTTCCAAGGGACACAATGGCATACCATGCCTCTAGCTAGACCTTTGTAGCTAGCTAGAAAATAGTTTCCAGGCCAGGCTGAGGGATTCTTGAGTTCAGCCCAGCCTTTTTACACCCTACAGTGGGACATCAGCCAAGATCCACCGAAGCACAAAGACTCTGGGACCCTGAGCCTGGGATTTCTTCTCCGGCCTGAGGGATTGACCAGTGTGCTTGAGCTGGGTCCAGAGGCCGACCAGCCCAAGGTGAGAACCCCAGCATGCGTATTGGAAAGCATGGGGCCGACCATCCTCATGCCACCTGGATTGAAGCCTGGGAGGGAGACTTTCGGAGAGCCTTTCCATCCTGATCTCGCCCACCACCCCTTGCCTCTCCTTAGGCCGCTGACTTCCGCCACTTCTGGGGATCTCGCTCAGAGCTTCGGCGTTTCCAGGACGGAGCCATTCGGGAAGCTGTGGTCTGGGAGGCAGCCTCTATGTCCCAGAAGCGCCTTATTCCCCACCAGGTGGTCACCCACCTCTTGGCACTGTGAGTGTTAGCATCTGGAGGCCAGGAGCCAACTGTGGGCTGGGGGGCCTTTTAGGAGGGTCTGGCCCAGGCTGTCGAGGGTGAGCAGAGCCCACAATGCCATCACTGTGTGTGTGCTTCTTCAGACATGCTGACATCCCAGAAACCTGTGTCCACTATGTGGGGGGCCTTGTGGATGTCCTGATACAAGGCCTGAAAGAGGTAAGGACCTTGGGTCAAGGCTGACAACTAGAGTGACCTGTGGGGGAGACAGCCCTCTTGGCTCAGCCAGGATGCACTTCCTGGTGTGTCCAGCAGGGGGCGAGCTGGCTTCACTGCAGCCTGAGCCAGGCAGAATCCCAGGTGGTTTTGACTCTCTTCTCCCTCTCAGACCTCCAGCACAGGTGAGGAGGCCCTGGCAGTGGCAGTGCGTTGCTATGATGACCTCAGCCGCCTGCTGTGGGGGCTGGAGGGTCTCCCACTGACTGTGTCTGCTGTTCAGGGAGCTCACCCAGTGCTGCGCTACACAGAGGTGAGGTGCAAGGGGGCAGGGAACCCTTTGCCCTTTCTGCTTGGTGACCACCCCCCCCCCCGCCCCCCGACCTCTGCTCCAGTCACCCAGTGTTTTCTACTTCCAACTCCTGACTCTGGGCACTCCCTGCCAGTGCTAGGCCCCTTCCTCAGTCCCCCTTCCTCCACAGGTATTCCCGCCAACCCCGGTCCGACCAGCCTGCTCCTTCCATGAGCACCTGCGAGAGCGAGCCTCACTGCTGCCCCGGCTCGATAAGCCCTGCCCGGCCTACGTGGAGCCCATGACTGGTAAGAGGGCCCTTGGGAGGGAGTGGGAGGGACACTTCCTGCTTCAGGCCACAGTGTGTGACCTTTCCTGTTCTCCCTCAGTGGTTTGTCACCTGGAGGGCAGTGGTCAGTGGCCACAGGATGCTGAGGCCGTGCGGCGGGTCCGAGCCGCCTTCCAGCTGCGCCTGGCAGAGCTGCTGATGCAACAGCATGGGTTGCAGTGCCGTGCCACTGCCACGCACACAGACATCCTCAAGGTTAAGCTGGGGCAGGGCAGATAAATCCGCAGGGGAGGGGAGGATCAGGGATGTCAGGGCGTGGAAGGGGATACCCTTGTGGGCACCAGGCTGGAGAGCAGGGATATAGATAGCAGAGTACCCCCAGGGTCCTATCCCATGCCTTTTCCAACAGGATGGATTTGTGTTCCGGATTTGTGTGGCCTATCAGCGGGAGCCCCAGATCCTGAGGGAGATGCGGAGCCCAGAGGGGATGATCTCACTGAGAGACACACCTGCCTCCCTCCGCCTTGAAAGAGATACAAGGCAGTTGCCCCTACTCACCAGTGCCCTGCATGGGTAAGGCCACCTGGTCTTCCTGTTGCTAGACCCTTCCCTGCCCCCGTTTTGCTCTCCTGGCCATCTGTCTCTGTGGGAGGCCGGATGGTGTGGTAGTTAGGGCTAGAGTTCTGGAGTCAGGCAGGTTCTGGAATCTTGGCCTTTCCACTTACGGGACTGCATCCCATGTAACACATTAGTGCAGAGGCTGGCACTGGGTGAGGGTTGGATAAACAGTGGCAGGGGGGCTGAGACACTATTCTTGGGCCCATAGTGCCTGAGTCTCACTACCACTACCCTCCTTCCCCCAGACTTCAACAACAGCACCCAGCCTTCTCGGGTGTGGCTCGGCTGGCCAAGCGGTGGGTGCGTGCCCAGCTTCTGGGTGAGGGGTTCACTGATGAGAGCCTGGACCTGGTGGCTGCTGCCCTTTTCCTGCACCCTGAGCCCTTCACTCCTCCCAGGTGATTCCTTCTGCTTTTTCCCTATCCAGGAAGTTCCGGGCGTGGGGGGAAGCTTTCAACCTTCACACTGCACCCTTGGTCCAAATGGGAGAGGGTATTTGAGCAGGTGACAGAGGGATTCTAAGATGTCCCCCTCTCCTGCCCATCCATGCCAAGGGGTCTGGGCTCCCTAGATTGTGGGAAGCCCAGGGCTGGGCTCCAGATTCTTTGTTCACTCCTGCCCTTCAGCTCCCCCCAGGTTGGCTTTCTTCGGTTCCTTTTCCTGGTATCAACCTTTGATTGGAAGAACAACCCCCTCATTGTCAACCTCAACAATGAGCTCACTGGTAAGTGGTAGGACTGGGGCCAGACTTCTGGAAAAACTACCCTTTATGGATTGCAGAGTAGGTCAGGCAAGGGTTTTCCCTGTTAGTCTGTTAGGTTTTCTCTGTGTGCTTCCTCTATCCCAGATATCTAAGCCTGATGCTGACTACCTTGGGGTAGAGAATTGTCAGGAGGAAGAGGTCCAGATGAAGCCTGACTAGAGATGTGGTTTGCCCATGTCATGGTCAAGGACACAGTGCACTGGGGGTGGTAAGCAAGCGACCTGGGGGCTGTGGAAGGGGGAGGGCAGAAGAGAGTAGAAAGGGGATCCTGAATACCAGGTGAGAAGTCTTGTGGTGAGGAGCTAGGAAGTTTGGAGTAGATGCCCAGTCCTCTTGGGGTGGGAATGGTGATTTCTGGTTGTAACATGAGGAGCTTCTGATCTCAGTAGAGAGTAGGGTGTCAGGTTCCTAATTCCCCAGGTGTGTAAGAGCCCAGGGTGGGAGGGGGCCAGGGGCAAGCCTCAGCTTGTGCAGGCCCAGAAACCAGACTGGGGGTGCCAGGCAGTGGAAAAATTCTGCCTCTGAGATAGGGTTGGGAGATTAACAATCCACCGAGTCGAGGCAAGTGCAGTGTCCCTTTAGTTGCCTTTGCCACTTGGGGATTGGATGTTGGGAAATGCCTAGGATAAGCAGCTGTGGGGGCCAAAGTAGGAGGACTTGGGGCAGTGGAAGGGTCTTCTGGGGAGGTGCAGGCTGACCCAGGACCTGCTCTTTTCTCTAGCGGAGGAACAGGTGGAGATACGCAGTGGCTTCCTGGCGGCTCGGACACAGCTCCCTGTCATGGTCATCGTTACTCCTCAGGACCGCAAAAACTCTGTGTGGACACAGGATGGACCCTCAGCCCAGGTTCAACCCCACTCCTGCCACCAAACGTGTGGTTTTCTTCCTGAAAGAAAAGGCAAGGCCAGCCTAAGTTAAGATACACCCTAGTCTGAAGTATCTCTATTCCCCAGATCCTACAGCAACTCGTGGTCCTGGCAGCCAAAGCTCTGCCCATCCTAGAGAAGCAGCTAATGGATCCCCAGGGGCCTGGGGATATCAGGGTAAGCCTCTGACCCCCAGTGACTCCAGTGACTCTGTTGCTTCTGTTTTTGAACCGTGGAGGTTCAGCATTCAAGGGGCCCTCATAGTATGTCTGGTGAGACTGAATCCAGAGAAGGCATTGAAGCTGCCATGGAAATGGCACAGCCTGGAGAACCTGTGCTCTAGGCTCATGCTTCTAGCCTGTGCTCCTGCTGCTGGACTTGAGCTGACACCAGCTGCTTCCTCTGTGGGTCTTGGTGTTCCCATCTTCAGATAGGCATGCAGGTCCATAATGGGTGGTCAGATGAAGGGGAAGGGGAACCAAGGTGGGTATGTGGAGAGGTTTGTTGTCCAACTCCCAACTCCTCTCCCCTTCCTTAGATGGTGTTCCGGCCACCCTTGGACATGTATGATGTGCTGATCCACCTGTCTCCCCGCCACATCCCCCGGCACCGCCAGGCTGTGGACTCTCCACCTGCCTCCTTCTGCCGTGGCCTGCTCAGTGAGCCAGGACCCTCGTCCCTAATGCCTGTGCTGGGCTACGATCCTCCTCAGCTTTACCTGGCACAGCTCAGGGTAGGGCTTAAACAGCTGACTGACCCTGGGGAGGCTCTCAGGTGCCCACGTGTAATCTTATCTCTGTTCTGTCCCTTCCTAGGAAGCCTTTGGGGATCTGGCCCTTTTCTTCTATGACCAGCATGGTGGAGAGGTGATTGGTGTCCTCTGGAAGCCGACCGTCTTCCAGCCTCAGCCCTTCAAGGTGCGCTGGTGTCAGCTATGTGTTCCTGAGTGTGTACACATGGTTCCACGTGGGTGGGTGTGTCTTTGTGTAGTCTGCTCCATGAGTGACCCTGTGTCAAGTGTGGAGTGTGTGGGCTTGTGTGTTTATCTCTACTGCCCCCACTCTGCCCCCACCCTGGTGTCTCTGGGTGTGCCTTTGTGACATCTCAACCCACATTTCTTTTCTGATTCCCCCAGGCCTCCAGTGCAAAGGGACACATGGTAGTGTCTCAAGGCGGGAAGCTGGTGATGGTGCCCAATGTAGAAGCAATCCTGGAGGACTTTGCCGTGCTGGGTGAAGGCCTGGTGCGGGCTGTGGAAGCCCGAAGTGAGAGGTGGACTGTGTGATCCCAGCCCCAGAGCAAGCCGTAGATGGATAGGAAGACTTTCAACATAGGGAGCAAGATGTCAGTGGCATGATCTCCATCCTCATTGCATATGGACCCTCCATGGAGGGCCTGCTGGCTGAAAACACTGAATTGTCCCTAACAGAGGCCCTGATGCCCCATCAGGGCAGGGACATGGTGTCTTATGGAGTCTCCTAGGCCTGTCTGAACTCTCAGAAGACGAGTGGGAGCCATTGCAGAGAACTGCATCCAGGAGATCCATCCATCTGCCCTAGGCTTGGACCTTTGGGAGTTTTTTCCTTCTTAGGTTTCTCCCAGAAGCAGCTGGAGAAGGGGGCTTGTGCCTGAGGCAGAGGTTCTGTCCCCTTCCACTGCCAGGACATGTGCCTAAGTCTCAGTATGCCCTTCACTGCAGCATCAGCCCTTTAGATGGGACCCAGCAAAGGTGTGGCACTTCCTGAGGGTCACAGCACCAGCACTGAGCAGTGGAAAGAGGGCTGTTTGTGTATGAATACACCACATTGAAGAAGCACAATGCCCTCCTCTGTTGGTGCTATTTCCCAGGGTGGAGACAGTGGAAAAGGACAGAGGACAGGAAGGGGCTGGATGGGTGAAGGGGTCAAGGGGGCTGGTGGTCGCCCAGTCCAGAAGAGATACAAAAAGCACTTGGTGCTGCCCCCTGGCCTCTCTGAATCCCACTAGCTCTGTGCATTTGCCCTGGCTGCCTATTCGTGCCACAGACTACCACCTCTGCAGGCTTGCAGAGATGAGCAAGACCCAAGTCCAGCTCTCCTGGAGCTCCCAGGGCCCCGGGGTGGGGGTGGGGGGTGCTGCCTCCTTTCAGTCTGGTTCACGCCCCCTTCCTGGCAGCCTGTCCTGCATCTCTGCCTCCCCTAATCCTGGCTGTTTTTCCAGACTCAGCTCAAATAGTGCCCCTCCTTAAGCCTATCCCTCGCCCCCAGCCTGAGGTGATCTTTTCCTCTGAACTATTAAAGCAATTATTGCCTGTTCGGTTCACTTGGCAGGCACACACAGTGGTGTGAACTCTTCTATTGTCTTGAACTCAGATTTAAAATTAAATTGGTTAATTCCCCCCATGTTCCTGGCTTGTCCCTTTCCACTGGTTTTGACCTGGTCTCCTGTGTGTAAGATTCTTGGGGGCAGGGAATATGTTTGAACATAGATTGTTTGGTGTCCTTCGTGGCACCTGTATGTTGCTCTGCTCAAGGGGCACCCAGCCCAGGCAATGGAGGGCAGGGAAGGCCACCAGAAGACTTTGAGGAAAGGGGAATCAGAATTTGTGCTCTCTGCCTAGAACAGGTAGGTGGTGACAATGAAAGAAAGCCTAGGAGATAATAGGTCCCAGGTACTGTCATGTGCTGTTTTCCATATCTTACGTATGGAATTGGATCTTAGCCCTATGGAGTGGGTACTTTTATTAGTTGCCTTCGTTTTCTGAATGAGGGAATACTCTCGGTGTAGGGGCCCTTTGTGGAGGGTCTTTGATGTCTGGCTAGCAAGCTCCATCTTTAAGATGATGAGAAACCATGTGTGGGAACTGTCATCTCAGTTTTGTCTCAGCTCTTGGTCTTTGTGAAATCTCTGCCTGTCCCTACTATCTCTGCCATGGGACAGCTCAGCCCAGGGTTGAAATTAAAACAGGGAATAACTTGTTTGGCTGTGTGAGCTAGAGTCTACATTTCTCTGTGTGCTGTCTATTCATGAACTTCAAGCAACAGCATGCCAGGCTTTATTTTCATGGAACAAAATGTCATCCCATCCCTGGGTCCATGGTCAGGAGTTGTCCTTGGTTCTGCCTCTGCCTTCCCTTTCTCTGGTTCCTTGGACAGTTTCTCTGCCATCTCCAAGACCTCTGGGGAGGGCCAGGGTTACTGGCTGGTTTCAAACCATTCTGTTGCATCCCAAGGTCAGTTGCAGGCCTGAAGCTTCATGCCCTTGCCAGCCCAGCTCTGGATTGGGGGGAGGGGAGGTGCCCCCGGGAAAGACTACAGCAGTTACCAGTCCCAATCTACAGTGGGCCCTGGCTCTGCTACCTCATGGGATCCTGGGCAATTCACTGCCCTGACTGGGCTCAGTCTCCCCACTTAGAGAATGGGCATGGTAATGGCTTCCCATGCCACCAGAGAAGAGGGTTGAGAACTCAGAAACCTAAGGAGCTGTACCATCCCTGCACTCCAGCTTAATTGGGGGTGGGAGGGGAGGAAACTCAGGCTTTAATTTCAGTCCCTCACTTTGCAGCTCCAACCTGTTTTCTGGTAAGCAGGTGAGGAGGCTCCTGTGCTATAGTCCAGGATGGCACTTGTCTGGCCACTCAGACTGGGGCTCCAGAGTAGGGAGGTGCTCAGGCTGTAGCTGAGGGCTGGGGAGGGGGATTTGCCGATGGGTGGTTGTAAGCTGGAACCTCAAGGGAAGGGTAGGAGAACAGCCTAGCAGGAAGCCTTATGTGTGAGCAAGTATGCACAGGATGATGCAGGCTATGCAACCCCACAGGCGTGCCTGCCTCTGTGGGCCCCTGCATTTACCTTTGCAGGTGGATGTGGATGAGTGGGAGTCTGTATCTGATGTGTGGCATGACTTGGCTGCTCTGTGTGTTGAATGCACACACCTGTATGCACTAGGCTTTGTGTGTGTAGGTATTCACTTCCAGCTCTGGTTTGCTACAAAAGGGGATTTGGAGAGCAGGTCAGAAAAAGCTCTCAAGTAGGAGGCATGAACCCTGGATTTCTTATTGCAGTTTAAAATAAAGCTTTCCCTTTCAACTTAGCAGGTCTTTAGTTAAAATAAATTTTTCCCTTTCTTCGGGTTTTAGTTTCCCCAGTTCTGACTGACCTAAGTCTATATAATTTCATTTAGTGAACTCTCAAAGGGTCCTCCTTTCTGGTTGTGGTATCTGACAACCTCCTCTAATCCAGAGTTCTTTTAGCTGAAGACTTTTCCTCTGCCTAGCTCCTTACTTTGGGGCAAAAGAGCAAGACCCCAAAGCCTAGGGATTCATGCAGCAGGCTACATTCAGTGAAGTCCTGAGGGTTGCTTCATCGCTGACCTGTAAAGTGAGATTTGGGCTAGCCAGCCCCCCTCCCCCAATTATACATGTAACCCCCCCCCCAACATCCGGTGTTGCTTTGTGAGTCACAGATTAATCCAGGTGAGTGATGAGGGGGAGGGGAGGCCTGGGGCACGTGAGTCACCCCTACCCTGCACAGGAAAGGCCAGTCTGCCCATCCTACACCTGCCCCCCACCAGAAGGAGGAGAAGGAGGCATCTCAGATTGCCTCAGGGAACTAAGGGGGACCAAGAAGAGGGGTGTTTCAAACCCACAGGGAGACTTCCTTTCCCATTTCAGTTTCTGGGAGGTGGACAGGGAGGATGGTTTTTCTGGTTTATATGAGGCCGAGAGAGTTGCAGGAACTTGTCTGGGGTTATACAGGGAGTTGGAGAGTAGAGCTACAGAGGATCTAGGTGTCCTGGCTCTAGGCAAGCCACCTGCTGCTGAGCCTGGCTTTGTGGGGCCAAAGGGTGGGGTGTGGAGGAATAAAGGAGTAGAGGGGCCTGAGCTGCAGACCTCTGTGATGGGCAGGGGAGGAGGGAGAAGCCTGGCTTCCCCTGTCCTGGGCTGCCGGCCAGTCTCCCTGCCTTCCCTGCGATGGCCTTGAATGCAGCTGCTTACAGTGGCCCAGAGGGCAGGAGTAGGGGTGGATGATGAGCACTCTGGCCCGCTCAGCCCAAGCCTGAGTCTCCTCTGCTCCTCAAAAGCAGTGGCCAGCCCTCTATTCTCCCAGCCAGGAAGCCTCCACAGGATAGGGCTTGGGTCTCCTAAAGACAAGAGGACCAGCTTGCATCCTGAACAAAGGGGAAGACAAGACTGAGATCCAGTCCCTGTTCCACTTGATGACCAACAGTTTGCATGAAGAAGACAGTTATGGCATCCTGGCCTTTCCCCAGTCTCCCTCCACAAAGCCTGCCCCCATCTCCCAACCTACAAGCTCTCCCCGGAGCCCAGTTCCCACTTACACCACGTCTAGAGACCCCCGGGAAGTCATTCCTGAGGTTTGGGGAGTCTCCTGCTGCAGCCTGTCCCTGCCCCCATCCTCCCCCCTGACACCTCTCCTCTAGGGTGGCTGCTGGTGGCTGCACTGTAATTAGCCGTCAAACCGGGTGGCATGAAGGTAGAGTATGCTGGGGTTTATGCACACCCTTCACCTTTCTGGTATGCCAAACATAGAGCCTCCTTATGCCACCTCTCCCCACCCTGCCACCTGTCCCCTGCCCTTGGACCACAAGCCCTTCAGAGAGCAGTTGTCCTGCTGGCCCCTGGGCCCCACCTCAGGCTCTTGTCCACTCAATTTTGCCCACTTTCAGCTTCTTGCTGACTTGCCCTCCTCACTCTATCTCCTAGATCCCAAATTCACACCTTCCTCCCTCCAGCCATTGCATTAGTGTCTGCCCTCTTTTCCTCGCCCATGGCTTCCTCCCAGGCCTCGAGCCTCAGTTTCTCTCTTCCAACCCACTCTCCACTCAGCAGCTGGAGGGACACTTCTAAATGGCAAATGGAGACTGTGTCACTCCCCCGCTTAAAACCTTCAGGGCTCCCATCAGCCACTATTCTAAGTGGTGGCACATTGGGCAACTGTAATCTTATTCAGAACATTGATACAAAATGATTAAAATGTTTTGGTTAAAGCAGGAGGTGGGGCCAGGGCTCTGCCCCCTTGGCTTTCTTCTCCCCACCTCCAGCTGCAGCAGTCTCCATAAAGCTTCCTCAGAGCCACCAGCCTTAGAGAATTACAGCTCGAATACCTCTGGCCCCTGGAATAGTCCAGGCATAGAACCTAAGGCCCTTTCCATAACGCCCGTCTTCTTCCCTGGCCTCACTGCTGCTGCTCTCTTCATGACCAGGCAGACACTCATTCCTGCTAGAGCCTGTCCAGCAGTCATTCACCTGGAAAACTCTCCACAAAATCCCCAGCCAAATGTTTCCTCCTCCAGGAAGCCCTCTGGTTGCCCCAGCCTTAAGGATGCTCCATGTTCCCTTCCTGACTGCAGGGCCGAGGCTAATGCTAGACCCTGGTTTAGGCACCCCGGGATGTCTGTGAACTTTCTTTTCCTCCATGACCACTGGTCCTGCCCCCCTATCTTTTGAAGCAAACTTATCCTGGTTTCAGAAGCTTTCTTGCCAGTGAAGAGGGAGATGGGAAATCAGAAAACTTAGGGGCTCCAGGGATCTGGTCTGTGAGGTGTGAACCAGAGCCCTCCAGATACCCTAGGCCTGTTCACAGTGATGGCCTGGTCTGTGTCAACTCCATGTCACTAAATCCCCCAATCCCTCCACGGCTGGCATGGGGCAGGCCCAGATATCCAGCAATTTGTCTCCAGAACTCTCAACAGATCCTCCTCTCCTATCTCTGGCTTTTATAAACACTCGACCCACACCCACAGCCAGGCCCAGACAGGGCCACACACAGACACTCACACAGGCCCCTGTGGACAGACATGCACACACACCCTCATGGATACTGGCACATACGCAACTAAAAACGCACATGGATCTGAGCAAGAGCGAGACCCCGTCTCTACTAAAAATAGAAAGAAATTAGCTGGACAACTAAAATTATATAGAAAAAATTAGCCGGACATGGTGGCGTGTGGTTGTGGTTCCAGCTACTTGAGAGGCTGAGGCAGAAGGATCACTTGAGCCGGGAGTTTGAGGTTGCTGTGAGCTAGGCTGATGCCACAGCACTCTAGCCCAGGCAGCAGAGTGAGACTCTGTCTCAAAAAAAAAAAAAAAATGCACATGGACATTTACACATGAGGAAAGGTGTCTCTGCTTAAGGAGACAGCTTTTGGCATGAACGTTTCTTCCCCTGTTGACTGTGCAGTCAACAATTTTCAAAGCCTGAAACATCTGCAACTTGTTAGATTCTTACAAAGTTCCTGGAGGGCTTCCTCCAACCAAAACCTCCAGGTGACTGATGAAGAACCTGAGACGCTGAGGGGTGAGGGAAGAGAGCTGTCTAGGTTGCCTGCCTGGTCAGATCCTGTGTCTGCAGAAGGGCTTTGTTCCCAGCAGCCTCATCCCCACCACGCTGGCCCTTTCCCCAGTGTGGGGTCTGGGCCTCCATCCCACCCCCTGCATCGTCAGTATGACCCTCTCTCTGCCATAACCCCTCAAATGCTGCTGAGGGCAGCTCAGGGACACCAGGGGGTGAACCCAGAGTGCCTAAGATGTCCAAAGGTAGATTTTCTCAACGTCCATCTGGACAGCTGGCCGGAGGTGCCCAGGTGACCAGTTTGCATTTCAGGGGGTAACTGTGTTGGCACAGGAGCATCTGGGGGCACTCATGATAGGGTGACTCATCTGCTCTCCACTCCCCATTCCAGTCCAGAGCTGGACACCCACCCTTGAAGCCTAGAAGCAGGAAGAGTGTTCCACAGTGGCCTGAGAGTGGAGGCATACTCTGGAAAGAAGGGTCAGGTGTGGAGGGACTCAGTGTGTTTCTGTGCCCTTGCTCCCCTGTGGCACCCTGGTCTCCCTGCCCACTTCACCTGTCCTGCTTATCCTCATGGGGTTTGGATCCCAGCTCAACACTCAGTGGCTGAGTGTCCTTAGCAGGTGACTTCTCTCCAAACTTCAGTTTTGTCATCTGTGAAATGAGGAAAATATACCCACTTCTAGGGGTTGTTTTAGAAATTGGGAGAAAATGCTTTCCAAATTTGAAAATGTCTGCATGTCTGTTCTGCTATGCCCCTCCCCCACCCCACTCCAATAATCTGGAAGAGGTTAGGGGGTTGGGGAGGTTGGGGGTACTCTACAGTGAGTAGCTTTCTAGGTCTCCACCCCTACCTCTGACTCACAGACAGCAAGGAAGGCCTATGTCTCCTTTGCTGGTTCAGGCTGTTCCCATTCAGGCAGAAAGAGTTTGGGGTCAGGATATGAAAGGTGTGGCACCCCCACCCCTTAAGGGCCCCAGCCAGCCCCTCTGGTCCAGCAGGCTGGGACTTGCGTCTTTAGCCCTTCCCTCGCCTGGGAACCCACTCCCCCAGCTCTGACCTTACAGAAGTCATGGGCTCCCACGGGGTGCATGGGCTGTTCAGGCCCCTTCCCTGGCTCAGCCCCGCCGCCCAGTTGAGACACAGACCTTGCTCAAGATCCCCTGGCACAAGGTGGGACCTCCTCACCTGCCTCCTCCCAGCGCACCCAGGAAGGCTGGCTCCCAGCCTGCACTAAGCCCTGGCTTCCTTCCCAAAGCACAAGAGGAAGCCCAGAGGGTTGTGGATAAGCTGTGACTCAGAGAGTAAGGGCCTCACCATGCTCAGCCTCTTCTCTGAAGCCATGCTTTCTTCTGCCATCTGCTCTAAGTGTCACCAATCACACTGGCTACAGTGAGAATGACACCCTTGAGTTGCACAATGAGACAGTCAGCTTCTGTCTCCCATACTCAGGCCAGCCTGGCACATCTGCACAGACATCCTCAGACCTTGACTCCTCTTCATCCCAGGTGACCCAAGGAGGGCTGACAGGAATAAGGGGCCCTTGGAAGAAATTGCATCCTTCGCCCTCCGGGCAGGGTCCTCTCACACCCACTGAGCAGCATGCACACCTACCTAAATCTTCTCAGCTCTAACCCTAACCATTGCAATGTACAAACATGTGTACACATCAGTTATGAAGATGAGTGAGTTTGATGGGAGCACGTGGAGTCAGGTGTGAAGGTTGGGTCCTAACTGGGAAGGCAAGGGAAACAACGGCATTGACACCCAGCCCTTGTTCCACTAGCCAAACCATGTGCCTTCTTGTGGGGCTGCATTGACTGGAAGAAGTCACAAAGATGCTCCACAGTGAGCTGCAGCTCCAGGATTACAGGCACATATATGCATGCACAAATGGGTGCGTGCATGTAGCTGCACATGTGTAAATAAATGCTGCTTAATATAAACAAGATATAAAAATACGCAGTTGTGTGGGTGATCTCCCCCCAGTGCAACCCATGTGAACACTTACGTGAGCTGAGTACAAGTAGATGTGTGTGTAGGGGCCTTGCTTATGTCCGCCCCTGTTTTTCTCCTCTGCTCTGGTTCCCAGGCCAAATTTGGCTGCTAGCAGGTCCAGGATGGGGGAATGTGGGCTGGGGTTTCCCATTTTCTTTCCGTGTTGTGAAGTCCCTTGCCAGTTCCCGCCTCATACTGCCTCTGCAGCCCCACCTGTGGCCGTGAGGGGCTTTGGCTGCTAGCAGGTCCAGGATGGGGGAATGTGGGCTGGGGTTTACCATTTTCTTTCCGTGTTGTGAAGTCCCTTGCCAGTTCCCGCCTCATATTGCCTCTGCAGCCCCACCTGTGGCCGTGAGGGGCCTGAGCAGCACACTGTAGGTGGGGAGAAGAGAGAGCACATGGCTGGGGGTGCTCCCCCTCTCCCACAGCCTTTGGTCTGGGCTCTGGCAGCAGGAATCTATGGTTCTGTCTTGAGTCACAGGCGGGCAGTGAGGCCAGTGGGCAGGTTACTCAGTGATGGCTGCCTGATTCACCATGGGGCCTCCCAGCCCATGGGGTGCAGCACTCTGGGCCAAGGGCCATGAGAGGCCTCGTGTGTGGGTTCTACGTATGTGTGAGCCCATGGCCAGGCTCTTGTGTGAATAGGATCTCATGAGCTCAGTGTCTATAGGTGAGTGTGTAACTGCAAGCTGTAGGGTGTGTGTATGTGTGTGTGTGTGTGGTGGGGGACACATCAGCACATGTGTGAATCTGCCCTATGTGATTGCTAAACCTCACCTCTTTTGGCATGAACCACCTCTGGGACTAGGAAGCCCTTCTTTCTTTCTTTTTTTTTTTTTGAGATAGAGTCTCACTCTGTTGCCCTGGCTAGAGTGAGTGCCGTAGTGTCAGCTTAGCTCACAGAAACCTCAAACTCCTGGGCTCAAGCAATCCTCTGGCCTCAGCCTCCCGAGTAGCTGGGACTACAGGCATGTGCCACCATGCCCGGCTAATTTTTCTATTTTTGGTAGAGACTTGCTCTTGCTCAGGCTGGGGTCTTGCTCTTGCTCAGTCTGGTCTTGAACTCCTGAGCTCAAATGATCTGCCAGCCTCAGCCTCCCAGAGTGCTAGGATTATAGGTGTGAGCCACCACGCCCGGCTGGAAGCCCTTATTTCTCACAGCCATTCCTCAGGGCACAAGTCTCCAGTGTCCTTAGACCACCTGGATTAAGTCCCTCTTGAAAATGTATTTTCTTGGCTGGGCGGTGGCTCACGCCTGTAATCCTAGCACTCTAGGAGGCTGAGGCTGGTGGATCGCTCAAA
The DNA here is from genome assembly GCF_040939455.1 of Microcebus murinus. Taxonomy (NCBI): domain Eukaryota; kingdom Metazoa; phylum Chordata; class Mammalia; order Primates; family Cheirogaleidae; genus Microcebus; species Microcebus murinus. The sequence continues at coordinate 57,268,006 of NC_134115.1, read as the reverse complement.
GTCAGGAGTTCAAAACCAGTCTGAACAAGAGTGAGTTCCCATTTCTACTAAAAATAGAAAGAAATTAATTAGCTAACTAAAAATATATAGAAAATATTAGCCGGGCATGGTGGCACATGCCTGTAGTCCCAGCTACTTGGGAGGCTGAGGCAGAAGGATCACTTGAGCCCAGGAACTTGAGGTTGCTGTGAGCTAGGCAGATACCACAGCACTCTACCTGGGGCAACACAGTGAGACTCTGACTCAAAAAAAGAGAAATGTATTTTCTTGGATCTCCTCTAGCAATGCTGCCGTAGAGACTTGGTGTGAGGGCATATTCTTTGCTCCCAGTCCCATGGGAGCAGGGCCCAGGCCACCAAATCTCACTTTACCTGTTATTAAATGCAGCATAGGGCAGGCATGGTGGCTCATGTCTGTAATCCTAGCACTCTGGGAGGCCGAGGCGGGTGGATATCTCAAGGTCAGGAGTTCGAAACCAGCCTGAGCAAGAGTGAGACCCCGTCTCTACTATAAATAGAAAGAAATTAATTGGTCAACTAATATATATAGAAAAAATTAGCCGGGCATGGTGGCACATGCCTGTAGTCCCAGCTACTCAGAAGGCTGAGGCAGGATCGCTTGAGCCCAGGAGTTTGAGGTTGATGTGAGCTAGGCTGACGCCACAGCACTCACTCTAGCCTGGGCAACAAAGTGAGACTGTCTCAAAAAAATAAAATAAAATAAAATAAAAAAATAAATGCAGCATGAAGAGCATGCCCCATGATTTCCCTCAGATGGGTCTGACTCCCCTACAATTTAGCTAGCGTAATTTTTTTTTTTTGAGACAGAGTCTCACTTTGTTGCGCAGGCTAGAGTGAGTGCCATGGCGTCAGCCTAGCTCACAGGAACCTCAATCTCCTGGGCTCAAGCAATCCTACTGCCTCAGCCTCCTGAGTAGCTGGGACTACAGGCATGCGCCACCATGCCCGGCTAATTTTTTTTGTATATATAGTTTTAGTTGGTCAATTAATTTCTTTCTATTTTTAGTAGAGACGGGGTCTTGCTCAGGCTGATTTTGAACTCCTGACCTTGAGTGATCCCCCTGCCTCGGCCTCCCAGAGTGCTAGAATTATAGGCGTGAGCCACCGAGCCTGGTCTAGCTAGCTTAATTTTGTAAAGAAATAGACTCTTCCATGGCCAAGGATTAGCCAGATGGGAGAGGAGAGGGTTAAAAACAGCTGGGACTCACCCACCTGGCAAGCATGTGGCATGTGGCATGTCAGGACAACTGCAGATCAGCCTCTGCAGCCATGTGAGCAATGCACGCAGGTACACGTGTGGTGTGACAAGCTCAGTTGACCTAACCATGTTCAACAGACATGTGCACAGCCATGAGGAATGCCTAGCCATGTGGTCAGGCACACAGGATATATACCATGTGTGGACACAGCTGCGGACAAAGCTGACCAGGACATGCAACATGTGACATGCATTTACAGCACAAGAAGGGCCCACAAAATCTGGCTGAAACTCAGAATGTGTGTTCTGTGGGCCCACCTGGGTCTGGATTGTGTGAGGGCCTCATCTTACCTGAGGCCCACAGCCTCCTCCCTCCAGTCCCCTGACTAAAGAACTGCTGGGTGCAGTCATCTTTGGAGAGCTGGGGCCAGTGCCCTTTTGACGGGTCCCTCCCGCCCCCACCGTGGTGGGATGACCACAGGACTCACTGTGAGTAGGCACAGGGCGTCTCTTTCTTTGGCAGCTCCATTCTCCCCAGCCATGGCCCGGTACACTACCTATACCTCTCCCCCATCGGCTGTAAGATCCCCATAATCCTCTCTTGGGCCCCCCCTAATCCTTTCTCAGCCCCCTTCACCTAAGTGCCCTCTGAGAGCCACCCCACCCTCAAAGCTGCTCACACCCATGGCCCTCGACCTTCCTCACCATCTCCCCCACCCAGCTTCCCTACCAGCCTCCCCAGGCCAGGTGGGGGGAGGCCGTCCCCTCCTCCGCCCTGAGCGGGGCTAAGCGGGCGGGGCGGGCGGGGCGGGCGGGGCCGTGCCTCCGCGCTCCTATAAAGGGCGCCACCAGCGCTCGGGGCCACACTCTCCTCGCCCGCCGCCCCTGCCTGCCAGACCGCGCCGCCGCCTGCTCCGCCATGGGTCGACAGAAGGAGCTGGTGTCCCGCTGCGGGGAGATGCTCCACATCCGCTACCGGCTGCTTCGCCAGGCGCTGGCTGAGTGCCTGGGGACCCTCATCCTCGTGGTGAGTGGAGGGAGCCCGGGAAGCCCTGCTCCCTCCAGCCCCACACTCCCCAACCCCTCTGTTCGCCCCAGGGGCTGAGCTTTTCATGACAGCCTGACCCACTTCCCCAGCTCTGACTCCAGGCTTAATCCCCGAGGGTCAAGCTGACCCCCCGAAGTCCTCTTCCCCATAGTTCTAACTCCAGTTCTGGCAGCTCTGACTCTTGCCGGAATGACAGCTGTTACTCCTCTGTGACAGCTGTGATCCTTTACCTTCCCACCAGTGACCTCCTCAGGCTGGGGGCTGTGGTCACCCTGCAGTCTGGGACCGCCAGCCCCTTTCCTGCCTTTGCCCCCCCCCTGCGGGGTTCCCAGAGTCCCGGCCCTGGGAGGCAGGGGAGGGGGCAGAGGCAAATGAGCCCCATTAGGTTATTTGGGTCCTGGGTGTCTGGTTCCTAATGAATAATTAAGCCTCAGAAAGTCCAAAAGTTGCAGTGAAGTGAGGGCAGTATGCCACAGGTGGGGGCAGAGGGCGGAGGCCACAAGGGGCTGCAAACAGCAGAGGTGGGAGGGAGAAGGAAGCACCTGAAGATAGGAGGCTATAGGAGGAAGCCAGGGCCCAAGCACAGAGGACATGGGGTGTCCAAAGTTGCTCCCCGAGTGCTGAGTGACTCCCAGACCCTGACAGATGCTGTCAGACAGATGCTGTCAGTGGCTGTGCAGAAGATTGCCAGCACTCTGAGTTACCCTGTCGGTTCTCTGAGTGAGATATTTCCCCTGCTCAGTTACTTCTCAGTCCCAGTTACTTCTTGGTTACACCAGTTTCGCCCCAGTTTGTTCCTGGGTGACTCTGTTTGCACTTCTTGGGTCTGGCAGACACGCCAGTTATGTTCTTCATTTCCTGTCCCAGTTACTGTCTCATTTTCAGCCGCTCATGTGGTTACACCTGTTTTCCTCTGGGTTACTTCTGGGTTCAGTTGCTCCATTGCAATGGGTGGGTAACTCCCTGCCCTAGTCCCAGCCCCAGGTAACACAGACCAGCTGGTCCCCTGTGGCTAGGAAGCTTAACAGAGGGCAAGTAGGTCTGAGGAAGCCCACCCCAAATGGGTGGCAGCAGAGGAGCACTCTGTGGGGAAAGGAAGGCTGAGACTCACCTCTAGCTTCCAACAATAGGAAGGGGGAAGCCACGTGGGGCATTTTATCCACAGCCCCTCATAAGACTAGTGGCTCTACCAGTCCTCCCCACCCCGCTCTCCCATGCCAAGAAGGGAATGGGAGGCGGCAGTTATCACCCGCCTGCCTTAGAGCCCCTACTCTCTACCTGATTCACGAGAACAGCCAGGACAGGGGAGGGTGTCCCCCATTTTCATGGGGGGGGGACTCCTTATTCCCTCCCAAGTTTCAGTTTGCCTCCCTGCACAAAGGAGCAGTCAGTCCTCACACTGAGCCTCAGGACTGTTTGGCTTATCCCAGACCACAAAAGGAGGGTGTCACAGCTGTGGAGAAGGCTTTCAGGCTCAGGTGCATGTGAGGCATTGAGTATCAGCGAAATGGAGAACCTCAAGGACTGCCTGAACAGGAGGGGCAGGCCTGGGGACCCCTGAGTGGCAGGCGAAGGACACCTGCATACCTCTGTGGGCTGGTGTCCTAGCGCCTGTAGTCGGAGGGCTGTCTTTGGGGTGAGGAAAGCCCCTTTCTTTGGGGTACCTAGTAGGGTGGAGGGGGGCTGACCAAGAACATGGGGCCGGGGGGTGGGGGAGGAAGAGGAAGATTAGCCCCAAGGTGGTGGAACTGGCTCTGACAACTCCTCCCACCAAGGTGGCCTGGGATGGAGCCAGGTCTGGGCCTCAGACAGGCAGGCAGGCAGGCAAGGAGCTGAGGCCAAGGCCTGCCAAGTCGGGCAGCGTGCCCCAGACCCCCACGTGCCTGCCTCCCACCACCCCTCCTCACGCTCACAATCTCTGATCTTTGCTCTCACCTGCCTGCATCACTGCCTCTGGCTTCCCCACTATCTCTTGGTCTTTCTGATGATAATCAAAATACCTAACAACCTAGTATAGCCAGCACTGACCCATCTCAGTGAACAGGGCCCTTAGCGCAGGGCTTGGGAACTACCTGCTGTGTCGGCATAAAACCTTTAGTTATGGGCAGGTGGGAGAGGACACCTGGGGCAGGGGCTGGAGCAGCTTTGGTGGACACACCAGGGGCTCAGGGCAACAGCGCTATACAGTCCCTACAGAGCGTTCTCACGTGTGAACAAGGCAGACAGACATACAGTATGTCCTGTCCTGCAGAACACCAGGGACCTTAGTCCCCTTCAGTGCCCCCATCCCTGGTAGAAAATGTAGAACCAATCTCCTCACTTCCACTGCCCTGGGTCCCAGACTGGGGACAGTGAGAGGAGCCACTCAGATCCCTGTCTTTAGGACCTCCAAACCCTAGAGGGGAGGCTGGACCCATGGCAGCACAAAGGTCAGGTGGGTGGCGCAGTGAGGGTGCTGAGAGGGGCACATGCTCTGCCGTCCTGGATTCAGAAGTGGATTCACCTCACTTCTGGCCTCCTCCCGATTGTGCTTCCTGTCACCACCATGACTACCACCTGAGCTCTTCTTGGGACAGCTGGGGATGAGCGAAAGCCTTCCTTCCTCTAGGGGCCAGGCCTGAAGGGCTGTGGGGAAACTATGTTAAGGTGGTGAAAGCTGTTCCCCTACACCCCGTGCCTGGATTCAAGGAGAATCAGTGAAGAGAGTTCAATCATCTATGGGCTCCTTGTCACAGACCCTGCTTCCAGGCCCTTCCACAGGGCCCTCTTATATTAGAGTTGGGACATTGGGTGCAGGAGGGTATGTCTCTCTCTTTTGGGGAGTGCAATTGCAGCAGAAGGGGTTTGGGCTGGATTCCAGGAAGGACCTCCAGTCCTTCCAATGGTGGCAGGCAGAGGTTGCCCTTCTTGGCTTCACCCCTTCCTTCTGGAGAGAGAGTTGCTGGTCTTCATTCTCCCTTCCCTGTTCTGTTTCCTGATACAGATGTTTGGCTGTGGCTCTGTGGCTCAGGTTGTGCTCAGCCGGGGCACGCACGGTGGTTTCCTGACCATCAATCTGGCCTTCGGCTTTGCTGTCACCTTGGGCATCCTCATTGCTGGCCAGGTCTCTGGTAAGGCCTTAATCCCTCCCTCTGTCCTGGCCCCTCAACAGCGAAGTTCCCACCAGGTATCCCACTGGGGGACGGGGTGGCGGGCCATTCCCCAGGGCAGGTCATAGCTGTGGCCTCAGCTTTGGCCCTTGGGAGAGGAGAGTGGAGAAGGAACTTGACCCTTAGAACCTTTGACACTCACCTCCCAATCAGAGATTATCAGAGATGGCCTGTTACATAGTCCAACCACTATCCTGTACAAGAGACTCTTCTCTCTGCACCCTTCTCACTGGGGCCAGAGAGGGGCAATATGTGGGGGGCCTGGGCCTCCCCATTGTGGCAGGCTGTAGCTAAGAGATCCTGTCTCCCCTCTGCCCAGGGGCCCACCTGAACCCTGCTGTGACCTTTGCCATGTGCTTCTTGGCACGTGAGCCCTGGATCAAGCTGCCTGTCTACACCCTGGCTCAGACGCTGGGAGCCTTCTTGGGTGCTGGGATCATTTTTGGACTATATTATGGTAAGCATTTCCCACTCTGCTCTCCTGCACTGCCCCCTGCCTCTGCTCGGGACCTGCTGGCACCAGGCCTTTTGATGACAGGCATTTGGGGCCTGCCCAGGCCCTGGGCTCATGACTCACTCATTCACGCACAGGCCCAAGGTGGGGGGCATGAGAGGAAAGAAACAAGTTGGGCAACAAGAGTCTCAGGCCCTCCGCCCCACCCTGCTCCACCCCATTTGCCTCCAGAGTAATATAGCAGTGAAGATATTCACCCGTGACCCCTGGGAGGGTGGGAAGGACTCAGCCTGAGAGGGGAGCCTGGACTCGGGCCTCTGCCTCCACCCACTCTGGGTCTAATCTGTTACCAGATGCAATCTGGAGCTTCGCCAACAACGAGCTTATAGTCTCAGGCCCCAATGGCACAGCTGGCATCTTTGCCACCTATCCCTCTGGACACTTGGACATGGTCAATGGCTTCTTCGACCAGGTATGGACAGAGGGGACATGAGGGGAACACAGGGAGGGGGACCAAGTTGCCCTGGTTGCTCATGGGCTGGCTGGGGGCAGGACTCCTCGACTATAGCAGAGTTTCTCAATTTTGGGGATCATCTGCATCAGAACACGGTGGCAGGTACTTATAAAACCCAGCTCTTATGCACACAAACATTCTAGCGCCACTGCTTTAGAGAGCAGAGCAAGGGAGATAGAGCTGGAGAGAAGGCAGAGGACAGGAGGGAAGGGAGTGTGGGGAGGGGGCGGCTCCTCACCCTGTTCTCCCACCCCCCAGTTCATAGGCACAGCCTCCCTCATCGTGTGTGTGCTGGCCATCGTTGACCCCTACAACAACCCCGTCCCCCGTGGCCTGGAGGCCTTTACCGTGGGCCTGGTGGTCCTGGTCATCGGCACTTCCATGGGCTTCAACTCTGGCTATGCTGTCAACCCTGCCCGGGACTTCGGCCCCCGACTTTTCACTGCCATCGCTGGCTGGGGCTCTGAAGTCTTCACGTGAGTACAGACCCCACCCAGCTTAGTCCTGCCTGCCTCTGCTCTGCCCTGCCCCGCCCCACCCACCCCTGAACACATGTGTCTGTTCCCCAGGACCGGCCGGCACTGGTGGTGGGTGCCCATTGTCTCTCCACTCCTGGGCTCCATCGCGGGCGTCTTTGTGTACCAGCTCATGATTGGCTGCCACCTGGAGCAGCCCCCACCCTCCACTGAGCAGGAGAATGTGAAGCTGGCCCATGTGAAGCACAAGGACCAGGTCTGAGTGTGCAGGGGGCCACCCCCCCAGCCCTGAGCATCACTGACTGTGCAGGGGCCACTCCCTAGAAGCCCCCTTCACGATCCCCCCTCAGGCTACGACACTCCCTATCTACCTGCACCCCCTGGACAGTCCCCTTCAGGATCTCCACTGGACCCTGCCCAGATAGGACCCTCGACCACCACCTTAAGCTCTGGAGGAACAGGGAGTAGGGCCAATACATCCTTTCGTCTCCCAAAGGGAGAAAACGGGCATCAGGTGTGTGTGTGTGCATGTGTGTGTGGTTTCCCAGATATTCAGGACAAGGGACCAAGTAGAGAGGATTCTATCTGTAGGGGGAGCCCAGAGACGAGAAGATGGCGTGTCCCTCTGTGAACGCGAAGGTGCCAGAGTGCGCATGTGTCAGGGGCTCCATATGGAGGAGGTCCAGGTGAATGTTTCTGACTGTGTGTGTGTGTGTGTGCCCTTTTTTCTAAGCAGGGGCTTCTATAGGCTTTGAGATCAAGGGGTGGATATGCGTAGGGCTGGGAGGAGGGGCCGCAGCCCTGGTTTGGAGCTCTGGCTGGACATAGTGGGAGCTGTGTAACATGTTTCTGTCATAATGTAGGCATAACGGGGTGGGGTGAAGTCCAGGTCATAAGTTTCATGTTTGCTTTTGTTTTGTTTTTTAATATGTATAGCACATGTTACAGTCTTAGGGATGGGAGTTGGAAGACCCCTCTTTAAAAGGGGTCTTCACTCCTTTAATCTTCTACTCAAAAATGTACTCTTTTGCCTTTTATAAAAAAACAATAAAATGTATCCTTGAAAATGCCAATTGTGCAAATATCCTTCTGCTTGGTCTGCTGTTTTTCTGGGGCCAGTTAAGGAGCTTCAGTGTATCTGCGCAATTACTGTCAGTGCCCAGCTGGGTGTCTAATGTGGTCTGGGGACCCTGGTGGTCATACCCTGGCCTTGCCAGGGTAGGCAGGGTCAGTCACTGAGAGCCTCTTCACCAAGCCTCTCAGTTTGAACTCAGCAGTTCCAAACTTCACACCTTTGCTCCAAAGTCCTAACTCACATCTTTGCTCATTAAAGTCCTCCTGATCTGCTTTAATGCCTTCTTCTCCAGGAAGTTGTCCCTGCTCTTCCCATCATCTTCAACAGTCAGTTGTCGAAGCCCGAGACCACAGTTTCATTCATCCCTTTCTTCCCCTCTGCTCAACTTCTTCAGTCGGAGGCACCTCTGTGCCCACTGGGGCACCCTGACTCTGCACCCTGACTCACCCAGGGAAGCAAGGGGTTCTTCCTGGGCACACCTGAGCCCAGGAAGCTCTTCTCATTTTCTCCTTCCTTACCAGATCCTCCTCAGCTTTCACTGGGAATACAAAGGAAGGCATCCCCTACCCACTTCCTGTCTCAGAGTTAACCCCATGGGAGCTGGAGGATCCCTGGATACAGTAGGACAATTGTGGTTCTTAGATGCTGAGCCAGCTCTTGCTCCCCAACCTTCACAGATGAGGAGCCCATGGTCCAGAGAGGGTGGGTGGCAAACACAAGGTCACATAGCCAGGATTCCACCTGGGGAGGTGGGGGTGGGAAAATGCAATTCCAACTCAGGTCTCTACCCCTTCCTGGTTCGGAGCTCCCAAGAGGCGTGTCTGGAATGTGGGAGGGACTTGAGCCAGAGGGAGTGTCCCCTTCCCAGGCCCTGGGGGAAGGAAGGCTAAACCTGGGAGGGGAATGTGGCTGCAGAGTTTCATTCTAGCCACACCAGTCCCACCTGTGGTGCCCCCACCCTGCCACCCTCCCCAGCATGCCCCAAGTCCTGACCTCCCTTTCTCTCCAATTTTGCTGTTGGCTCTGACTAGTCACAGCAGGAGGTAGGGGCAGGCCTTCTGGTGCAGCAAGTAATGGGTAATCGGACCTGGCTTCCAGGCCCAGCTGGGCCTCTCTCTGGATGTATGACCTTGGTGTGGTCATGTTCTTTTCCTGGGCCTCAGTTTCCTTATTTGTGAATTAGGAAATATTGAGAGGAGAAAATAATGGAACATAATTCATGAAAAGAACTTAATACAGTGACCAGTGGATGGTAAATACTCAATAAATGTTACCTCCTGATTGATTATTCCTACAGAACCGGAGATGGGGGTGGGGAGGTAGAAGTGGAGGGGGGAAGCTGAGGGCTGTTTTCTAAAGGTCATTGAGGCTGGGTTCACCTGTAATCCTGGCACTTTGGGAGGCGGGCCCAGGAGGATTGCTTGAGGCCAGAGGTTCAAGATCAGTCTGGGCAACATAGTGAGATCCCATTTCTACAAAAATCAAACAAAAAAATTAACCAGACATGGTGTCATGCGCCTGTAGTCCTAGCTACTTGGGAGGCTGATGCAGGAGAATCGCTTGAGCCCAAGAGCTTGAGGTTGCCGTGAGCTATGATTGCAACACTGCACTCTAGCCTGGGCAGAGACCCAATAGAAAGTGTCAAAAAGAAAGTCACTGAATTCAACTCCTCTTCCTCCTCAGATTCCTTCCATGGATTCTGAATTTCCTGAGGGGAGGGAGGAAGAGTAGAGGCAATGGCTATGGCATCCTGACTCTAGAAGGCTCCTGGGAGGGACCAAGGGGAGACAAGAGTGGCCCACACACAGTTATACAGGGCAGAGGAGCCTGCAGCTGCACAACTGTGAGAGAAAGGGTAAGGCCTGGCCAGAACCAGGAGCAGTGGGTCAGAGAGGGACTGGTAGGGACACAAGCCATGCAGTAGCTGTGTGAACGAACCCTCCAGGGGAAGAAGGGAAGCTCCTCATCCCCAGGTATGCCTTCCTTCAGTACTTCTGGCTGATAGAAAGTTCTAGAAAGAAAACTCTTCATCTCCCATTCCATGTAATCCATTTACATGATGGACATAGAAGAATTGTCGCATGGGAGGGTAGCTACATCCCATGCATCACCCTGTCCCCTCTTCCTGCACTGAGCCCTCCTCACAGCCCACTGTGGAGGAGCCCATGTTTCCTTAAAATTCTGACCTGCTTGGATTAAAATCAGCTTCCCTGAAACTTGAGCTTGGTTCCTGTTTCTTTGTATGCCTGCCTCAGTATGTGTGCGCACATGCAAGTGTGCATTTCTCAGTGTTTCTGGGCGTGTCTTTCTTTTAATATGTCTGGTTATATCTCTATGGGTCCCAGCCTCTGGCAGACCATGTGCCTGTCACTGCCTGACTATGTCTGGGTCTTTCTTCATATGCCTCTGAGAGAACATCCTGTGAACTTCAGAGGCACATCTGTGTGTCCTTCAGAGCACATCTCTCTCTGCACCCGGTGCACATCTCTGCGTGTGCCTACCAGTGACTCTCCTGCCAGCCCAATCCCGCTCGTCTTCCCCCAGGGCATGCCTCCTCCTTAATTCCTTGTAATGAGCTCCCTCCTTCTAACTCTTTCCCCTTGATTTTGTTTTTCTGAAAACCTGGGTGGGGCACCTCTAGGTTTGGGGAAACGTGGGTGGGGTAGAGCTGGGTGGGGTGGGAAGGGGAGAAGAGGGACTTCTCCACCCAGTAGAGACCTCTGAGGCCAGGGACACCCCCAATCCTCCAGGAAGGGTCTCTGAAGGTGCTGGCCTAGGCAGGGTCCTGGACCTTCTCACTGGGGAGGAGGAGGCCTGGCCTGGGTGGGGCCCCTGAACTGAAGGCCCAGGAAATGCAGGTAGTGCAAAGAGATGAGACGCTGAGACGCCGAGGCACTCAGGGAGACGGAAAGGGGCCTTGCCAAGTAGAATGCCTCTGAGTCCCAAGGGAGCAGAGAAGTGGCTGTGTCTGCCCAGCAGCTGGGGGTGCGCTCCTCAGGGGCTCAGCATCTCCATGCCTGGGGCTTTGGCCTTTGGCACCGGGTTTATTTGAAGTAAGGGAGAGGGTGGCTGCCTGTCTTGGGCACCTAGGCGGTGGAGGGTGCCAAAGGAGACTGCTTCTTCATGTAAAGGAGAAACTGAGGCCCAAAGTGTCACCTAGGGTCACAGAGCAGGGCAGCAGAGCCCAGACCAGAACCCAGTCTTCACAACCTCTTCCCCAGAGAGTATCACTGTGCCACATCTCAGGGAGCATGGCTCTGGATCCAGATCACCTGCGTTCCAAACTAGCCCTTTCCTGCCCTGGGACCTTGGGAAGGCTGGAGTCTCCATTTCAGATCTAATCTCTGCAGGCTGCATCACCTGGGCCAGCCTGGCAGTCCAGCTTAGATCTATCCCTCCCACTGCAGTGGGGCCAGGGGAGAGGGAGGCCAGAGCCCCTTTCCCACCCTAGGTCTTTCTCTAGAAAACTCAGACTCCTGAGAAAGGTGGAGCTGGGCAGCCCCCCACCTTGTGGAGCTCAGGGGTCTGGCAGGGACTGAGAGTGGGGGCACATTAGGGGTCTGGAGGGATGTATATACAAGGTCCCAGGAGGGACTCAATCCCTGAGAGGCTTGAGGGAAAGCAAAATTCCAATCTGTATTTACTACTCTTGCTCCACAGCCCCTATCAGGAAGTCCATCCTAAGGTCTTAATGGTGTTAGTGTGTCCAGAGATCTCTGATGATAAAGCCTTAAACCAGATCCCATTGCCTTGGCCAACTCCTTCCATCTCCTACTGCGGGGAAGCCTGAGGGGAAGCCATACTGGGACTCTCCCTTTGCTATCTTGCCTCTGCCTTTTTGGATGCTCCTGTGAGGAGCAATGGGGCCCTGTCAGGTTTCCTCCCTGCACTCATATCTAAGGAGACCTGGCTGGGAGAGGCTGGAGGAGGGGACTCTGGGAACCCCGATAATCATCTGGACATGGTCCACCACTCATCTCCATGGAGACCCCCACATAGCCCAGGAAGCACCTGGAATGTTTTGCTACCACCCTCATCCTTCCTTCGCCTCTTTGCTCAGGGTCACTGACAGGGCTGGGCTGGAAACCAGGGGAGGGAGGGAAGGAGGTGGCCTGGCCTGAAGGGGAAGGCCCATCTGAGGGAGCTCTCTCCTGATGGAGGTAACTTTTAGCTGGAGGATCCCCACTTCCATGCCAGAGATGGGGAGGGGAGAGTGATCCCTGGCCTATGAACAAAGTCTTTCTTTTATCAAAATAAGGGTTTATAGCTTGAGCCACCTTTGGCCCTTGGAGGTGCATGTGTGCCCACACACATGTGAGGGTGCATCTGCTGGGACTGATGAAGGACTGGGGGTGTGCACACACACAAACACATTTCCACCCCCACTTGCTCGCCTACACACGCGTGCACACTCACTCCCGCCACACTCGACCCCTCTGCATAGCTCACACACACACTGCTGCATTTGCAGGCTGCGCACACACCTGTGCTTCACACCCTTACCTCCGCACAGACTCTTCCAGCCATGCGTGCTTAAGATGCACTCACTGTCAAACACACACTTACCCACGCTCCTGCTTGCGGAGGCCAGAAGCCACATCTGCGCCCTGAGTCTGACAGGCTGGAAGTGTGTATGTAGTTAAATGCAAGAATGGGGATAATGACCAGGGGTTATGATGCCCCAAATGAATCATGGGGTCACATCCCAGGACGTGGGGTTGGGAAGTCTTTAGGGTTTTTTTGGTTTTTGTTTTTTGTTTCAAGAGGCAGGGTGTCACTTTGTCACTCAGGCTGGAGTGCAGTGGCCTGATTATAGATCACTGTAATCTTGAACTCTGAGACTCAAGTAATCCTCTTGCCACAGCCTCCTGAGTAGCTGGGACTACAAGGGCATGCCACTATGCTTGACTAATTTTTTAAAAAATTTCTTGTAGGCTGGGGGCGATGGCTCACAGCTGTAATCCTAGCACTCTGGGAGGCCGAGGCGGGAGGATTGCTTGAACTCAGGAGTTCAAGACCAGCCTGAGCAAGAGGGAGACCCTGTCTCTACTAAAAATACAAAAATTATCCAGGCATGGTGGCATGTGCCTGTAGTCCCAGCTACTTGGGAGGCTGAGAAGGATTGCTTGAGCCCAGGAGTTTGAGGTACAGTGAGTTATCTTGATACCACTGCACTCTACCCAGGCAACAGACAGAGGCTCTATTTCAAAAAAAAATTTTTTTTTGTTTTTTAGAGATGGGGTCTAGCTATATTGCCCAGGCTGGTGTTGAACTCCTGGCCTTAGCATCCCAAAGTGCTGAGATTACAGATGCGAGCCACCATACCACACATGTCAGGCTTTGAAGTCATAACCCGGATTTCCAAAGCCAGGGGTCAGGAAGCAGGAGGTTTGAAGATGGTGACTGAGAGTCTTAATGCCTGGGCAGGGCACAGAAGAGCGTCAACACATACTTGCTGAATAAGCAAACAGCAGGAGACACTGAAACTACTGATTTCCAACTGGTAGAGCAGCCTGTGTGTCTCACAGATGTTTAGAAACATATATGACAGGAGAGTTAGGGCCATCTTACCTTCTTTTTTTTGTAATTTTATTTTTTAAATTTTAATTTAATTATTATTATTTACTTCTCTTTTTTTTTGCGTCAGGTTTGTGTCCATGTCTTTAGACATCTTACCTTCTTTTTAATTTTTTAATTAATTTATTTAAGCTAGTCAGACCAGGCATGGTGGCTCACACCTGTAATCCTAACACTCTGGGAGGCTGAGGCGGGAGGATTGCTCAAGGTCAGGAATTCAAGAACAGCCTGAGCAAGAGCAAGACCCCGTCTCTACTAAAAATAGAAAGAAATTAATTGGCCAACTAAAAATATATAGAAAAAATTAGCCAGGCATGGTGGCACATGCCTTTAGTCCCAGCTACTCAGGAGGCTGCTTCAGGATTGCTTGAGCCCAGGAGTTTGAGGTTGCTGTGAGCTAGGCTGATGCCACGGCACTCACTCTAGCCTGGGCAACAAAAAGCAAGACTCTGTCTCAAGAAAAAAACCAAAAAAAAAAAAAAAAAAAAGAAAAAAGAAAAAGAAAATAAATAAAAATAAAGAAAACATATTTAGGCTAGTCAAGTGAAGCAGAGGGAGTGGAGAAAGAATAAAGGAATCTGTAATTGGTTGTGATCAATTATTTGTAAACACTATGCACTCAGACCAGCCCCATCTTACTTTCTGAAGTCAACTGGTCCACATCCTTTCTGCTGTTCCACAAAGCAGGAGGCTGAGTCTCTCATGCAGGTGACTTGCACGAAGCTATTGCATAAGACAGGGGCCAGTCCAGGCCCGGGCCCCCAGTCTCACGGTGCATCTTCTAAGCCCAGAGACATCTGACTGCAGAGAGAAGCCTCCGTAGGCCCAGCTGCCTGGAATGGGCTCCACCTAGGAGAGAGGAGAGCCTATAGAGGTCCCTTGAGATATGCAGGACCAAGGAGACCAGCAGACACTCTGCAGAAGAGCTACTGGAAGAGACTTAAATGTAAAATAATACCTTCGGGCCTTTCTGCCAGAGAGCTTGTGTTTAATACATTTCTTTGTTTATTATTTCATCAAATATTTAGTGAACACCTTTTATTATTTATTTATTTTTGAGACAGGGTCTTGCTAGATTGCTCAGGCTGGTCTCGAACTCATGGGCCCAAGCGATTCTAATATCTCAGCCTCCTGAGTAGCTGGAATGACAGGTGCATGCTGCCACATCTGGCCCATGAGTACCTTTTTAAAACCAGGCTGAAGCAGGTTCCAGGAATACTGTGATGAACAAGATATATATTATACACGAATATCAGATAGAAAGCATCTGGATGCAAATAAGAGGAAATCTGAATCAGTGTGGCTTAGGCTCACACAACTGAAAAATTTAGATGAAAACTTCAGGTGATGGCCGGGCGAGGTGGCTCACGCCTGTAATCCTAGCACTTTGGGAGGCCGAGGTGGGCGGATTGCTCAAGGTCAGGAGTTCGAAACCAGCCTGAGCGAGACCCCGTCTACCAAAAATAGAAATAAATCAATTGACCAACTAAAAATATATATACAAAAAATTAGCCGGGCATGGTGGCGCATGCCTGTAGTCCCAGCTACTCGGGAGGCTGAGGCAGTAGGATCGCTGAGCCCCGGAGATTGAGATTGCTGTGAGCCAGGCTGACGCCATGGCACTCACTCTAGCCTGGGCAACAAAGTGAGACTCTGTCTCAAAAAAAAAAAAAAAAAAAGAAAAAAACTTCAGGTGAGGCTTGATCCAACATCTATGTCTTTTCTAGCTCTTCTCTCTTCCTCCCATGCTGTCAGCCTCATCCTTTTTTTTTACATTAAAAAAATTTTTTTAAAGCCAGTCAAATTTAGCAGTGGGGGGTTGAATACCAACCATAGTGACACTAATGTTAATAAGTTCTGATAACCCACTACCATTGGACCAGCCTGTCAGCCTCATCCTAAGGCTAGCTCCTCTGTGGTTTGAAGACAGCTGGCAGTAGCTCTCAGGCTACCTTTCCTTGCTTCCAGCTGGTAAGAGGGAACCCCCTGACGTGCACTCTGATTGGATCAGCTTGGTCACATGCCCCTCCCTGAGTCAGGAGGATGTCCTGACCTGATTGGATTAGCCAAAGTCACATGCCCCACCTCTGCCCCCAAGAGAGATGTTCACTCCTTCTGAACAAAATGAATTCCTAAACGGAAACTGAGGACTGCTGGGAAAGGGGAAGCCAAAGCTGACCACATGGCTCCTGCCTTCATGGAACTCACAGTCTAATTAGTGGTGAATGCTGCAAATATAATGAATCAGAGAAAATTGGGACAGCATTCAATCAAGTAGAAAGGCCCCGGTCACCTTCCCTCGAAGCTGGCCCTGCTCCTCTATATTGAGACCTGAAGGATGAGAAAGAATTAGCCTGCAGGGTGCTCCAGGTAGAGGTAACTGCCTGTGCAAAAGCCTGGAGGCAGGAGATCAGCGTGCCCTGGAAGACCTGGATGGAATCACTGATTCGGATGAGAGAGGGCAGGGGGGCATTGCAGCAGAGGGCAGAGTGTGGGCAAAGGGACAAAGATGTGACTGGAGCAGAGAGTTCCTGAAGACCACCCCGGAAGCCAAAAGGCAGCAGCAATGTGAGGGAACGTGCCTGGGAAGACCTGGAATGTCAAGTATAAAAATTAGAAGATTCAAGTGAGAAGGTTAGGAAAATGTGTCCAAAATGGTACTTAAGAAAGGTTGATCATTCTGTATTCCTGCTTATATTAAAAAAAAAAAAAAAAAAAAAAGAAAGGTTGATCAACAGAGAGCTGCTGGGGGCAGGATGGGAGGGAGGTGAGAAGCCTGTCAAGAGACAGTAAGAATTCTGTCCTGAGTTTATCCTAATTGTTAGATTCAAAGGGAGAAAGGTTGAGGCCCTGGCATTTCTGACACAACCTTGGCTTGAATCCTCGGATCCCTGAAACATTCTGTGGTAATACAGACGTGTAACTTGTTCCTTTTTCTCTGAATTCCATTTAAAAAAAGAAGAAAAGGCTGCATGTTATATGAAATGCTTATGAACACAGGTAAATCTATAGTGACAGAAAGTAGATTAGTGGTTGCCAGGGGCTAGAGGATGGGGTGAATGAAGAGTGACTGCTAATGGGTATGGGTTTCTTTCTGTTTTTAGTTTTTAGAGACAGAGTCTCTCTATGTTGCCCAGGCTGGAGTGTGGTAGCTATTCACAGGTGTGATCATAGTAGCACATTGCAGCCTTAAATTCCTGGGCTCAAGCAAAGCTCCCACCTCAGCCTCCCAAGTAGCTGGGATTACAGGTGTACACCACCATGCCTGGCTAATTAAAAAAAGGTTTTTTTTTTTTTGTGGAGACAAGGGTCTCGCTGTGTTGCTCAGGCTGGTCTGGAACTCTTGACCCCAAGCGATCCCCCCACCTTGGCCTCCCAAAGTGCTGGAATTATAGGTGTGAACCACCGCACTCAGCAAGATATGGGTTTTCTCTTTGGGATGATGAAATGTTCTGGAATTAGACGGTGGTGAAGACTGCATAACTTTGTGTGAATATACTAAAATCTATTGAAATGTATATTTAATTTACTTTTTAATATTATTATTATTATTATTTTTTGAGACAGAGTCTGGCTCTGTTGCCCTGGCATCAGCTTAGCTCACAGCAATCTCAAAGTCCTGAGCTCAAGTGATCCTTCTGCCTCAGCCTTCTGAGTAACTGAGACTACAGGCATGTGCTGCCATGCCCAGCTAATTTTTTTTTCTATATATTTTTAGTTGGCCAATTAATTTCTTTCTATTTTTTAGTAGAGAAAGGGTCTCGCTCTTGCTCAGGCTGCTTTCGAACTCCTGACCTTGAGCGATCCTTCCGCTTTGGCCTCCCAGAGTGCTAGGATTACAGGCATCAGCCACCATGCCTGGCTGAAATGTATATTTTAGAAGGGTAAATATTATGGCATGTGTACTAGATCTCAACAAGAAGGAAGGAAGGAAGGAAGGAAGGAAGGAAGGAAGGAAGGAAGGAAGGAAGGAAGGAAGGAAGGAAGGAAGGAAGGAAGGAAGGAAAGAAGGAAGGAAGGAAGGAAAGAAAAAGAAAGGGAGAGAAACGCCTCCTTTATAGCTGATCTTCACTAGTAACAAGCTGTGTGCAAAGTTCGGGGAGATGGAGGGAGTTTACTTTGTAGAAATTCAACACATTCAAGTTGAATATTAGACTTCCCTGTTATTAGAAGTCATTTTGGCTCCTGCATCAGCGGCTGGCACCTTCACCCCACTCGGCCCCTGGCCTCCGGCCCATTGCTGGTTCTCTTCACCCTCCCCCTCCCCCTCTTTATTTTCTCCTTCCCGATTGCTGATTGCTCACTGTAGATGTTTTTGTAAAGCGTTTAGCTGAGCAAAAGCATCATTGGCACAGGACCCGAGGTTTCCTTTTCTTAATTATCTCAAAATATTAATGGGGTCCAAATATTTTAGGTTACATGGATCATTTTTGTAATGCTTGAGTCCTGGGCTATAGGTGTTCCCGTCACCCAATTAGTGTTTATAGTACCCCTTAGTTTGGTATATTCATCCCTCCCCTGTCCACCCCCTCAGGTTTCCTTTAATGGAACCAACTCTCTTCAGGATTTAAGAAGCAGTTTCCCCCACTCTGTTACACTCTCTCCTGAAGGTGGCCACCGCTTACTGCCATTGTCTGCCCAGACTGAGTGTCGTGGAAACAGGGAAATGGGTCTGGTTGTAAAAGTCAGCCCCTGGTACATTGCAAGGGGTTCAGTAAATATTTCTGGGATGAATGGATGGGATTGTTTAGACCCCGCTTGAAGCCCACCTTCCTTTCTCTCTCCTTCCAGGGGATAGTTACGAGAAAGGATTAGAAGGCCCAGAAACTTCTAATGGGGTCAGCTATGGAAGACTCCCTGGCTAGAATGGTTGTATTGTCCAAGGAGAGGGAAGCTAGAGGTTCTTGGCGGACCCCAGGTTGGGGGTGGATGTGGGCCCAGAAGGGAGGAGGCAGTGATGACCTTAAGGTTCCATGTCTTGGTCCCTCCATGGGCCTGGCACAGCCAGGCTGGCTGTGGCTGCTCCTGGAGATCTTATCGGACCATGGCTGATACGTGGTACTGAGTCATGGGACCTGCGGCCTAGGAAAGAGTTCTGATGTTGAAACAGGCCCAGGGGAGGGGGCAGGGTTGGTATCTCTGACTTGCCACCAGCATAGACATCATCACCACCTACACTTCCTGTCACCCTAGGTCACCTTGATAGTCATCACTCATCTCTCAGCCTGTCACTCATTTGTCACCTTCACTGTCATCCCTGTATCACAACCACTTTCTTATCCAGGCTGTCACTTGACCCAGTTCCCAGTACTGTGTTACCTTCTCCAGCACTGCCACCATCCCTGCTCGCACCCCAGGCCCCAGGCTGTTGTCATCTGAACCAACCTTGTCTTCATCAACCTTCTCCACCCCAGCCCTGTGACTTGCTAGTCCCATTCCCATCCCTCCTGTCACCTTGACTGTCCCCATCTGTCCCTGTCACCTCATCATCTTTGCTGCTATGCCCCATCCTGGTCATATATGCCCTAACATAGTCTTCCACTGTTACAACCTGACTGAGACACTGGACCATCAAGACTTCCCTTTCCCTCTGTTGGTTCCCCATCACTGCCCATCTTCGCCTCTTCCCTGTCACCATCATCAACATCCTCCTTCTCTCCAGCCCCTCACCTAGGTCCCTAAATAGGCTTTCCCCTCTGGTGCTTTCCTCCTCAGCACATGCTCAACATGTACCCACCTTTAGGATTTTGCCCCTGGGTCTCCAGCCTCCAGCCTCCCCTGGGCTTCCCCAGCTGGACTTGCCATGCTCCTTACCTTTTCTCTCTGCCCTGGCCACGGGCGCTTCATTTTGGCCCCTCGGTTGGCTAGGACCTGAGGCCAGCACTTATTCCCAGGTATTGAAAGAATATTAGGTAGAGGTCTTGCCAGGAAGCCCTGAATCTTCTCTGCGTACACCTATGACACCTGGCAGTTGCCTCTGCTCAGCCTGCCCCTAAGATCCTCATTCATTAAGTTGACTATTATTTCCCTTTTTAGAATTCCCCAATGTCCCCACAGACTATTATTCAACCTGGTGACAGCCCCCTAGTACCTTGACTACCCATTATTTGTGTAATCGTATGTTTAAGGCCATCTTACCCAGCAGACAGGGCACTCTGGGAGGGCATTAACTGTATCTGTCTTGGTCACTGCTAGGTCCCCAGAACCTAGTGTAGTGCCTGGCTCTGGTAAGGGCTCAATAAACATCTGTTGAGTGAAGAAAAACCATCTATTGGGTCGGTAAATGTGCTGGGCACTGTGCTAAGTACCCATATTAACTTGTTCCTTCCCTGTTCTATTTTTGGCATCTCTTTCTATTTTATTTGCTTTTGAGCATTTCAAGAGCTTTTGACACAAACACTTCTGGCAAAGTTCAAGCAGAGAGAAGTACATTTCCAGTTAGTTACTCATCAGAAAGTGAGGACACAGGGAAAGCCAGTTACTCACAGAACAAGGAAAGCACTTTCTTATAAATCTTGAGAATCTCAGCAAGTAATGTCACCTCTTGATTTCATCTTTCTGTTCTCCAAGGGAGGCTGCTGAAGCTGGTGACTAAGAAGATCGGGTGAGGGGTCCCTGAAGAAGACCCTTTCTTCTCATGTCTGGAAAGCAAAGACTAGATCCTCCCTCATATATAAAACTGATGAGTTTGAGAGGTAAATATATAAAGGATTAAAATAAACATGGATATTTCTGTATTGGGGTTTTTTTTTTTTTTTTTTTTTTTTGAGACAGAGTCTCACTCTGTCACCTGGGTTAGTAAACCTGGATATTTCTCATATTCTTTGTCACAGTTGTTTCATTTCTGAGAATTCATCCTTTGGAAAATAATTGGAAACATAGACATAGCCTTTGCCCAAAGATCTTCATGGCAATGTTACTTATAATAATGAAACATTGAAATATAAGTGTATATTTATGAAAGAAAAAGTGAAAGTAAAATTCAAATGTTTGAAACAAACTAACTACCCAGTGATAGAAGATAGATAAAGAATGGTTTGCCTCTTAGTTTTGAAAATCTATTAAAAATCATGGTTCTGAAGAGTTGATAATTATTCTATAATCATGGCATTGGGTGAAAAGGGCATTATACAAACAGGCTTGTATAGAATTATTTTCCATTATGTCAACAGAGTACTTAGAAGGATTAATGGATGAAAAACAGTGAAAGCATTAATAGGCACTATGTTATTTCTGAATTGTGAGCAATTTATTTTTACTTCTTGTAGTGTCACATTTTCTTTGATGGGCATTACTACATTTACAATAAAAGCTGTGCATTTATAAAAAAGAGGCAAAAGTAATGTTTTATGTGAAAGTGTCAGTGTTTTATAATCCTATATTATTTTTTTATTTACTAGATTGTAAATTCTGTGAGGCCAGGATTCTTGCCTATTTCTCAGCACCAGACTTTGTAGATGTTGAATGAAAGGTGTTTAGTAAAGTACAATGGAGTTAATTAAATGAGCTTTTTTTGATGTATCTCTTTCTTCTTTTTACTTTAATTCTCCAGAGTAACCCTCCCTACACAGAAAGCAAGTTTTACAAAAGCAAAAGAATCCCACACAGGTGATGGCCTTTTTTTTTTTTTTTTTTTTTTAGTGGAGACTCAGTCTGCTCTCTGGGCTAGAGTGTAGTAGTAACATGATAGTTTATTGCAACCTCAAACTCCTGGGTTCAAGTGATCCTCCTGCCTCAGCCTCCCTAGTAGCTGGGACACAGATGTGTCCCACCACGCTTGGCCAATTTATCTATTTTTTTGTAGAGATGGGAGTCTGGCTATGTTGCTCAGGCTGGTCTCCAACTCCTGGCCTGAAGTGATCCTCCCGCCTCCGATTCCCAAAATGCTGGGATTATAGGCGTGAGCCACCTTGATTCAAGATGTGCTGTGAATTTGAGAAAATCTTATTAGAAATATGAACATAAGACCCTATTATGTACTCAGCCTGCTCCTCCTCCTTTGTTCCCATCTCAGAGAGGGGCACCACCCCACCAGAAACCTGGGAGCTACCCTACGCTTTGGCTTCCATGCTGCTGTATCCCCACAGTCAGCCGTGCGCCTCGGCCTCCAGCCCAGCCCCTTTTTCCATCCCGATGTGACTCCCTTTGTTTCCATCACAACCATCTCTTGCCTTTATGACTCCAGTGCCTCCTAACCAGTTTCTCTGCTCCACTCTTGCACTTCCCATGCCAAATCCCTGCCTTCTGAGCCACAGTCATGCTTTTGAGCTTTCTAATATACTAATCTGCCCCTGCCACTCCCCTGATTACAGACCTTCGGTGGCTTCCCTTCACTCTCAGGAGCAAGCACAAGACAGTTCATGATCCAGCCCAGGCTGAGCTCTCCAGTGTCATGGTGCTCCCAGCCTGCTCTGGCCACACATCTCCCAGGCTCCCTCTTCTCGGGGGAACTATCCAGCCCCTTTGTCTGACTCATCCTCACCTCTGCGGTTAAAGTGAATGTCCCTTGATGTTCCCCAGCCCCACACCTGGTTTGGTGCTCCCCTCTCAATTCCCATAGGCCCCTGTGTTTATTACCTCTAATATCTGCATTGTGACTTCTTGTTTACTCACCAGCTTCCCCACATGCCTTGAAAGTCCTCCAGGGCTGGGACTGTGACTTGCTTTCCAGTGTACATCCAGCAGCTAGCACTGGGGAGGGCTTCCATGGCATTTGGATAAATGAGTAATGAATAAATGAAGCGCCCTTGTAGGAACTGATTAACACTGCTTAATTTTTTTTTTTTTTGAGACAGAGTCTCACTCTGTTGCCCAGGCTAGAGTGCCGTGGTGTCAGCCTAGCTCACAGCAACCTCAAACTCCTGGGCTCAGGCAATCCTTCTGCCTCAGCCTCCTGAGTAGCTGGGACTACAGGCATGTGCCACCATGCCCGGCTAATTTTTCTATATATTTTTAGTTGGCCAATTAATTTATTTCTATTTTTTCAGTAGAGACAGGGTCTCACTCTTGCTCAGGCTGGTTTTGAACTCCTGACCTTGAGCAATCTGCCCTCCTCAGCCTCCCAGATGGCTAGGATTACAGGCGTGAGCCACCGCGCCCAGCCAACATTGCTTAAGATGCTAAGAAGTAGACATTCAGCCGGGTGCGGTGGCTCACGCCTGTAATCCTAGCTATCTGGGAGGCCGAGGCGGGCGGATTGCTCAAGGTCAGGAGTTCAAAACCAGCCTGAGCGAGACCCCGTCTCTACCATAAAAATAGAAAGAAATTAATTGGCCAACTAATATATATATATATATAAATCAGCCGGGCATGGTGGCTTGTGCCTGTAGTCCCAGCTACACGGGAGGCTGAGGCAGGAGGATTGCTTGAGCCCAGGAGTTTGAGGTTGCTGTGAGCGAGGCTGACGCCACGGCACTCACTCTAGCCTAGGCAAGAAAGAGAGACTCTGTCTCAAAAAAAAAAAAGAAGTAGACATTCAGAAAAAGATGTCCTAAAAGGACCCATAAATTCTCCAAAGGAGTTGAAGTTGTCTTCTAATCTAAGAAATAGTGTAGCCGGGCGTGGTGGCTCACGCTTGTAATCCTAGCACTCTGGGAGGCTGAGGCGGGCGGATTGCTCAAGGTCAGGAGTTCAAAACCAGCCTGAGCGAGACCCCGTCTCTACTATAAAAATAGAAAGAAATTAATTGGCCAACTAATATATATAGCCGGGCGTGGTGGCTCACGCTTGTAATCCTAGCACTCTGGGAGGCTGAGGCGGGCGGATTGCTCAAGGTCAGGAGTTCAAAACCAGCCTGAGCCAGACCCCGTCTCTACTATAAAAATAGAAAGAAATTAATTGGCCAACTAATATATATATATAAAATTAGCCGGGCATGGTGGCGCATGCCTTTAGTCCCAGCTACTTGGGAGGCTGAGGCAGTAGGATTGCTTGAGCCCAGGAGTTTGAGGTTGCTGTGAGCTAGGCTGATGCCACGGCACTCACTCTAGCCTGGGCAACAAAGGGAGACTCTGTCTCAAAAAACAAAACAAAACAAGAAATAGTGTAGATTTGATAGGCAGGAATTTGGGAGTGAATATGTAGATAGGAACAGCGGTATGCGAAGGGGAGGAGGCAATGGGAGCGATCCTCCTCATCTGTGTATTTTACCACTGACATTGTTTAGAATTGTTTATTGCCAATGGTGACAATAAGAAACAGACCAACTTTTGGGGTTTTTGTTTGTTTGTTTTTTGAGACAGGGTCTCACTTTGTTCCCTGGGCTAGAGTGCAGTGTCATCATCATAGCTCAGTGCAACCTAAAACTCCTGGGCTCAAGCAATCCTTCTGCCTCAGCCTCCTGAGTAGCTGGGACTACAGGTGCATGCCACCACGCCTAGCTAATTAAAAAAAATTTTTTTTTTTTGGAGAGATGGGGGTCTTGCTATATTGCTCAGGCTAGTCTTGAACTCCTGGCCTCAAGTGATCCCCCCACCTTGGCCTCCCAAAATGCTAGGATTACAGGTGTGAGTCACTGCACCCAGCCCAGTTTCATTATTTTTAAGTTCACTTCCAATGCTGTACCCCCTATTGGTTGCCCATGGGGAGGACTGCCCCCATTCCCACCTCCATTTAGTATGCCACAGGTAAGGATTACTGGGTGAGCTTGTCTGTTTTCCTCCCCTCAGAACTGAGCTGGGAGTGATTTTGCAGGTATCCAACCTCCCAAAACTCTGCAGGGTAAGGGTGTCCCTCCCTGTGACTCCTCTTGCTCCCTCCATCTCTCTCAGGGAAACCCTCTGAGTCTCATCGCTGGAGACTGTGGGAAGAAGGCCTTTCTGTGCAGGAATGGGAGCCTCTGCATAGGATCTAACCTGGGATCTAATCCTGTCCTTGCCACTAACCCACTCTGAGGCCTTGGGCTGGCTCTCAGGGCCTTACTCTGCTCACCTGTAAAATTGGGGTGTTATGTGAACTGGGCCTTGAGGTCTTTCATGGAAGGTCCCAAGCTGGGGAAGGAATGTCAGCCATGAGGATGAAGGGCAGTTACTCCCCCAGGCCTCCTCTTCCTGTGCTTCTCTCTGACCTGAGTGAGATATTATATCACAGGGGACTGGCTGGGTTGGGTGTGTCACCAGCAGGATGGAAGGCGAGTCTGGACAGGTGGATGGTGAAGCTTGGGCCCCAGGGTGGGGTGTGTGTGCATGTGTCCGGGAGAGGGGGGGAGATGGGGTGGATCCCAGGCAAAGGTCACGGACGGGAGAGGTGGCTCCAGCAGGCTTACTTGGTGACTACCTCCAGGAAATCCAGAGACAGACGCTGGGCTGGGCTAGGTCCTGGCTCTGCCATGGCCTGGGGAGGGGCTGGAGAGTGGAGAACAGCCCCTTGGTGAGGTCACTTTTAGGGTGGGAGCAAACATCCCTTTCTGGGAAGGAAAGGCAGTGTTATGAAAGCAAGAGCGATTCAGGGCTAGACGATAGGAAGGGCAGGTGATGGTGGATCAGGGAGAATGAGGTGTCTCCTTATTTGGGCTTCTTCTGAGAAGGGAAGAGAAGGGAAAAGTCATACCACCCAGACCCTCCATGGGAGAGAGGGCTGTCCTGGTAGAAGGCAGGGAGGATGAACAGGATGGCCTGGAGAACAGGGAAGTCTAGGCTCTCAGCCAGGGTGTGAGCAATTCACAGCTGAAGAGTAAACCCTGGGACACCTGAGGCTCAGGTCAGGCCAGCTCTGGACCTCAGTCTTTCCTCTGTGAAAAGGGGAGAATCTCCTTGGTCGCTGCCTATTTAATAGAGCTCAAAGACAAAATATCACTGAAGACTACGGAGTCTCCCTTATAAATGCATTCTGTAAGTCCTGAGGAGCGAGGAGAAAATACAGACGAAATCTGGGCTGAGTAGAGTGGTGAGGGAGAAGCCTAGACATGCTGGGGGGAGAGTGGAGCTTTAGGATGCAAGTAGATCTGACGGCCCCCACAACAACCAAGGACATTCTGACCCTGGCTTCACAGACATTTTGAGCCCCTGGATTAAGCCCCTCTCATTAGACCCCCATTTTCCTAATCCCATCTCTTTGCCCCAGGACCCCTCTGCAAAGTTCCTCAGTCCCTTCCTACTTCATTCCACACATATTTATTGAGTGCCTTCCATCTGCCAGGCATTTTCGAAACCCTAGGGAT
Source organism: Microcebus murinus (assembly GCF_040939455.1). NCBI lineage: Eukaryota > Metazoa > Chordata > Mammalia > Primates > Cheirogaleidae > Microcebus > Microcebus murinus. The sequence continues at coordinate 57,242,338 of NC_134115.1, read as the reverse complement.
TCTGTGGTGAGCAAGACTTGTTGATCCTCATGCTCCTTTTCCTTCCCAAGGAAAACAGGCAAGAAAATAAGTGAGGTAGCCCAGCCTTGAGTGGCTATGAAAGAAAGAAGCCCACATGGCTGTGGGAACCCACAGAAGGCACCGCGTCCAGTCTAGGAGAGGCAGAGTGGACAGAATGTGGCTATCGAGTCTTGAAGAGTGAGTTGGCATTTGCCAGGAAGTGCTGTGGGGGATGGCACAGGCACAGGAAGTGGTGTGCTGGAGCACAAGAAGCAAGTGCTTAATTTTCAGGAATTTTGCAGACTGCTTATTAAACAATGCAACTACTAAAAATTAAATTATATAAACATATAATTAGCTAAATTATTTTAAAAACAAAGCTAATATGTAATCAAAACTCATCACTTCCTAATTATTATTATATTCTATTATCTATGCTCTTTAATGTATTTACATTTATTGTATCTTTAAGCTGAAGAAAACTCTTATAATGGTATGCTCTGCTCATCTCTTTCCAACTCCTTGTTCAGCGACATCACGTTGGTAGTTGGAAGCAGGCCACGGTGGAAATAATTTGCATTGTTGAAATTGACAGACACTACAAATCAGGGCTTATTTTGTCAATTGCACAGACCAGGGCTTGACCTACTATAGCCAAAAGGTCAAATCCAGCTTGTAAGCTAAGAATGGCTTTTATATGTTTGAAAAAAAATCAAAAGAAGAATGTATCATGACATATAGACATATGTAACATTCAAATTTCAGTGTCCACAATAAAGTTTTATTGGAACATAGACATGTTCATCCATTTACATATTATCTTATAGCTGCTTTTGTGCTACAATAGTAGAGTACTTGTGACAGAGACCATATGGCCCACAAAGCCTAAAATATTTACTATTTATCTGGCCCTTTACATCCCTGCTCTAGACTTAAGTGATGGAGAAAATGTTAATAATGCAGATTGATCTTAGAAGTGTATTGTGTCTGTAGCCATTATATTGTGAATAGCACAAAACATTGAGGAAACATTCATCTAATGTTTGAAAACTATCATCCAATTCAGCAAAAAAGGTCACTTACATCATTGGCAAATGGGTGATATTTCAACACATCTTCATTTTTTAATTTCTGTCTTATTCTTTAATGTAAATGAAAATATCAACCACCATTTATGCTGGAAGTACACTCATTAGTCAATGACATGAATGACTTTTCTGTTGAATTGGATAGTAATCAAGCATTTGTTCCTAGTCTGATTTTGTCAAATCCTATGATTTGCAACCATAGGTTGGCTGCAGATATAAGGGTTGGCAAAAATTAAAGAAAATATTCTATAGGGAGCAATTACAATAAAGACCACTGTATATTTTACTATTATCTGTAAATTATATGCTATTTTACAGTTTTATACCACTAAAATTTATAAATGCACATACATACATATGCATACATTTTTTATAAAGAGCCAGTTGTTATGCATTTACCAGCACACAATGGGTCGGAGAGTTCTAGGCAGACAGGGTTGAGGAGAGTCAGGGTGTTCAAGACAACATGAGAGGGGAAGTGATAAGGCTGGAACACTGGGACTGATGTGAGGGGCCTTGTGAACAAGGCTAAGGAGCAAGACACTGTGCTGAGGGCCGCTGGTAGCCAAGGAAGGATTGTGAGCCAAGGAGTGACCCCATTACATTTATGTTTAGAAGATCATGTTGACGGCCGTATAAGGATTGGATTGTTAGGGACAGGCTATAAGAGACTAAATTAGTGGAGGGAGGGAGAATAATAGTTGTAAACTCTTAAGAGAACTTAAACTATAGGCCAGGCTCTCTCCTCAACACTTCATGTGTGTGTTGTTAACCCACTTAGTATTCACAACAACTTCATGAGGTGGATATTATCTCCTTTTTACAGATGAGGAAACTGAGGCACAGAGAGATTAAGTAACTAGCAAGCAGCAGAGCTGGGATTTGAACCCAGACAGTCTAGCTTCAGAGACCACATTCTTAACCACTATATGTCAACTTTTCAGATTAGAAAGGTGGAGAGAGTTAGATGGTGTTTCTTAATTTTAATTCATGTGCAAAGTAGACCATGTGTTTGCAGATAAGCCTGACACCCAGTAGGAGCTGAGGACATTCTTTACACTTAGCAAAACTTGACTCAGTGACTAACTGGGTGTGCTGCTGAGGCAGGGGAGGGGCCAGGTGGACTTTGGGGGAGAATACACTCAATTGGGCTGCTCTGACCTCCTGGTTCTCTTCTATGTTTGCACACTGCCCCTCTGTCTGTAGGAAGTTCCCAGACTTGGGGACAGACTGAGCAGGAGTACACAGGTGAGAGAGGGCAGGAAGGTACAAAGCCTGTCTGGGCCTAGGATGGGGCTCTCTGGTCAAGAGTGTGTGAGCTAAGAGGAGTGAGAGGTGTGAATTATCATCAACAGGAAGGGCTTCCACAGAGGGAGCTCAGTTAGGAGGCTTGGGGTTTGGATAGAGGAGAGGAGAGAGGATGGGTCCTGCTGCCACTCTGGCTTTTCCTTGAGGGCATCTGTATTTAAGAGCAGAAGTTTGATAGTAGCCCTTGAAGCACAGTGGCAGACAGCTCAGCAGCAGATATGTATTTTAAAGGAATAGTGGTGCCTTTCTGGCATGAGTTCTGCTGAAAATGTGGGCAGGAGATAATAAGGGTGGAGATAGAGGGTTGGGGGGCATGAGGCTGGTGGCAGGGCGGGCCCCATGCAGGGTGTTGGTCCCCTGAGGCCACAACTGTCAACTTGGGGCTTCCTATCCTGCTGGCTCAGCAGGTCCCACAGGTTGGCAGGTGACTCACCCCTCAGCCTCAAATGGCCCTTGTTCTGGAAGGAGAAGGGGGTATGCAGAGTGTAGCACCTGTGTGTTTATCTATATGGATGCATGCATAGGTTGCATTACACGCCTGGCTCTGAGATGTGCACCTGTGTCTGACTATGTATATATACGAAGTCCCTGTGCACACTGCCCACATAGACTGCGTGCGAAGAGTGCATGTGGCACGAGGCAGAAGTGGTGTGGGTGAACACACAGCACTTCCCAGAGCACATGAGCATGGGCACAGGTGTCTCTCTGAAAGAGGGATGCAGCTTCAGAGCCTGGTAAGCCATCAGAGGAGGAGGCCTGGGTGGTGGTGGGTGGGGAGGGCTCCCTGATGACAGATCATCTTTTCCAAGAAGGGCTAGAGCAGCGGCAGAGCTGGGTGCCCTAAGCCTGTGGTGACGGCAGCAGCTTCCCTAAGCTTATCCCTAAGTCCCTGGCTGCAGGCCAGGGTGGTTTCCCCATCCTAATCTGGTGAGGGCATGCACACCCCACAGGCCACACAGGCAGGCCAGGAGCAGTGAGTGGCAGGTGGGCATTGAGTCAGAGGTTTCTTTTATCCCCTCTCTGGGTGGGAAGGACATAAGGATCCTGGTGGTGTCTGGTCTGCAGTGATACGGGGTGAGCACGTCAGACCCGGGTTGCACAAGCCCCTGGTGTTCGTGGTGCTGTATGCATTGGCATGTGCTGTGTGCACACTCGATGATTAGGTGTGTTGGCCCCTGACCCAGCACCCAGGGCCTGCCTAGTGCTGCCTTCCCATCATGCTACATGATCTAGGAGATGCTTGAAGTGGGGCAAAGAGTCTGGGCCAGGAGCCAGGAAGCCCAGACTACTCTAAGCTCTCACTTTGTGACTCTGGAGATGGTCCTTTACCATCTCTGGGGCTCAGCTTTCCCATCATAAGATGATGGGGGGCAATATTCCCTGTGGGGCCGCCTCACAGGGCTCTTGGGTAACAGATTCTCATGGAGGTGTACGGAAAGTCAGGAAGCCTGGTGCTGGGGGTTTTGTATGGGGGATGGTGGTGTCCCTGAGTTGTTCAGTTGAAGGACTCGGGGCTAAGATCAGGTAGTAATCTTCAGGGAACTTGTATTTCCCTGTAAGAGGTGTTCAAACCAAATGGAGTTGTGAGGCCTTTAGAGTTCTGGGGCTGAGCTTCAAAACAAATTATCAAAGTGACAGGCCAAGACCTGCCCTTGGTGAGGCTGGGAAATTCTCTCCACCCACTCCCGCCCCTAGGCCCCCACCCTGCTTGCTTGCAGAGGTAAACAGCAATGAACTCCAGACTGAGGAGGGGAATCAGCTCACATCTTTCCTTCCTCCGCGCCCCCCCACCCCCAGCTTGCTTTCTCTCAGGTTCACACTTCCTGGGCTCAGAGTTTTCATCCTGGGGCTGTAGGCTTAGCCAGAGCAAACAGAGACAGCACTAAAGTCAACAAACAAAGCAACACAGGTGAGGTGGAAAAGAAAACTTGGAAGCCACAACTAAGGATCATGGGCTGGGCTGGATGGAGTCATGTGTCTCTCCTCAGAGCAGGACCCTGGGGCTAAGGCGGGCCCTGTCAGTCCCTTGTGGGGTGCTGGAGATGGGGGCTGGTGGGTGGTTTCTCCAAAGGATTCAGGCCAAAAGCGTCGCTTAGACCGCCAGCAGGGGGCGCTAGCGCCAGCCTAGCGTGTGCTGAGAAAAGGATGTAGCTGGGAGTCTGGGGCGTGGGGTCCCCCTTTCCCAACCTATCCTATCAAGGGCCTCAGCTGCTGCAGAAAGCAAGTGGGAAGCTAACTGCGGGCAGAGTTGTGGGTAGGAGCTGGCAGGGCAGGCGTAAATATGCTGGAACAGGAGCAGGAGTGAGGAGTCCCAGCCCTCTGTCACCCCCGCCCAGGGTTCAGGGTCTTGGAGCCACGAATTCCTGGGGATGCTGAAAACACCCTCCACTTCTGCCCCCCATAGGGAGACTCACCCTCCCTGAAAAACTATTTCACTCCCAATCAGGGCCGGGGGAGCCCAATTCTCTCAACATACATTTATTGTGCATCAGCTTTGTTCCCAGTGAGGGACAAATCACTTGGGAATCTACATCTATGCCCCCAGTGGGCTCAGCAGGCAAGGGCTCCCCAGGAGTCTGCCTGCTAGAGGCCCTGTCACGCCTGGGTCCCCCAGTTGCTCAGAGAGCCTGCGGTCTGTTGACTGGGCGAGCGTTTGGAGGGTGCCTGGGGCAGCCTGGCTCCCAGACCCTGAGGGTGGACTAGGGGTTCATATCCAGAGAGCTGAGCTGCCAGGCTGCAATGGGAATAGCTGGGAGACCAGTCACTGGGCTGGAGCAGCTGAAGATGTGGGTGGAAGTCCCTGGACATCGGTCCCACTGTCTGTGGCATGAACACATTATACTCTAACCCCAGCCCTTCTGGGTTGGCCCTGGCTTCAGGCAAGAGTCCCTCAGGGCTGGAGATGGGTAGGAGGCATGAAGTACAGGGTTCCCCTTCCTCAAACAGGCTTCTTATCCACCACCCAGAGCATTTTCTGTTCCAAGCACTTGTCATGCCCCTTCCTTACCAACGCAATCCATTTTCTCAACAACTCTGCAAGGTAAGCACTAATATCTTCATTTTACAGATGAAGATGCCCAGTTAAATGTCTTGCTTTTAGTCACCCAACACAGATTACAGATGAAGATGCCCAGTTAAATGTCTTGCTTTTAGTCACCCAATGCAGATTAAGAAGCTGAGATGGATTCAAGTTCAGGTCTGTCTGTCCATAAAGCCTGAGCTACAAACAGCTCACCACCAAGGTGGGGCCCTGAATAGGCAAACCTCAAACCAGCCCCAAACTCAGGCTCCTGGCCAGGTTGTCCCTGAGTTTTTCCACTGCTTCTTTCTTCCACCACCTCAGTCTTTCTGTTATCCTCGTCATGATGTGCCTCTCATTGTGACTCTCCTCCCTGCTCCAATTAACCTGGTACCTGAGACTCCACCATTTTTAGAATCTTTCTTTCCTGTAAGTGTAAGGGTAAGAAATTGCTGCTTGAAGCTTTTCCTTTAACATGCTTTCTTATGGAAAGATTTTGAAATTGATTTAGGTAGAAACCAAAGGATAAAACCAGGTGAAGGACTGATGGTGGGAATGTAGTCATGGAGGGGTCAGGCTGTCACCCCTTGAGCCCACTGATTGGTCAGCATCACCAGGCATGGGGAAACTAGACATCATGTGACTCCTGATGGGATGCGATAGAAAGTACACAGCACCATCTACAAAGCATTCTCTGCTTCACACCACGCAAAAAATCAGACCTAAATAAAATCATACCATTAGAGCTAACTTCTTTTTTTTTTTTTTTTTGAGACAGAGTCTCGCTTTGTTGCCCAGGCTAGAGTGAGTGCCGTGGCGTCAGCCTAGCTCACAGCAACCTCAAACTCCTGGGCTCAAGCAATCCTCCTGCCTCAGCCTCCCGAGTAGCTGGGACTACAGGCATGTGCCACCACGCCCGGCTAATTATATATATATATATTAGTTGGCCAATTAATTTCTTTCTATTTATAGTAGAGACGGGGTCTCGCTCTTGCTCAGGCTGGTTTCGAACTCCTGACCTCGAGCAATCCGCCCGCCTCGGCCTCCCAGAGTGCTAGGATTACAGGCTTGAGCCACCGCACCCGGCCTAGAGCTAACTTCTTGTATATTCTAAGAAACACAGGAGATGGAGGAAAAGCCAAATGACATTACAAGGAAGCAGAGAGACAAATCTGGAACACGGGACTTCCTATAGGAGCTGATTTATTCAGCAAGCCAGTGACATAAACACATTAAAGTCTCAGAAAGGGGGGACTCTCTTGTTTAAGAGAACATTTAACTCAATGTACTATGTGAACTTGTTGAGATCCTGACTCAAATAAACCAACAAATCAATGCAAAAAGACACTCTGAAACAATTGTAGGTATTTGATCATTCCACGGAATTGTTCATTTTTGTTAGGTATGGCAATGATTATGTAAGAAAATGTTCGTATGTTTTAGAGATGAATACTGAAAAATGTAGGAATGAAATGATAGAGTGGCTAGAATTTGTTTTAACATACTTTAGAATAAAAATAGAGATTAAACTAGTTGATGATTCTAGAATCTGGATAAATGGGCATTCACATCTACTTTTGTGCATGCTTGAAATTTTCAGTTAGAAATGCTTTAAAGGGATGTGGGCATGTCTCTAGGAGTTGGGGTTGGGCATCTCTTGAGCTAGCCTGGCCCTGGAAAGACATCTCTGCTCACTCTGCATCCACCACCCTTGTCCTCTGACCTCCACATGATTGCAGGGAAGCCTTCTTTGGGACTGAAGCACAATGTGTTGTCCCTACAAGGGGTGCTGGGCTCTCTGGGTCAGCCTAGCCTAGCACAGGCAGCATCTCTGACTTGCACCCACCCTCTCCAACTCCACTCACACTCAACTCTGTGGTCAGTCACATCTTCCTGCCCTCTTCCTCGTCTCTCCTGCCATGGCAAGCCTGCCCTAAGACGTCCATCTTGGAGCTAAGGGACATCAAGAGGAGAGCTCAGAGTTGTGGGTATAGGAGGGACTTTGGCACCTGTCACAGTGGGGCAGGAAGATGAGAGTTGAGTTCATGTCCCTAGCCTGAAGTACCTGGACCCCACCCCCAGTTAGCTGAGACAGAAAGGGGTACAGATGATGAGATCAGCTCTCTGGATGCTCTCATGGCTGTAGAACAAGGCAACGGAGGCACCTAGACCATCATCCTAGAGCTGAGCAAGCTTTAGTCTGTCTCAGGAGAGTCCCTCCCCCAACCCTTACTGACTCTTCTAAATTCATTCACCAACATGTCCTCATTTCCTTGCCACTCTTCCATCTGACCATAACGTCAACCACAATCATATCATTAAACCACAATCATATCATTATCCTCTTCTATCACCTACATGATAAGTGATTCATTATTTTTTTAAATAAATTTTTAATTACTTCTTTTCTTTTTTTTTTTTTGCTTCCTCAGGATGTATTCCCAAGTCAAGTGATTCATTCTTATACTCTTTCAATTAATACCAGTTCAGTGCTCACGTTCTGGGGAATCTCAAACGAAAGCACGCAGGGCTTGTCCTAACAGCCTTGGAGAGAAGGCAAACAAAAGGATTTGTCAAAAGAGTAGTAAGTGCTGTGGCACTTACTGGCGCAGACAGGTGCTCTGGAAGCCAGGGCAAACTGGCCTCCACTCCTCCTGGGCTGAGAGAGAAGGCTTCACAGAGGAGGGGCACTTGAGTTGGCCCAGGAAGACTAATAGGAATTGTTCAGGCAGATCGGGGAAGTAGGGGAGGTAACCGCAGGTGTAAAGGCATGGAACAGCACAGCTGAAAAGTCCAGGCTGTGTTGCTTGGAATTTTCCTGTGCATCTTGGGGAGGGAGGCTTGGAAGACTTCAAGCATAGGGAAATCATGGCAACTTGGGGGCTAGAAATGTCGCTGTAAAATGGAGAAAGGGTGAGGAGATGCAGATTGGGAGATCCACAGAGAGAATCCTGGAGGTGGAATAGATTTGGGACAGACTGAGGGGACCACGAAAGAGGGAGCAGATGAGTGACTCCTGGAGGAAAAACTCCAGAGATGTGGTGGGGAGGAACATGAAAGGGGGCAGATGGGGGGAAGGTCAGATGAGCTCTGGTTGGCACAGGTAAAGGTAGGCATGCCCATTAGACATATAAGAGGGACAACATGAGAGGGAGCTGAATCACTTGTTCCTGAGCAGTGGAGTAAGTCTGGGCTGCAGATGGAGCTGGGGAGATGGCAGCAGCTGTGTGCTGGAAGAGGACCCGAGAGATGTGCAGGGCTGACGTCACCCTTACACACAGCAGGCACAGTACCCATGAACATGTTTTATCTAAGGACTCACAAAATGTCTTTTTTAATTTAAATTTTTAAATTTTTTTATCTTTTTAGAGACAGGATCAGTCTCGCTCGGTCTCCCAGGCTGGAGAGCAGTGACATGATCATAGCTCACTGTAACCTCAAACTCTTGGGCTCAAGCCATCCTCCCACTCAGCCTCACAAAGTGCTGGGATTACAGGCATGAGCCACTGTACTTGGTCCCACAAAATGTTTTAATTTGCTTCGAAATAAGAAAAAAATGAACTTGTAGACTGAAGATGTTTAATATTATTAATATATTTATGCCAGCACATTTATAAAAATGTTATAAAATTAAATTTTTTTTTTTCTGGAGGAAGGGGCCCCAAAAGGCAAAAATGCCAAGGGGATATATATCAAAAGGAATTGAAAGCAGGATCTCGAAGAGATAGTTGCACACCCAAGTTCATAGCAGCATTATTCACAATAGTGCAACCCAGTGTTCATGAATAGATGAATAGATAAATAAAATGTGGTATAGCCACACAATGGAGTATTATTCAGCCTTAAAAAAGAAGGAAATTCTCATACATGTTACAACATAGATGAACCTTGAGGACATTATGCTAAGTGACTTAAGCCAATCACAGAAAGACAAATAATGTATGAATCCACTTATATGAGGTATCTAGAATAGTCAAATTCATACAGACAGAAGGTACAGTGGTGGTTGCCAGGGGCTGGGGAGGGGAAATGGGGAGTTGTTTAACGGGTATAGAGTTTCAGTTATGCAGGATGAAAAAGTTCTGGAAATCAGTTGCACAACAATGTGAATACACTTACTAGTAGTGAACTGTACACTTATAGTTAAGATGGCAAATTTTATGTTATGCATTTTTTACCACAATAAAAAAAATGCCAGGAGCCTAAGAAAGTCAGAACAGGGCCCTAGGGTGTGGCAGAGACTGCCCAGAGATGGAGCTTGAAGGAGGTGAGAAGGCAAAAGGCTGCAGTGTGGGGCGCAATGCCAGAGGTGAGGGTCTCCCTCCCTCCATGCTCCATCCTTGTCTCTCCCGTTCAGAGATGCACTGGGGCATCCTCAAGCTGGGCTAGAAGCCAGGACACCTGGGTTTGACTCACCCTGGACCTTGGGCTCTGCCAAGAGCAGAAGAGACAGTGTCTGCCTACCCAACCCAGTCTGGCCCAGCCTGCACCTCAGGGACTAGTGCGGGTGTGGGAGGACCCTCCAGCGACACAGGGAGAGGCCTAGGAACCGGGAAGGCCCCACCCTGCCTAGGGTCCCCGTGTTCCACCAAGCCTTCCTGGCTGAGGCTCAATGCCTGTGGGGGCTGGTGCCCCAGACCCTGCCCCCACAGACCTCCTCTGCACAGGCCCTTGGTGCAATCACTGTGTTCCTGGAAAGCTGTCAATAGAATTCCACCTTCCCACTGGCTCACTTGAACATTTCAAAGCTGCTTTCTTGCTTAAGGAGGGCTCTCTATGATCATTTCCCATGGTCTCTATTCCCTTTGTCCTCATGGGGACAGCTATGCATGGAGAAGCCTCAGGATCTGAGCAGAGATGATGGGGGAGGAGGGTATGTCAGGGAGCAGCTGGCTTTGCTCATCTGGAGGGAGGCAGGGAGGTTGCACCACCAGGGAGCCCCAGTGTGAGTGGGGAGGCAGGGCAGTCATACTGCACTGGGGCTGCCTCCTTTCTCAGGTTGAGCAGGAGAGTGAAGAGAGTGTAGCTTGCCCTGGGGGAACTGAGATGGGCTCCCTGCCCACCCCAAGCCCCGTGTTCCAGACCCACAGCTCCTGACCAGATCAGATAGGGCACGTACCTGCATGGAGCTGCCCACTGACTGGGACTGTGCTGACGCAGGCAGGAAAATATTAACCCAGCAGAATGGGTGCATGCGTATGTGTGCACAACTCTGTGTGTGTGTGTGCATGTGTATCTTCACAGAGAGGCTTTCACATGCTAAACAAGACACAGATAGCACATGCATACACATGCACACTCCTGTCCATTAACACAGACATATGTGCACATATAGACATATAGAAAGACACAAATGCTTCTCACACATGCAGATAAATTCCTCCAGTGTTATCTCCTGGCTGCTTCTGTTAATGAGAACCCCTTCCCCAGGAAGCTTTTCCTGATAGCTCCAGCTCATACTACAAAGTAACGACAGGCCTGAGCTCTATCCCTGGTTTCAGATGCGAAGTTAGGCAGTTTGACATGGGTTTCAGAGTAGAGCAGGTCTGGGTTTGAATTCTCGTTCCTTGACTTATAGGATCTTTGCCCTGGGGCAAGTGGCTGTGCCTGATCCTGTCTGCCTTAGTCTTCATCTGCTCTGTCCTGGAGGCCCATCTATGACTCTAAGAAGAATGAGAACCTGGGCTGGGGGTGTGGAGTTCTGGTAATTGGTGGGTGTCAGAGTTAAAGACCATCCTGGGTCCTGCCTGTGCCCTGGCCCCGGGTGGTGGACCCTGGCCTCCTGGGGCAGGGGCAGAGCCCTAGTCTGGATGTTCCTAGTTCTGGGTGATTTTACGCAAGTTGGTACTTTGCTCTGAATATGTTTTCCAAGCTGAAAAATTAATTCGGAAGGGGACACTTACCTGGGTGAGGCTTAAGGGTCTTTTCCTTTGGAGCAGTCTTAGAATCTTCATGGCTTCAGGTGATTCCGGAGAGACCAGCATTCCTGGAGGGACCTACACTGCCCTCCCACCCCCATCCCTGCCCCTGGAGCCATTGCAGCTCCTTCCTTACCTGTTTACATGATGGTCTTCTGAGTTACACAAAGGATTCTGTGGCTCAAAAGAGTCTGAAAAACCTCAAGTGTAACTTACTTACATGATAAGTAAGTTATTCAAATGGTATGTTGGTTGAGACGATTAGTTGAAATGATTACTTTTTTTTGAGACAGAGTCTCACTCTCTTGCCCAGGCTAGAGTGCCGTGGTGTCAGCTTAGCTCACAGTAACCTCAAAGTCTTGGGCTCAAGTGATCCTCTTCCTGCCTCAGCCTCCTGAGTAGCTGGGACTACAGGCATGTGCCACCATGCCTGGCTAATTTTTTCTATATTTTTAGTTGGCCAATTAATTTATTTCTACTTTTAGTAGAATCGAGGTCTTGCTCTTGCTTAGGCTGGTTTTGAACTCCTGGCCTTGAGCTATCCTCCCACCTTGGCTTCCCAGAGTGCTAGGATTACATGTGTGAGCTAAATTTTGATTTGCATTTTCATTCCTAATTGGGTTTCAGTCAATTGTGTTTGCCCCACACTGTTTATAATAGATAAGAGCTGGATATGTTTAAAATTAAAGACAATCTCGGGAGGGAGTGTGTGAAATAAAAAAAAATTAAAAGCCGGGCGCAGTGGCTCACGCTTGTAATCCTAGCACTCTGGGAGGCCGAGGCGGGCGGATTGCTCAAGGTCAGGAGTTCAAAACCAGCCTGAGCGAGACCCCGTCTCTACCATAAAAATAGAAGGAAATTAATTGGCCAACTAATATATATAATATAAAAATCAGCCGGACATGGTGGCTCGTGCCTGTAGTCCCAGCTACTCGGGAGGCTGAGGCAGGAGGATCGCTTGAGCCCAGGAGTTTGAGGTTGCTGTGAGCTAGGCTGACGCCACAGCACTCACTCTAGCCTAGGCAAGAAAGAAAGACTCTGTCTCAAAAAAAAAAAAAAATATATTAAAGACAATCTGAATGCCCATTAGTAGGGGGATTCCACATTATGGAATATCCATCAGGTGGAATGCTGTACAGTCACATGCATGATATGAATTGGCATGCGAAGATATTCTCAGTTAATTTTGTTTTTTACATAGCCTTTCCTCTGAGCACTGAGTTAATGTTTGAATGAAAAAAAGTGTCTTGGCTGGGCGCGGTGGCTCACGCCTGTAATCATAGCACTCTGGGAGGCCGAGGCGGGCGGATTGCTCGAGGTCAGGAGTTCGAGAACAGCCTGAGCAACAGCGAGACCCTGTCTCTACTATAAATACAAAGAAATTAATTGGGCAACTAATATATATAGAAAAAATTAGCTGGGCATGGTGGCGCATGCCTGTAGTCCCAGCTACTCGGGAGGCTGAGGCAGTAGGATTGCTTGAGCCCAGGAGTTTGAGGTTGCTGTGAGCTTGGCTGACTCCATGGCACTCACTCTAGCCTGGGCAACAAAGCAAGACTCTGTCTCAAAAAAAAACAAAAAAGAAAAAAGTGTCTTACAAAACTTTATGTATCATTCTACTTATTGTTGACAAAGTGGGGCTGGCACAGTGGTTCACGTCTGTAATCCTAGCACTCTGGGAGGCTGAGGCTGGCAGATTGTTTGAGCTTGGGAGTTCAAGACCAGCCTGAGCAAGAGTGAGATCTCATCTCTACTAAAAAAATAGAAAGAAATTAGCTGGAAAATTAAAAATATATGGAAAAAATTAGCTGGGCATGGTGGCGCATGCCTGTAGTCCCAGTTACTCAAGAGGCTGAGGCAGATGATACATTAATCATAGTAAAAAAAAAAAAAAAGAAAAATAAATAAATAAATAAAAGGAAGCTGAGGCAGGAGGGTTGCTTGAGCCCAGGAGTTTGAGGTTGCTGTGAGCTAGGCTGATGCCACAGCACTCTAGCCTAGGCAACAGAGAAAGACTCTGTCTCCAGAAAAAAAAAAAATGTTAATAGTGGTTGAATTTTAGGTAATAAAATACTAAAAGAAAATGACCTGAGATTTTTAAAATTTATTTTTTATTCATTTATTTTTTACTTAGAACAGGCTTCAGTGCTGAATTTTTAAAAAATGTTAACAATTTCCAGTCCAGTGACAGACAATTAATTATGCCTGCTCGACTTGTCTGGCTATGTGTTCATAATACTTAAGTTTTGGCTAGGTGAACATTAATGTCCCCAATCACCAGTTCACACTGTAAGATTTTTAGTGTAGTAAGAAATGAGAGTTGATGGATACTGGATGATTTCCAACCTTTCACTAGCAAAAATAATTGAACTGCAGACAAAATTAGAATTGGAAAACCAAACAATTTCCAGAATGGGGACCAAAGACACATCAAAGTTTACAAAAATTGCCCTGTAGTGTACCAATATTACCAACTCATCAACCAATTTATCATTTCCACCAAATTAGTTTTTGACCTAATGGTCTGCTGCTGCCTTCACAAACCTTTTTTTCGGGGCTGCGTTTGGATGCTTAAATCAGCTGGGTAGAGGAACCTCGTATCTTCCAAACCTGTTTTATAGGTGGGGAAACAGAGGCCCAGGGACAGGGACTGAGCCAAGGGCACAGTGAATTTGATGCCCAGCTAGAACTCAAATCCACTTCAGCATGCAAGGCATCTGCATGGGTCTTCACTGAGGCTCACAGCTAGGGTTGCCAGATTCAGTAAACAAAAATGTAAGATGTCAGGCAGGACACTATGGCTCATGCCTATAATCCTAGCACTCTGGGAGGCTGAGGTGGGAGGATCACTTGGGGCCAGGAGTTTGAGACCAGCCTGAGCAAGAGCAAGACCCCATCTCTACAAAAACTAGAAAAAAATAGTGGGACATGGCAGTGTGCACCTGCAGTCCTAGCTAATTGGGAGACTGAGGCAGGAGGATCGCTTAAGCCCATGGCCCAGGAGTTTGAGTTTACAGTGAGCTATGATGATGCCACTGCACTCTAGCTGGGGTGATAGAGCAAGACCCTGTCTCAAAAAAAAAAAAAAAAAAAAAAAAAGTAGGATGCCAAGTTAAATGTGAGTTTCAGAGAAACAACAAATACATTTTTAGCATAAGTTTGTCCCAAATGTTGTGTCTGTGAAATTCAAATTTAACTGGGCATCTTGTATTTATCTGGTAACCCTACTCAACCCTGCTTCACAGAGCCTACCCTGTGAACAAAAGACCCCAGATGTTCCTTGTCTGCCCTCTGCTATTCCCACTGGCCCCAGAGATGCCCCAGGCCATGTCCAGACTAACATGCTTTGAAAGTCTGACCCTGACTCCCACCCTGGTGGCCTTTTTAGCTGCCTCACTTCTCTCCACAGCTGAACTTTCTGCCTCCTTAGCATTTGCTTCTTCAGCCCTGCGGACATCATCCATCCCGTCCAGCTCTTCAAGGCAGCTCTCTGCAAACACCTGCGTGGCTGGTCCTTCCCAGCACCCAAGTCTAAGGCCGCAACCACCTGCCAGCTCCCGTCTGGGCAGCCCAGTATCCTGCTTCTTCTCAGTCATCTCCTCTTCCCCAGAATCCCACCCCTGCCCCTTGTCCTACTCCCGGTGCTTCCTGGGCAATCCCATGGACTCCTGCAGTGAATACCCAGGGGCTGATATCTCCTGTTCTCTTTCTCCAGCTAGACCCCTATACCAAGCCCAGGCCTAGTTGCACCCCGGCCTGCTGGATGCCCCGGGGCCCCAGGAACTCCAGGTTGGCTACTTTGCTCTTTTCTTTCTTTAGAACACTTGCAAGGCTCCTCGGGCACTCAGGATAAAGTCTGAACGTCTTGGGCTAGCAGACAAAGCCCTTCACGGTCCACCTCTGACCACTTCTCCAGCCTTCTGCATGCCACTCACACTTCTCAGGTTTTCTCACAATCTCATCAGGCTTCAGATGGCTTCAAATATCATCATTCCCCTCCTCTCCCTGCTCATCTTGGAGGACTCTGCCCCCATGCCCATGTCATCTGTTCTGGAAGACCCTAGTCCCCTCCCAACTGGGTAAGCTGCTGCCTATGTTCCTTCCATCTTACCATGGAGTGTCCTAAGTTACCTGCTGCTTACCTGTCTCTCCCAAGGGACAGATGAGATTGTGTCTTCTCCACCTCTCCATCCCCAGCATCCAGCCCAGAGCCTGATCCCTGTTCCCAACACAGATCCCAGTTCCCTCCCTCACCAACGTGACCCCAGCCCAATCCAACTCTGCCCAGGCTCTGACCTCATCCAAGACCCCAGCTCCACTTTTCTGATCCATAGTCAGACGCGTTATGCACTGGCCCACACAGCTCCACTTTTGATCTTTTTTTTTTTTTTTTTTTGAGACAGAGTCTCACTTTGTTGTCCAGGCTAGAGTGAGTGCCGTGGCGTCAGCCTAGCTCACAGCAACCTCAAACTCCTGGGCTCGAGTGATCCTTCTGCCTTAGCCTCCCGAGTAGCTGGGACTACAGGCATGCGCCACCATGCCCGGCTAATTTTTTATATATATATATCAGTTGGCCAATTAATTTCTTTCTGTTTATAGTAGAGACGGGGTCTCGCTCTTGCTCAGGCTGGTTTTGAACTCCTGACCTTGAGCAATCCGCCCGCCTCGGCCTCCCAAGAGCTAGGATTACAGGCGTGAGCCACAGCGCCCGGCCTCCACTTTTGATCTTACTTCATCCCTGACCCTGACAGCATACATAGGAAAGGAACAAAGGCAGGTCTCTCCTACTTCCAGGGGTACGTCTCTGCCCTCCTGAACTTAGAATCTGTAGAGGAGCGTGAGGGGCAGAGGCTCAGCCTTCTGAGGCCACAGTGGAAGAGTTAACTCCTTACAGAGGACTTCTGACTAGGAACAAAGCCCTTGGACTGCAGCCTCCTCCTGCTGGGTAAGCTAGGAGGGGTGGGAACTGCGCCTATGCAGGTTCCAGACCTGGCTTGGTCTTTGGCACCCTCTAGAGGACGGTTTCATTCCTGGATCTGGACTTTGGGTAACCAAATCCTCTTCTAACAATGACGGGCTACAGGGCCACAGAAGCCCCCTGGACCTACTGCCCACAGTTCACTCACCTGGCAGGTATCTTACAGTTTGTAGACCAGTGACAACTCATGTCTCAGCACGGGCCACCTGTTCAAATCCCAAACTACACTCTGGGAGGCCGACGTGGGCGGATTGCTCGAGGTCAGGAGTTTGAAACTAGCCTGAGCAAGAGTGAGACCCCGTCTCTACTATAAATACAAAGAAATTAATTGGCCAATATATATAGAAAAAATTAGCCGGACATGGTGGCGCATGCCTGTAGTCCCAGCTACTCGGGAGGCTGAGGCAGCAGGATTGCTTGGGCCCAGGAGATTGAGGTTGCTGTGAGCTATGCTGATACCACAGCACTCACTCTAGCCTGGGCAACAAAGTGAGACTCTGTCTCAAAAAAACAAAAACAAAAACAAATCCCAAACTGCCTGCCTTGGGGCCCAGCCAGGCCCTGGCTCGAGAAGTCCTCTTGGACCGCAGCGGTCCTTGGCTCCCCCAACCCTGCCTCGGTCACTGAGCTCCCATAGCCCTGACCAAAGCCTCACACTCTGGTCCAGCTTTTGCCGCTTCACAGAGGCATCTCTTGCCTTTCCTAAGGGAGGTATTTCCTGAGGTCAGGGTTTATATTGCCTCCTGCTGGCCTCAGACTAGGACCCCCAGAGGACCAGGCCTGGGTTTCTACCCTCTCAGACTGAGGTTTCCCTGCAAGTATGGTTTATGCATCCTCCTTCCTCTCAGGCCAGGGGACCCTGAAGACCAGGCCTGAGTCTCCCCTTCCCCCTTCAGACTGGCGGCTCCCTGAGGACTGACCCAGGGTATCCACCCACCCTTTCCATCTGGCTGTTGATCTCCAGAAATTTCCACCTCCAGTGCCCATTCTGCACAGCTCTCCCCATGGCTGGGGGCTCAGGAGCCTCTGTAGCCTTCCCCAGGCCTGGGGCTCTGGAAGGGTTTCCTCAGGCTCTGGCCCAGAATCAGACTGGGAGGACTGGCCTTTCCTCTACGACCGTGAGGCCCAGAGTGCGAGCTCTACCTCTGACCTCACAAGGGCTGCCTCAGAACTCGGTCTCCATGGCGCCACTGGCAGGCGGAGGGATGATATTTTGGGCAGTACGGCTGGACTTGGCTCAAGTAGCAACAGCCAAATCCCTGCTCTACTGACCTCTCCCCTGGAAGGGCAGGAACAGCCCTTGAGGCTGCCTTGGGCGGGGGGTGGGGTGGGGGGTTGAGAGGCAGGCTCTAGACTGGAAACGGACAGCAGAGCCCCAGCTAGGGGTGCAGCCTGAGCTGGGGACAGTCATGGAGGAACGAGATCAAGATCTGCTTTAACTGAGAAGGCCCCAGAGCAGAGGCTGAGAATCATAAGCCACTTCAGCAGGGTGAGTGGGGCTCCTGCTGGAAGGTCGGGGGCAGGGTGGCCTCTCCAAGGCCCAGACCCAGAGGGCCACTCCCTGGGGAACACAGAGGGAGGAGGTGTGGCTGTGGGATTGTCTTGGGAGGAAGCCCCGGTTGGGAGTTGAAGGCCTGGCTTTCTGTTCTGGTGCAGTCCTGTGCTGCTGTGTGATATGGGCACATCACACCCATTCTCTGGGCCTCAGTTTCCTTACCTGTAAGTTGACTGTTGGAAGGACCAGCAGTGGAGCAGAAAATGGGAGGATATATGGGGCTGGGCTGTCAGCAGAGCATGAGGGTGGGACGATGAGAGAGCTGAAGACCAGGTGTACTGGACCAAAGCAGAGGGATGCAGGTCAGGGACAGGCCAACGGCTGGTGGTTACTCCCACTGGAGGCTCCTCCTGAGGGGCTGGGGCTGGGGCTAGAGGGTTTCTGCAATCAGGGTTGGGGATGTGAATTTGTGCTGCAGCTCGAGGGAACTGGGCTAGAGAACGAGGAGCACAAACAGGATGAGGAAATCAAGGGTTACTTTCATGCTGTCAGTTTGAGAGGAAATTGGGAGTACAAGGGGGAATTTTAAGGAGAGTGAGAGTGTAGACCTTTTGTTTTGAGGTGCATGGACTAAATGAGCTTTTAGGGCTTCATCCTGTGTATTCGTTGTGTGTGTGTGTGTGTGTGTGTGTGTGTGTGTGTGTATGTGTGTGTGTACGCAAGGAAGAGATCCTGGAAAGTCACAGTTTAAGTCAGCAGCAAGGGAGCTTGAGGTTAGACTAATGGCATGATACTCAAATATGAGAGGCTGCAGCCACTGAAGGTGGAGGCCTATTTCCGAGGTGGAGGGAGGTGGGGGGCATTTCCAAGGTCCAGAGCTGGGAAGCAGACGTGGGAAGGTCAGAAGGACCTCTGCAGGGCCTGGTCGGGCCTGAGGACAGCACGGGCAGGGTGGTGGGGGAACTCCAGGGCCTTTCCCCAGGGGCTGAGGCAGCCCCCGCCTGCTGGGCTGGGTTGAAGGGGTGGTACCAGCAGGAGCTGCCCCATGGCTTCTTCCCTAGGAGGCTGAGGTCCAGTGGGAATGTGGGGCCAAGTTCCATGTCGCCCAGCCCTAGTAACCTGTCTTTGGCTCCACAGCATCTAAAAATCTGAAAGACAAAATATGTCTCAAGTAATCGGGCAGAGGCGGTAAGCACCCCATCCCATCCCCCATCCCCAGCGCCATCCTCCACCCGGCACATTTCAGTGTCCCCTCCCTGGCTCACCCTCAGCCTTTCCATTGTGGCAGCTGCTCTCCCCAGATCCCCTCCTTTCCACCCACTCCAGCCCATGGGGCCCCACAAGAAGGGCCTCTCCCACCTGTCTCTCACCCCCCATTGAACAGCCAAATCTCAGGCTGGGCCTTGAGGTGAGGGGAGGCCCAGAGAGTCCCAGATGAGGGTCGGCCATGGGTCAGTGGGTTCTGACTGTCCCCATGTAGGTGGTACTCAAATGAATGGAACTACCACCTCTCCCCCTCTCAGGCTCAGTTCTCTACGGTGAATAAGAACCAGAGTCCTTGCAACGGCCAAGGCCCTGCCTATCTAGTTCCCTTGACCCTCTGACCACCCCCACCTCTGGCTGCCTGCTCTCCCCACTCCAGCCACCCTGACCTCCATTGCTCGAGTCCTTCAGCGACTATTCCTTCTGCCTGAGGCACCCTTCCCACGGTTACCCATTCGGCCCACTCTCTCACCTCTTGTCTTTGCTCTAATGACACCTTCTGATGAGGCTTACCCTGATGGCCCTGTTTCGAACACCTCACCCTACCCACTGCACTCCCAGTCCCTTTCTCTATTGTTTCCGCAGGACTTACTACCTTCGGACAGACAAATGTGCTTGCTTATACATTCCACTGTTGTCAGCTCCACGGAAGCAGGGATATTTGTCTGTTTGTGCACACTTGGATTGAGAGAACGAATAGTGCCCCTTTGTATTGATGTACTGATGACATTGCTGTCTCCAGCCCACATCTCTCTCCTTGGCTTTATTTTTTTATATTGTTTTTTATTTTGATTTTTTTTTTAGACAAAGTCTCACTCTGTTGCCTGGGCTAGAGTGCTGTGGCGTCAGCCTAGCTCACATCAACCTCAAACTCCTGGGCTCAGGCAATCCTCCTGCCTCAGCCTCCCAAATAGCTGGGACTATGGGCATGCGCCACCATGCCTGGCTAATTTTTTGTATATATTTTTAGTTGGCCAATTAATTTCTTTCTATTTATAGTAGAGATGGGGTCTCGCTCTTGCTCAGGCTGGTTTTGAACTCCTGACCTTGAGCGATCCACCCGCCTCGGCCTCCCAGAGTGCTAGGATTATAGGCATGAGCCACCGCACCCAGCCTCTCCTTGGCTTTAGATCCTGTTTCCAAAGACCCACTGGTGTCCTACAGGCAGCTCAGATCCCAGCTGAAAACAGCCTCCTCCACTCTCCCTACATCCACTCATCCTCCAGTGTCTCTGCTCAGTCAGGGTCCCCTTCTCCTCTGCTGCTCAAGCCAGATGTCCAGGTCCCTCTTCTCCATGCTTCACACCTAGTCACCAAGCTCCTGAAATATCTAGAATGTGTGTGCTTCCCTCCACTCTTTCTAACACCACCCTCCTCACGCACGGCCTTCAGGCTACCACCTGCCCACGTCAGAACTCTCTTCAGGCCTCGCCGCCCAGCCCTCCCCTGAACTTCCTTGGTCCCAGGCTTCCCTTGTCTGGGGGTGTTGCCATAACCGTCTCTTCCACTAAATGGAGCAACCCAAGGGTGGAGACTGGATTTTGACTTTGTATCCCTGGTGCCTGACTCATAAGTAGATGCTCAATAAATGTTTGTTGAATGGAGAAATGTTGCTTAGCAGGTTGAATAGTTGGCTTCAGGGTAGTTGGATAGTTTATGGTTGATTAATTGATTAGATAATTACATGTGTTAATAGGAGAGTAATTAAATGATTGATAGCTGGTTAACAGGAGAGTCAGTTGGTTAAACTGCTAGATTAATGAGTCAAAGGGTCAGTAAGTTGTTAGCTATTTAGTTCCTTGGTTAGCAGATTACTTAGGTAATCTGGTTGGCTGTTAGTTTCTTGGTTTATACGCTAATTTTCCTGGATACCCTCTTTTTATTCTATACTCTCTCCTTGAGCTATCTCATATATGCCCATGGCTCAGAGGACCATCTATCACCACATCTGGTGACCTCCACATGTATATCTAAGCAAGACTACAAGGCCAGCTGCCTCCTTATGGGTCATCTCCACCTAAGTGTCTAGCAGGCTCTTCAACATATCTTGAAAGGACCTTGTCATTCTTCTGCCTAAACCCACAACTTCTCTCCTGTGCCCCATGTGGGTCATTTTGCTGCTCTAGCCAGAACCTGAGGTCATCACTGAGCCTCCCCTCTCCATTCCCTTCTCTAATCAAACACCAAGTTGGTCAGGTTGGCTGTGCTCTCTGGCCATCTTCACTGCCGCCTCCTTAGCCTCAGGCCACTGTCACCCCTCGCAGTCTATGAGAGAGAGAGGGCTCCCGACACTCGCTATGCCTTCACTCTGCTTCCTCCATCTTGGCCTCCACGGTCTTCTGGTTGAGTTCAGAGTCTGTAATGTGGGCCATGTGTTCTTTGCCACCTCACCCTGGCCCCCTCTGCCCATCTTGTGCCACTTTCACTCCTCCTCTGGCTAGCCCATCCTTGCAGAATTCCTCTACACATCCTATCATAGCTGCAGGCCTTTGCACCTGCCATTCCTATGCCCAGAACTATCACCCGCCTCCCCGGATGCTCCTTTACCTGGCCAGCCTTGACCCTTCCTCTGGGAGAGCCTCCTACACCCTCCCCCCCCCCACCCCCTGCCAGGCCCTTCCCTTCCTCCACATGATCCCATGGTACCCACTCTTCACCTGTGGCAATACTTATCACACTTTATAGTAAGTAACCCTTTGCACTCGGATGTCGAGTGTGACTCGACACGGTTAGCAAAAATTATAGAGATTAAAATTACTCTTTGAATGTATCAATAATTTGAAATATAAAAAAATCCAAATAAATAAGTTTGTATGAAAAGAAACTTCAGTTTTTTATTCTACTTCTGTGCTTGTAAAATCTGGGGTATTTAAAAAATTAAATCCTGAGTAGAATAAAGGAATCAAGAAAAAAAGCAAGCAAGTGCAAAGGGTTAATTATTTTTCTACCAAAAATCTGGGATCACACCAGTGTCCTTTGCTGCAGTGCCTGAACACTGGAATACCAGGCATTCAATAAATCTTTGGATCATTGGCTGTTTGGTGGTTATTGTTGCTTTACTATGCCTTGCCTGCTGTGTGGTGATGAGGAAGGAGCCAGGCATCCAGACTTCTCTTGGTGTTCTTGGCTTCCTATTCTGTACACCTCTTCCCTGCCTCTGTGGTACCTCCCCAGGACTGTTATTGGGTTCCTGCCTGCATCAGGATGCTCACAGGAGGCGGCTGTAAGGGGATCCCTATATGATACTGCATGGGAGCTAGAGTTGGATGGAAGCCAGTGGTTGTCTAGGCAATGCTACATCCCCCTACATACACTCAGCCCTGGGTCTGTTTGTCTGGTGTAAGGAATAGAGCAACGACTGGGGTGGGTGAGATATGAGCATAGGGTCTCAGCTACCAAAGTGGAAAATGTTTTATTTCATTTTATTCCATGGCTGATGTAGGATGATGTAGTTGAGGGGCTGGTGTCAGCTTCCAGGCATCAAGACATTGAGGAGGGTGGGGTCACCAGTCTGAACAAGCACTAAGGTCACACTTAGAAGGACCTGCAGACCTCATTGCCTTCCCCAAACTTCAGTCCTCTACCTCTCCATCCATACAGATGTAGGAACATGCAACTCACTTTTTCATCTATCTGTCCATCCAAATGTGTACTTATTACACAAATTTTTATCAGGTGCCAAGCACTTTAGGAAGCTCTGAGGATCTAGTTGAGTGTAAGACAGATCCCCCAGTTCTCATTCATTCAACAAATATTTATTGCATATCTACTATGTGCCTGGCATTATTCTAGGCACTGAGGATACACCAGGAAGTAAGATCCAGTCCCTCCTTTTCTCCCTCCCTCTCTCTTGTTCATTCATTCACTCAAAAACATCTGTTTGTGTATACCTGGTTGTAGATCCTGGTGCATTTTGCTGACCCCTGCATCTCTGGCAGAACCTGGTGCATGTTTCAGGGCTCAGTGCTGTTTATAGAGCCCGGCAGCAGACTTTGCACACTCCATGCTGTTTGCAGAGTGCCTCATTATTGCCAGGCCCTGGCATGTGACCCCAAAGCTCTGCCTCCTGCAGCTAGGCAGACAGACAACTAAGCTCCACTTTTCAGCCTGCTCTCTCCCACCCTGCTTCTCCCCAGAGGCTCCTTAGCACCACAGACTTTACTTTCAACTCCCCACCCCTCACTCCTGTGTGGGAGGTGTGGGAAGGGTGCCTCATTTGTGTATCCTTCCCACGGGTCCAGTCCTAACTAGAAGGAAGTAGGGGGCCTGGCCTGGCCATCTAGCCTAGTTCCTCTCCATGTCCCTGTGGCTCTCAGGTGTCTCCCATCCTAGCTGTCCCAGCTGCCTTGGGCAAGAGGAGGTGTGGCTGGGGAGGTTGCTGGGTTACCCATTAACTCAACCATGAGTTCAGGGCCAATGGGCAGCAGGTGGACTTGAGTCTCCTTTCTGTCCATGGCTTGGGCTGCTGCTTCAGGTCCACCCGCAGCACCAGGATGAACTCCAGTTCGGTGATTACGTCGGTGCATACAACACTGAGGAGGCAGATGGTACAGGAGTTCCTGGCCGAGTGCCTGAGCACATATGTCATGATGGTGAGTGGGTGGGTGGCATTGGGTGGGTGAAGCACAGCAAGGGCAGCCCATGACCCCCTTCCCACTGCTGACCTTATGGGTCATGCTGTCCATTCCCCTGCCTTTGAGCTAGGAGCCTGGGAAAGAAGCAGAGAAAGGTAAAGAGAGGGGCCTTTCTCACCAAGTCTTCTGGGACAGAAAGGTCTCATAATATGTGGGAGTAGAGTGAAACCATGGGCTGGGGTATCCAGGGGCATGGCTAGAAGTGTGGACAAGGGAAACCAAGGGTAAAGAGATTGAAGAGAACCTTTGAATGTCAGGCTTTAAGAATTAATCCTAAAGGCAATGGGATGACATTGACAGTTATTGAGCAGGGGAGTGAGATGATCAGATTTAGGTTTTTGAAGGTAATTTTGGATGCAGTGTGAGGCCTAAGCAGGACAGGCAAGGCTGGCAGGAGGGAAGTCCGCTAGAGGCTGCGGTAATGATCTAGGATAGAGAGATGGTGGTGGCTGGTCTGTGGATGGAGAAGAAAGCCTGTGTTCGAGAGAGCTGTAGAAAGTGGGATCAAGGGGACTTTGCAAGCAGCAGATGTGGGGGAGGTGCTGATGTGACATTTTGGAGCCAGCCCAGCACAGGGTGAGAGGTGAGGTTGGTTTGGATGTGACCAGGTGAGATGCCCACGGAGAAATCCAGGAGAGACTTAAATATAGAGGTCTGGAGCTCAAGAGAGAGGCTTAGGCTGGAAGGAAAGGTTTGAAGTTCATCAGAATATGAGTGGTGTTATCAAAATTGTCCAGAGAGAGTATATAGAAAGAGAAAAAAAGAGGTTGAGGACAGAGCCCTGAGGAATGAAGAAGTATATACAAAGGAGCCTGGGAGAGAATGATCAAAGAGGTAGGAAAACCAGAAGGGACAGTGATACAGAAGGGAGGCAGTAGTTCCACCAGGAGAGAGAGTTAGCAATGTGGGAAGCTGCAGATGGGACAAATGAGGTGAGCACTGACAAGGCACCCTAGGGTGTGGGAACATGGAAGTCACTGGTAACCTTCACAAGGGCTCTTCTTTTTTTTCTTTTCTTTTCTTTTCTTTTTTCTTTTCTTTTCTTTTCTTTTTTCTTTTCTTTTCTTTTTTCTTTTCTTTTCTTTTTTCTTTTCTCTCTCTCTCCCTTCCTTCCTTCCTTCCTTCCTTCCTTCCTTCCTTCCTTCCTTCTCTCTCTCTCTCTCTCTCTCTCTCTCTCTCTCTCTCTCTTTCTTTTCTGAGATGGAGCCTCGCTCTGTCACCTGGAATAGAGTGCCATGGTGTCAGCCTAGCTCACAGAAGCCTCAAACTCCTGGGCTGAAGCAATTCTCCTGCTTCAGCCTCCTGAGTAGCTGGGACTATACGCACACGCCACCACACCCAGCTAAATTTTTTTCTATTTTTAGTAGAGACGGGGTCTTACGCTTGCTCAGGCTGGTCTTGAACTCCTGACCTCAAGCGATCCCCCTGCCTGGGCCTCTCAGAGTACTAGAATTATAGGTGTGAGCCACCCTGCCCGGCCAAGGGCTCTTCTTTAATGTGTGATCAGGACAGAAACCAGACTATAAGTGGGATGTGAAGTTTCTTGGAATCTCCATCTCCTCTTCCCTACTTCAGCTCTGTCACTTACCCCAGTGAGCCTTTGCCCTTCACAGGACCTGTAGCCATGGTTGTTGCATCTTATGGAGGGTCCGGGTCCAGGAAAAGAAGGGGCAGCCTCTGGGAAGGGAAGCAAAGGTAGTCAGCTGCATGCCAGATGAAGTAGGGGTAAGAGAGGCTGTGTGTGTATGTGTGTGCGCGTGTGCAGGCGGGTGTGCATGCACGTGTGTGTGTGTGTGTGTGGTTGTGTATGTATGAGTGAGCTTGAGTGTAACTGTGCAGAAGAGGGTGGGGCCCAGGGATACCAAGGGCTGGAGGGACTCTGGGTTCTTATCCTGACCCTGCTACTGAGTTAATTACCAGGTGACCTTGGGCAGGTCTCTTCCTGGCTTAAAGCCTGTCTTCTCACTTACTAAGTGTGTTGAATCAGGCCTTCACAGGCTTTCGAGCTGGGTTTAAAGTCCTGCCATCTTCTTTCTGTGTCATCTTCCACAAGTATAGTTAACTATTCAAAACTTTAGCTTTGGCTGGGTGTGGTGGCTCACACCTATGTAATCCTAGCGCTCTGGGAAGCCAAGGCGACCGGATCACTTGAGGCCAGGAGTTCAAGACCAGCCTGAGCAAGAATGAGACCCCATCTCTACAAAAAAGAAAAGAAAAGAAAAATTAACCAGGTGTGATGGTGCACACCTGTAGTTCTAGCTACTTGGGGACTGAGGCAGGAGGATCGCTTGAGCCTAGGGCCCAGGAGTTTGAGGTGGTGGTGAGCTATGATAACGCCACTGCACTCCAGCCTGGGTGACACACAGTGAGACTCTGTCTCAAAAAAAAAGAAAAGAAAAGAACTTTCGCTTCCTTGTTGGTAGACATGAACACAAATCGAGCTGGCAGACTCTGTGAAGGCCAAGTGCCAGCACCCAGCACACATGTGATACCCACGTGTTGGCCCCTTGTTACTATGACAAGTGCTCTCAGTTTCTCTCTCCTTCCTGCATCTGGCCCTCTCCCCCTCCTCTCTTACCTGCTTTCCTGCTTCCGCTCCTGAGCGGTGAGGACAGCAGCTGGATCCTGTCCCTCCATAATCCAGAGCAAAGTAACTAATTTATGACAAGACATTCCAGCCCTATGAGGGCTGTTAAACCTTGGAACCTCGGAGGCAGGAGGGTGCCTCCTCAGAGAGCTCTTAGGCAAAGCAGGCATCCCACACACACATTGGTACCTGCCTATACCTGTGTTTCCCTTCACTTTACTGAGGTTATTATTGAGCACTTACTGTATACTAGGCACTATGATGCTACACCCCTTACATGCAGCATCTTCCCAAATCTTCACAACAGCCCTGTGAGATAGGTACTATTATTATCCCAATTTTACAAATGGGGAAACTATGACTAAGAGTTTAGTCATGGGGAAACATGAGACTAAGTCACTTGCCCACGGTCACACTTTAAGGCACGGTCTTGACCCTTAACCTCTATGCTCTGTCCCTTAGCTTAACTGGCAGGCTTTTTAAGACTCTGGACTGTTAACTCTCCCCTAGGCGGGATAAGGCCCTCACTGTCAGGCTTTGGGTAGTTCAGGATGCCTCTCTGGGCTTCAGTTTCCCTAACTGGAGAGTGGGAGCAAAAATACTTGCTACAAAGGGTTGCTGTGAGTATTGAAGGGCAGTAATGCTTATAAAAGATTTATGAGAGGCTGGGCAAGGTGGCTCACGCCTGTAATCCTAGCACTCTGGGAGGCTGAGGCGGGTGGATTGCTCAAGGTCAGGAGTTTGAAACCAGCCTGAGCAAGAGTGAGGCCCCGTCTCTACTATAAATAGAAAGAAAATCAATTGGCCAACTAATATATATATATAAAATTAGCCAGGCAGGGTGGCGCATGTCTGTAGTCCCAGCTACTTGGGAGGCTGAGGCAGGAGGATCGCTTGAGCCCAGGAGTTTGAGGTTGCTGTGAGCTAGGCTGACCCCACAGCACTCACTCTAGCCTGGGCAACAAAGTGTGACTCTGTCTCAAAAAAAAAAAAAAAAAGATTTGTGAGGTTTAGGCTCATATAGGACATTGTGTTGTTTTTTTGATTTCTTTTTCTTTTGTTATTTTTAGTTGCCAGGCTGTGCCAAGAAGTGGGGGCTTTTGCAGTGGATAGGAAGCTCAGTGAGTCACCAGGGTGAAGGTTTTGCCAAAAAAGCTAACATGACCTTGGGCCCCATTTATTGTAGCCAGGATGAAGGAAGTGGACTGTTCCACTCTACAGCCTCCAGGGGTGTTGTCCTTGGAGCTGGCCTCCTGGCCTCCTGGGTGTTCGGGAGATGTTGATGGGCTAGGCCACATTCACTGACCAGGGAAGGAGAGGTGTGGCTGGAGCCATCTGCCCTGGAAAACCAGCCATGCGCGTGAGCCACAGGGCAAGGTTGCCAATGCATGTGCCACAGAGGGTGAGAGAGAGTCAGCTCAGGGTGATAGGGACTTTGGCTAACTGCAGAGTGCTGATGTGTGTAAGGGTGTAGCTGCCACTTCTTCAGCTGACCATTGCCAGGAAGAGTACAATGTGGGCCAGTGCTGCATGAGCTTCTCTTTTTTCAACAGAGGCTGAAATTTCTGGTCTTCAAGACCAACTTATCAAAACATAACAGCCTTCCAGACCCAACTCTGCACCCCCACTCCCATCTGTGCTAATCCTCTTCTGCTGTGTTCTATCCTGGACCCTACCATCTCTGGGCTCCCCTGCACCTGTCCTGGGGCTCCTGAGGGACCCAGTGGGTCTTGCTCAACTGCCTCTTCCCTATCCTCTCCTGGCTATTTGACATCTTCTCAGACTTCCCCCAAGCTATTCTGTACTGTGCCTGTCCTTTTTATTAGCAAATGGCTTGATCTCCTGTTTGACAGAGAAAATCATCATGTGGACCTCCTGTGTCAAGCTCCTCACTCTCCTGGCCCTCTTACCACCAGACCCATTATCTCCTTGAGAAACTGTTTCTTTCTTTCTTTCTTTTTTTTTTTGAGACAGAGTCTCAATTTGTTGCCCAGGCTAGAGTGAGTGCCATGGCGTCAGCCTAGCTCACAGCAACCTCAAACTCCTGGGTTCAAGCGATCCTCCTGCCTCAGCCTCCCAAGTAGCTGGGACTACAGACATGCGCCACCATGACCGGCTGATTTTTTGTATATATTTTTAGTTGGCCAATTAATTTCTTTCTATTTATAGTAGAGGCGGGGGTCTCGCTCTTGCTCAGGCTGGTTTCGAACTCCTGAACTCGAGCAATCCGCCCGCCTCGGCCTCCCAGAGAGCTAGGACTACAGGCGTGAGCCACCGCGCCCGGCCGAGAAACTGTTTCTTGAAACACACTCTCCTTGAGAAACACACTCTCCTTGAGAAATTGTTTCTACCTGGTGTCCATGACACATTCCCTCTTTGTTCCTCTCCCATTCCAACACCTGCTTCAGCTGAGGTTTCTAATGCCCACCTGTGAGTGCTGATGTGTGGCTCTAGGTTCAGCCACTAGCTTCCTTCTCACCTGTACCTCTCCTGGGGCCTTCACCCACTGATGGCTTTGGCTTTAGCTCTCATGTTCACTATTCTCCAGATTTTCTCCAGCCTACTTGGGTAGTTTGCTGTCTAAGGCAAATACAATTTGCACCACATATGTAATTTAAAATTTTCTAATAGCTACATTAAAAAGCTAAGAAGCAACAGGTAAAATTAATTTTAGTAATTATATTTAACCCATATATCTAAAATATTATTTCATGTAGTCAATATAAAATTATTAAGATAGTCTACATTCTCCTTTCCCTACTACTCTTTGAAAGCTGGCATATATTTTACACTTATAGCAGATCTCAATTTGGACTAGCCACATTTTAGGTGCATAATAGCCACATGTGGTTAGTGGCTATCATATTGGATGACACAGATCTAGATCCCAATTTCCAGCAGTTTGGACATCTAGAAGTCCCTCAAAAACTACATGTGCAAAACACATGGACTCATCAAAGGAGGTGCCATCTGAGATTGGCCTTATAGAGTATCAATTTTCAGGATTTAGGATCAAGTATTCCAGGCAGAGGGAACAGCATATGCAAAAACACAGAGGCACGAGAAAGCAAGGCATGCACAGAGCAGTGTGGTTGTTTGGTCTGAGGCCATCTGTCATAGGTGACTGCCTGGATTCAGTCCTGGCTCACCATGTGTAGGCTGTGTGACTTTGGATAAGCTGTTCAATTTCTCTAAGCTTCAAGTTGCCCCTCTGTCAAATGTGGAGAACACTAGTACCTAACTCATAAGATTAGTGTAAGGGTTAAGGGAGGTGATAGAATAACTTGCTTACCAGTACCTGGCACATAATAAGTGCTCAATAAATGGTTATTTTTATTTAATAGTGATACTACTGTTGAACATAGAGAATATTGGGGCAGATATGAAACTGAGAGGCAGAAGGAATGAAATTATGAGTTTGGACTTCATCCAAGAAATGGAGGGGAGCCAGTGAATGTTTGAGCAAGGGACAGACATGATCAGATTTTTGTTAGAAAGGTCTCTTTGGCTGCTAGCAGGAGGCTGGATAAGAGCTGGAGAGAATGTAGCAGAATTGATTGGGTGTTGGGGAGGAGAGGGAGGAAACTCTCATTTGAGACATCTGGGTTTCTAGCTTGGCCAACTGGGATGGGGAACATAGGGTGAGGAGCAGGTTTTCTGAGCGATGGTGAGCTTTTAACATAGAGCCTGAGACGCCGATGGAACACCCAGGAGAGTCCCAGCAGGTATTTGGAAATAGGGATCTGGCTCCCACGTGGAGATTGTGGGAATTTTAGTGTACCAAGCCTATCTGAAGCCATAGACCTGGTAGGAAGACCCAGGAAGGGTGACTAGGCTGAGAAGTGAAAGGGGCCAGGTATGGAGCCTGTGGTCATTTGTGTTCATGAGGCAGATGAAGGAAGAAGAATGTGAGAAGGAACTGTAGAGAGGGAGGGCTAGCAGGGTGAAAGGAAAACCAGGAGAGAGAGAGATGTCAGGAAGACCAAAGAGGCACTTTCCAGAAGCGCAGAGTGGTCAAGAGCACCAGAGTCAGCAAAGTCAAGTAAGACAGTGACTGAAGAGACCTTTGGGAAATGAGGCGGTTG
Organism: Microcebus murinus; assembly: GCF_040939455.1. NCBI lineage: Eukaryota > Metazoa > Chordata > Mammalia > Primates > Cheirogaleidae > Microcebus > Microcebus murinus. The sequence continues at coordinate 57,211,964 of NC_134115.1, read as the reverse complement.
CTGGGGCCCTTGGGGAGAACTTGGGTGTCTGTGACACGTGGAAGCAGAAGGCAGATCGAGGAGGGAATGCAAGGTGAGGGGTAAAGGAGCTGGCCAGGGAGTTCTTCCCTGGAGCCTGACTGGAACAGGGAGGGGCATCCAGGAGCCCATGGCTGGAGAGGTAGTCGGGAAGGTTTGTCAGACTCGAGTTTGTGGGTGCCAGTCAAGGGGAAGGAGACAGGTACAGGCAAGAGGGAGGCATTTCTAGAGGGAGAGGGTGGGCACAGGCAGTGGAGCTGAAGGGAAGGTGGACACAGACTGAGGTTGGGTGAGGGCCTCTATTCTCCCTGTGAAGGTGGGGTCATCTGAGGAGTGGCTGGAGGGGGGCAAGATTAAGAAGTTCGGGAATGAGGGCAAGAGATTTAGAACTCCACTGGCTTTCAAGGTTGTTGGGTGTAGGGTGCAGAGTCCAGGCATGGAGTGTGAAGATCCCTGGAAGAACTTCCTTCAGGTTAGCCTCTAGTGTGAGATGCTCTGAGGGGGCTCCGTTCACACCATCCACCCCTTCCTCACAGCCCTGCCTCATCCTGAACTTCGGGGGGGCTTGGGGTTTAGGTGCCTGGATGTGTATCGTAAGAGCCCCTAACTCTGCCACTGCCCCCAGCTCCCCAAGCTCAGGTCTGAGAAGTCTTGACAGGGGCAAGGGCGGAGAGGTCACAGGAGGGAAGGCTCTTGAGGAAGAGGGCATTGCAGAGGGTCTTTAAGGGGAATTCTGTGGAGGCCTACGGCCTGGAGGTGAGGAGCTGACTGAACTCTGAGCCCTCTCCTCTGAGGTTGGGGCTTCTGGGCAGGCGACCCTCTTAGAGACCCTCCCTTGTAGGTGTTTGGCCTGGGTTCCGTGGCCCATATGGTTCTAGGAAATAAAACATTTGGGAGCTACCTCGGTGTCAACTTGGGTTTTGGCTTCGGAGTCACCATGGGAGTGTACATAGCAGGCAACATCTCTGGTGAGTGAGTCCTGGTCCCGCCTGACCCAGCAAGAACAGGTGTTCCCTGAGGGCTCTTTTTTGTCCACTTCCAGCCACTCCTTCTCTGGCACAGCTCGTGCCCACCCCTTTGTTGGCCACTTGGGGGGAGGAGAATACTTCTAACCCCTTGCCTATGAGTGTGTCTGCCCCAGACTCTTCATGGGCCCCCCAACCCACCATTTTTATTAGCTGGGTCCTTTTGGGCAAGTTACTTACCTTATCTGTCCCTCACTTTCTTTAATGGTGAAGTGGAAATGGTGGTCTCTGCCTTGTGGGGTTGTTGTGAGGGTTAAATGAGAGGAGTCTTGCCACAGAGAACACACTCCATAAACACCAGCCATTATTATTACTGTTGTTGTTGTTCTCAATGTTATCTATACTGTTGTTTGATTTTGCTCTCACTCCTCAACACACTTGCCCCCTTCCTATAGGGGCCCACATGAATTCGGCAGTGACCTTCACTAGTTGTGCACTAGGTCGCATGCCCTGGAAGAAGTTTCCTGTGTACGTGCTGGGTCAGTTCCTGGGCTCCTTCATGGCTGCTGCCACCATCTACGGCCTCTTCTACCGTGAGTGTTGTGCCCTGGGTTGTCTGCCTCTGGCCTCAGCCTCCACCTCTGAAATATGGGCAGATGGAAACTCAATGTCCTGGTCTGTAAAAACCTCCAGGAGAGAAAAGCCTTGTAGCCCCCCAACCTTCTATTCTATAGCCTCATTTCGGGGACCCCAGTGGGGTTTAGCAGGGTGGGGGCTCAGGTTCGCATTCAATCTGTGTCTCCACAGCAGCCATTATCCACTTCTCGAGTGGAGAGCTGACGGTGACTGGTCCCACAGCCACTGGTGGCATTTTTGCCACCTACCTTCCAGATCACATGACACTGTGGCGGGGCTTCGTGGATGAGGTCAGTGGTCCAGGATGGGTACCCCTCCCCAAGCCTTCCACCCCTCAGGAAGGAGCCAGCAGGGAGCCCCTCACGTTAGAGAGGACAAGAACTCTGGAAGGGGATTGTACTAAGACATGTCTCTGCTGGTGGGTTTGGATTTGGGGCAATCCTGGGGCCCTGCGGCTTGTCTAGGGGCCCCAGGTAGGCTGCCACAGCATCTGCTCCCCAGGTGATAGTGACGGGGATGCTCCAGCTGTGTCTCTGCGCCATCACGGACAAGGATAACCCAGAACATCAAGGGACACAGCCCCTGGTGATTGGCTTCCTTATTGTCATCATTGGGGTGGGCCTAGGCATGAACTCAGGATATGCTATCAATCCCTCCCGGGACCTGCCCCCCCGCTTCTTCACCTACCTTGCCGGCTGGGGCACGCAAGTCTTCAGGTACTGCCCCTGGCCAGGCCCATTCCTTGGGTTTTCTGGGGGTCCTCTGCATGTAGAGGGGTGGGGGGTGATGTGAGGAGCAGCACAAGAGAGTCCTGTAGAGCTCACAGGTGGCCAGGGGAGGAGTGGGTCCCCAAGTTCCCCCAGACCAGCACAGATGCAGACCCTGATCCTGGACTGAATGTCAACCCTGTCCCTAAATCAGGCTGAGGGTGTCTCCTGGGGTATGATGGGGATGACTCCCCTACACACCCCATCTTGGCCTGAGGTGGATGTGGTGTTGTCCTGAGCATCAGTCCCCTCAGTAAGCCTCTGCCTCTTCCCTGCAGGGCTGGGGATAACTGGTGGTGGGTGCCAGTGGTGGCGCCACCTCTGGGTGCTTACCTAGGTGGCATAGTCTACCTGGTCTTCATTGGCTCCAGCACCTCACGAAAGCCCAAGAAATTGGAGGACCCTGCGGCATATGAAGACCACAGGATATCTTCATTGCCCAAGACCAGCCATGATCCATCCATGATGTCTTCCCTCACCCCTGCCTCTGTGGCCCCTACCACCAGATCTCCAGTCTCTTCTTCCTTCACCCCTGTCTCTGTGCCCCCTATCAAAAGGTCTTCATTCCAGCCTGCCCCACCTGTACGTGACTCTGTGAATGAAGAGCACTTCTAAGTGGAGATTTTTTGTGACCCCATCCCTATCCCAATAAAGAAAGCCTGTCCCACAGCAGCAGCCCCCCAACATTTCCTGGGGGCCTCCTGTGGTTCTTCCAGGAGCTCTAGGGTTATGCCTTAGCCCAACGCTAGAGCATAGAGCTGAGAGGCCTCAACTTGTTCAAGCTCTGGGAGCTGGGGCACCCCTTGGGGGAGAATGGGGAAGAGCTGACCTGTGACCTCAGTAGGAAAAGAATGAGAAGAAAGGATGCCAGACACAGAATGGGGACTTTTAGGGATAGGGGAGGAAGGAATGGTTTGGTGGAAAGGACCACAGATAGCTGGTGGGAGGCTGGCTTTGGGGATACTTTGAAGGTGCTCAGGAATGACTCTAGATTCTCTCCTGGTTCTTTCCTTCCCCCAGTTGTGGCCAGTTCTTGGACCAGACAAGGCAAGGCCCAAGAATGCAGACAGAATTTCTCAGGCTTTTCTTTCATTAGTGCGCTCCTCAGCAGCCTTTTAGACATTTTTTTTTCTTAATCACATGAAAATTTAAAACCACAGATATACAATATATCTCTTTATGTACTGTATGTATATCTGTGCTACATACATTAAAAAAGTCAGATTTTTTTCACCCCCTTCCCAAGAATCAATTTTCATTCCCTTGAGAATGCTTGATACAGGTTGAAATCAGGTAAGGGTTTGGGCTTCTTTTCCTTCTTCCTGGTGCCAGAGCATTCCCACATGAAGGATTCCAGAGTTGGAAAGGAAGATGCAAAGAGAAAAAATACTTCAAAAAGGTGAAGAGACAGGAAAACATCTCAAGGGGCTCAGGCACAGAGGTGGGGTGGAGGAGGGAGAGCCAGGATCTGCTGGCCCTGGGGCCAGGCAGGAATCGTCCTATTTTCTGGGACTCAGAAGGCAGCATCACCCATCACTCACTCATACATTTAGTCTTTCAACAATTATTGAGCACCTCCTGTGTGCAGGCCCTGCATGGACACTGGGGATGTGCAGTGGATGAGGCTGGGTCTCTGCCTTTGAAGAGTGCAGTCTGATGGAGGTAAGTAAGAATGCGGAAGGAGCTAAGTGGTGGAGGGTGGGAAGCCTGGAGGCTGTGGGGCTCAGGGTGGTGGTGAGGGGCTCACAGCCAGCCTCTGGGCAGAGGCCAGAGATACTTTCCCAGAGGAAGAGACAGAGTAGAGTGGGGGTAGGAGTGTCCCTTCTGGGATGGGAACCATACTTTACAGTTTGAGGGAATAGGGGGCAGAGGAGGCTGGGTTTCCTTCTGGAGGAGGGAGACATGGTGAGATGAAAGCCCACCTGAGCTGCAGTGTGGATGCTGGCAACGGTGGAGACAGGCCTACAGAGACTGTGGTGAGAGGCAATAACCCAGGAGGAGCAGCAAGGCACCTGATGGGTCAGTGCTGTGTGCGTGGAGAGGAGAGATGAGATTTGATCAATGCCTAAGAGGTCCAACTGGCAGGATCTGAGCTTGGTTTGGATGGAGGAGTGGGTGAGGGAGAGGGTGGAGTCAGGGAAGATTTCCAGTTTCTAGCCTGGGCCTGGGGAGTTGGGGAAGTCCCCAGTGAGAGTGGAACACCAGTGAGGAACTAGCTTGGAGAGGAAAATGATAAGTGATATCATGGACATGTTGAGTTTGAGTTGCCTGTGAGATCTTAGGGTGTGAGAAGTGTGTGGTCTTGGGCAAGTTACTCAACCTCTCTGGGCCTTGGTCTTCTCATTTGTAAAACAGGTGATAAGATTATTACCTACCATTTGTATTGCTATGATTATTGAATAGACTAAAACATGTAAAATGCTTAGAATAGTTTCAGGCACAGAGTAAGTGCTCAATAAACACTCACAGTTATGCCTTCTATATGGTCTGGATCTCAGAACAGAGCTGGAGACAGAGCTTCGGGAAGTCATGGCTTTGTGGATGTAGCTATGCTGTGGAATAAGAAAAGAGGAGGGTCAGGGAGCAGAGCAAGAGGTGGCCAGGAGACACTGGGAAAAACCCAAATGTCCCTCAGCAAGGGAATAGATACATGCACTGCTGTACAACTGCACATAATAGAATATTGTGTAACAGTGGAAATTAAGGCATGACAAGTTCCTGAAACAACATGAAAACATTCTGAAGGCATAAAAAACAATATAGTAGACGATACAGTATGACACCAGTTTTATAGCTGAAGAACAAGCAAAAAGTAATATATTCTTTGGGCATATATATATATGTAATAAAACTATTTAAAAAATGATTCCTCCAAGGAGACAGGGTTGGAAAGGAACACAAGAGTAGTACAGGCTGTTAATAATTTTCTAGTTGTGGCTGGGTGGATCTTACCTGTAATCCTAGCACTCTGGGAGGCAGAGGCAGGAGAATTGCTTGAGCTCAGGAGTTCAAGACTAGCCTGAGCAGGAGTGAGACCTGGTTTCTACCAAAAAGAAGTTAAAAAAAAAAAACCCTAGCTGGGCATTGCAGCACGTGCCTGTAGTCCCTGCTAGCCGGGAGGCTGAGCAGAAGGATTGCTTGAGCCCAGGAGTTGGAGATTACAGTACACTACAATGATGCAACTGTACTCTACCCTGGGTGACAGAGTGAGACTCTGTCTCAACAAAAACAAGGCAACTGAACACCCCTCCTCACGCTCGCTACCCCTTCATATTAAAAAAAAAAAATTCTAGTTCTGGGCCAGGTACAATGGCTCATGCCTGTAATTCTGTTTTTCTTTTTTTGAGACAGAGTCTCGCTTTGTTGCCCAGGTTAGAGTGAGTGCCATGGCATCAACCTAGCTCACGGCAACCTCAAACTCCTGGGCTCAAGCGATCCTACTGCCTCAGCCTCCCAAGTAGCTGGGACTACAGGCATGTACCACCATGCCCAGCTGATTTTTTCTTTTTTTTTTTTTCTTTTTTTTTTTTCAGCAAAACTGCCAGAAGATGATTTTTTCTATATATATATTAGTTGGCCAATTAATTTCTTTCTATTTATAGTAGAGATGGGGTCTTGCTCTTGCTCAGGCTGGTTTTGAACTCCTGACCTCGAGCAATCCACCTGCCTCGGCCTCTCAGAGTGCTAGGATTACAGGCGTGAGCCACTGACCCCGGCCACATGCCTGTAATTCTAGCACTTTGGAAGGCCAAGGTGGAAAGATGACTTAAGATCAGAAGTTTGAGACCAGTCTGAGCAAGAGTGAGACCCTTGTCTCAACAAAAAATAGAAAAACTATCAAGAGTGGTGGCATGTACCTATAATCCTAGCTACTTGGGAGGCTTAGGCAGGAAGATCACTTGAGCCCAGGAGTTTGAGGTTGCAGTGAGCTAAGATGATGCCACTGTACTCTAGCTGGTGCAACAGAGCAAGACTCTGTCTCAAAAAAAAAATGTTTTCTTCTAGTTCTGGGATTGGGGGTAAATTTATGAGTTTGTTATATGACTGTGCTTAATAACTTACATAAAAGTGATATATATTCGTTCGTATGTATCATATATTTAAAAAGATAAAAAGATGAAGAAACAGCTATAGCATAAGAATGGGACAAAGGGGAGAGGGTGATAGGTAGGGAGCCTGGTAAGATGACAGGAAATAAACGAAGAGGAGAGGCTGAGTATGTCTGATGTCCCATAGTGAGAGGAGCCAAGCCAGAGGAACCGGGGCTGGGAGCGACCAGGGAAGGACCCACAGCTGGAAGTCCCCAGCCATACAGTGGCTTCCCTTTGTGACCCTTGCCAAGCCCCTTTCCCTCTCTCAGCCTCACTGGCCCTGTGAGCATGAGGAGGTAGCCTTGGTCATTCCTGCATTCCAAAGCAACATGTCCCCATGGCTTTAGTCACAATACAGAGAGAGAGAGACATACATGGTGCCCTGGGTTCTGGTTCCTACCCTTTGCCCCTCACTGAACACTTCAGCCTTCTGGAGCTGTGTGGGCATCCTCATGTTCCTGGGAGGCAGCCCTGGAGGCAGAGCAGCCAGTGGGTCCATCTAGAACCCCCACCTGCTATCCCCTGATCTGCCATAGACTTGCACTAGGCCCACTGTCTGTAACACCTTTCAGGTTCTGGCCCCAATGTCAGGCTCAGATAAGCACTGACTGCAGCCACAGAGCAAGCCTTTGCATTCTCTTGGCAGACATTGGCTGAGAGCTTACACTGTGCCTGACACCATTTGAGTGTTGAGGAAGATAAAAGTCCTTGTTTTCATCGAGCTAATTTTCTACGTAAAATATATGGTGTGTTAGTGATAGATGCTAAGGAAAAAAGCAGGAAAGCAGAATAAAAAGTATGGGCAGGTCTGAAGAGCAGAAGGCCTCACTGAGAAGGTGACTTTGAGTAAAGACCTGAAAAGCCAGACTGGGCACAGTGGCTCATGCCTATAATCCTAGAGCTTTAGGAGGCCAAGGTGGGTGGATCGCTTGAGGCCAGCTTGGGCAACATAGTGAGATCCTGTCTCTACAAAAAACAAAAAGAAAAAACCTGAGGTGGGTGAGGAAGTGAGCCATGCAGATATTTGGGGGAAGAGCATGCCAGGCTGAAGAAACAGCCAATGCCCTGAGGGGCCATGGTGCTGGGATGGAAAGAAGGAAGGAAGAATAGAAGATGAGGTCAGAGAAGTAGGGATGGTGGGGGACTGAGACTAGTCCCAGGGGAGAGGTGAGACCAATGGGTGGGGCAGGGGTGAGTAAGGTCTCTGGAGGAGAGAGGCAGGTCCCACTCCAGAAGGAAGGAAGCAGCTAGGATAGAGTGAGTCTCTGCTTTTGGTTTTGTGTCCCTCCTGTAGACATATCTGTGCAGCTCCAGGAGCCAGGACTGGGACATGAGCCACAGAAGCACTGGGTCCTCTTCAGCATGGTTATTCTGTTCTAAAAAAAAAAAAAAAAAAAAAAAAAAAAAAAAAAAAAATAGAAGCACTGGGTCCTCTCCCATTCTTCCAGTCCCAGGCTGAGCACAGACTGGCTGTGTAACCTGCACAGGACTTCCTCTTTTCTCTGGGACTCTGTCTCCCCATCTGTACAATGAAGCTTGGCCCTGTTGGTATCTGGGGAGACCCCTGGCTCTGACTTCTAGCACTTTGAAGCCTCATGTCATAACCCCACTCCTCAGGCCAGGCCCCTTCAGGGCTTTGCAGATAAATGTTTGGTCCTCAGCCTGGTAGTGCCAGCTTTGGAAAGAGCCCCTTACTTCTTATATGGCCTCCTCTCCCATTCACTCTCAGGGCTTCACAGGGACACCAGCAGCAGCCTGGTCTGGGCTGGTCTTACTGCCTCTTCCCTCAGATGGTGTCCTGCAGCCTAGGAAGAGGTGGGAGTAATCGCCTCAGGCCTGGCCCTAGTGCTGACACCTCAGAATGAGGCAGCTATGGTCACTCTGAGCAGTGCAGCCTACCTTAGCTCCACACCTACCTCTGCACTGATTTTACAGTACGAACAGGGGATCTTAGAATGATCCCAGCCCTCCTGCTTGTGGCAGGGACTCATGCTGTGACATGTAAAAGCAGAGAAGCCAGCCAACCTTGGACCCAAATACCTGTTCTGCCACTCACCAGCCATATAACCTTAGGTAAGATGGGATAATAACACTCCTACCTCACAGAGCTGCTGTGATGATGACATGAGTTATGACTGGCACATGGGGAGTGTATAAGTTTGCTGTTATCACTATGCACACTCTGATGTGATCCTCATGTTGTCAAGCCCATCTTACATACAGGCAAAGAGGCTCTTGGCTCAGAAAGGGAGATTGGCTCAGTAAGGGGTAGAGAGTATAGATTACAGCCTTTGTCAAAGTGCCTCTGAAGCCTGTGCACTAATCTGGTACTCAAGGATGTGACCTTGGCTAGTTTTGTTAGGTTTTTAAATTGTGAAATATATTCTGTAAACAAGAGTGTATATAACAAGATCAGCTTGAGCAAGAGTGAGACTCTGTCTCTATTAAAAATAGAAAAATTAGCTGGGCATCTGGTAAAGTGACTGTAGTCCCAGCTACTTGGGAGGTTGAGGCAGGAAGATCAGTTGACCCCAGGAGTTTGAGGTTGCAGTGAGCTACGATGACATGGCACTCTACCTGGGGTGACAGAGTAAGACTGTCTCAAAAAAAAAAAGTATATAAAACACAAAGGTACAGTTAAGATAACAATAAACCAAAACAAAACCCCAAATGAAAAAAAATACTCAAGTGTCCACCACTGAACTTTGGGCAAGTTATTTACCCCCCCTGAGTCTCAGTTTCCTCACCTGTAAAATAGAATAAAGAGGCTCTGAGGAACTAAGGTGCTTCATGTTCAGTTGTTGCAAGTAGCATTCCCCTGCACGGAGCAAGGCTGGGTGGAGTTTGTAAGAGCTCATGGTCTCTCCTTGTCTCTGTGTTCAGGAGTCAAGGTGGGGGTGCTGAGGGGTGTGTACAAGGGGTTCTGGAAAAGACACTCTGGGTCCAGGGGGAGGGTCTGGATGAGTGGAGGCTGGAGGCTGGGTCGGGGCTGAGGGAGAAGATACACAGCTCAGAGCCAGCTAGATCCAGGCACACAGACGAGGCTATACATTTTGGACTGAGTCTCTGAGTTCTCCAGGGACCCAACAAAACCCTTATTGGCCAATAAGGAGGATTCCTCAGATGAGGGTTGAAAGAGGCCCCTGCCAGGGCCAGCAAGAATGTGTTCCTGCCTTTCCCAATTCTCACTGTTCCCCCAACCTTGTTCTGGTCTCTGGTCTCTGGCCCCAGGTCAGGGGAAATTAGAGAGAAGATGAATTCTTAAAGCTTAAAGGAGGCCCAGTTTAGGGGAGCAAAGAGACAGGTCAAAGATGTCCTCCTGGGCCCACCCAGCCCTTTTGCCCTGCAGTGCTCTCTGACCTGGGAAGGGGATGCCTCATCTGGGAGGCCCTCCAGAGCCCCACTAGAACAACTCTCTCCTTAACCCCCAACCAGTGCCTACCTGAGCTCTCAGGTCACCTCTCACACGTACCAGGCCAGTCTTGCTCACTAGGGACACAGGGTAGGGGATGCTCCAGCTAGAAGGAACAGCGGGAGCAAAGGCACAGGCTGCTGTGTGGCTATAGTGGAGGAGGCAAGGTGTGGAGGGCCTGGAGGTGCTTAGGGGCCAGTGTGGGCAGCTTGGACTTTCGTCTCTGAGAAATTCAATTAAGCCAAGTAATGGCTGAACCACATTTGTACCTAAGACCCTTTGGCCTCTGTGTGGAGGCTGGATTAGAAGGAGAGGGACTGGAGGCAGAGAGTAGTGAGAGGCAGCTGAATTGCTGCAGCTGGTAAGGCAGGGGACAGAGAAAAGAGGATGCTCCAGAAAAAAAAAGATTTGGAAACTGGAAGCTATGAAGCTTGAGTTGGCTGTGGGAAGGGTTGAGGGGGTTGCTCAGGGCTCTGCCTAGGGACTGAGTAGGTGGTGGAGACATCAGAAGACAGTTTTGGGTGGGGGTGTGTGTGATGGATTTGGTGTTGAACATGCTGAATTGGAGGTACCTGTGGGACATCTAGGGAAAGACAGGGACCTACACTAGAGACAGAGCATTTAAGCCCAGCAATGGCAGCTGAAGGTTTGCATGTGGATAAGGTGGCCCAGGGAGACATTATGGAGCCGTCGAGAACACCCATGCTTAAGGGACAGGAACAGCAGAGGAGGTAGCCAAGACCCATGATCCTCCCCTGGCCTCGGGAGCCTGAACATGCTGGGGCCTAAACTGAACATGTCCCTTTGGGCAAGGCCCTTCTCTCAAGGGATTCAGATAGCTCAGGACAAGTGAGAGAAGCTCACACTCTCTTACGTAACCTGGAAGAACACCCCAGAGACCCTCACCCCACAGGATTTCCCTGTAGCACCCAGACCTGCGGCTTTAGCCCTCGTCTCTTGCTTTGGAAATCTCTAACTCCTGCCCTGTCCTTAGCTCCCTGCCCTCTGGATGATGGTGTGCCCAGGGCATGGTAGTCTTTGTTTTTTTTTTTTTTTTTTTTTTTTTTTTTTTTTGAGACAGAGTCTCACTTTGTTGCCCAGGCTAGAGTGAGTGCCGTGGCGTCAGCCTAGCTCACAGCAACCTCAAACTCCTGGGCTCGAGTGATCCTTCTGCCTCAGCCTCCCGGGTAGCTGGGACTACAGGCATGCGCCACCATGCCCGGCTAATTTTTTATATATATATCAGTTGGCCAATTAATTTCTTTCTATTTATAGTAGAGACGGGGTCTCACTCTTGCTCAGGCTGGTTTTGAACTCCTGACCTTGAGCAATCCGCCCGCCTCGGCCTCCCAAGAGCTAGGATTACAGGCGTGAGCCACAGCGCCCGGCCGGCATGGTAGTCTTTGGATATCTCCTCTCTCACCCTCCCTTCTGACATGATCTTTAAATACCTTTATATGCTAACAGCTCCCCAAATTAGATCTCCAGCCCAGTCCTCTCTCCAGACTTCAGACTCCCATGTACAACCGCCTACTGGACAGATTTTCATCTCTAAGTCTGCTCCTCCCACACTCTTTCCTATCTCAGTAAACAGCAAATTCAATCTTCCAACAGCCCAGGACAAAAACTTTGAAGTCATCCCTGACTCCTCTTTTTCTCTCATACCCCATATCCCAGCTGTCAGCAAATCCTAGAGGTGTTATGTTATCTGTTATATTTTTGTTATCTGCAAAATGTATCCAGAATAAAACCAACTCTCACCACCACACCACTGTCTCCCTGGCTCCAGCCACTGCTGTATGTTTTGCATTATCGCAGTGGTCTTCTGACTGGTCTCCCAGCCTCTCTCCTTGCTCCCACTCAGCCCCATGGTCTAGTCTCAATATAGCAGCTGGAGTGATCCTTTTCAAACGTGAACTAGATTTTATCATTCACTCCTCTGCCCTAAACCTTCATGGCCTACAAAAGGCCCCACACCATCAAGTTTCCTTTGTTATCTTTTTTTTTTTTTAACACAGTCTCAACTTTGTTGCCCAGGCTAGAGTGCCGTGGCGTCAGCCTAGCTCACAGCAACCTCAAACTCCTGGGCTCAAGCCATCCTACTGCCTCAGCCTCCCCAGTAGCTGGGACTATAGGCATGCACTACCATGCCTGGCTAATTTTTTCTATATAGTTTTAGTTGTCTAGCTAATTTCTTTCTATTTTTTTTAGTAGAGACGGGGTCTCACTCTTGTTCAGGCTGGTCTCGAACTCCTGACCTTGAGCGATCTGCCTGCCTTGGCCTCCTAGAGTGCTAGGATTACAGGTGTGAGCCACTGCGCCTGGCCTCTTTTTTTTTTTTTTTTGAGACAGAGTCTCGCTTTGTTGCCCAGGCTAGAGTGAGTGCCGTGGCGTCAGCCTAGCTCACAGCAACCTCAAACTCCTGGCTCAAGCAATCCTCCTGCCTCAGCCTCCCAAGTAGCTGGGACTACAGGCATTCGCCACCATGCCCGGCTAATTTTTTTTTGTATATATATATATTAGTTGGCCAATTAATTTCTTTCTATCTATAGTAGAGACGGGGTCTCGCTCTTGCTCAGGCTGGTTTCGAACTCCTGACCTCGAGCAATCCGCCCGCCTCGGCCTCCCAGAGAGCTAGGATTACAGGCGTGAGCCACCGCGCCCGGCTCTCTTCTTTTTTTTTTAGACCACTGCATCAGGGCCTTGCAGTGGCGGAGAGACAGGGCTCGGCTCCTCCTTTACCTTTCTGATCTCTGCTATTCTTGCCGTCATTCACGTCCCTACAGCCTGGTGGCCTTGCTGTTCCTTCAAGGTGCATGGAATGCTTCCATTGTAGAGCCTTTGCAGTAGCTGTTCCTTCTGCCTTGAATATCCTTCCTCCAGATAGCTGCATGCTTTATGCTTTCCCTGGTGCTTATACTATGTATATCAACAAACAGAGAACAAATAGTATTACAAGAAGAAATGAAAATGTGACAAATTTAAAAAATATTGGTTGTAAACTCTACTAAAAAGTTTTAGAGCCTTCCTGAGGGAAAGTGTAAGCACTCTCCCAGTCTATACTCAGGCTCCTGGTTTGGGGAGACATACTACCCCCAGTGGCCACTGTGGAGAAAGCCTGGTCTCCTGTGGAATGGTTATTGGTGTTTTGTTTTGGACACAGTATAAGCTTCCCTCCCACTTTTCCTGACCTGATGGGCCACCCTGCCCCAAGGACTCCAAGATGAGCTATATGAGTTGCCCCTACTTTGTAGTGAAGTGGAGATAAGTCAGACCTAGTAGGAATTTCAGATTCCCAGTTGTGTACTTTGTGATCTTGGGCAAATGACTTAACTTCTCTAACCTTCAGTTTCCTCATTGGTAAAATGAGGATAATAATACATACTTCTGGAGCTTTTTGTGGGTTTTCATTTTTTAATTTTTAAATTAAAAAAAAAAAGCATTATTTAGAGAAGGGGTCTCACTATGTTGCTTAGCTGGCCTCAAACTCCTGGGTCCAAGCAACCCTTCCACCTCTGCCTCCTGAGTAGTTGGAACTACAGGCACCAGCTATCATGCCCAGCTTCGTGGGGCTTTGAAGAGAAAGAGATGAGCACATATTAAGTGCCCAATAGCTGTTACCTACTGTCAGGAAAGATTCTTGTGAAAGTGTGAGTAGATGAGGACATCTGACTTTCTTGTGTCGAGCTTGAAGCTGGTGAGAGGAGTGTATGTGTAGGTGGGGGAGACTGAAAGCCCCAGCCGTTGTCTGAGCAGCTCGACCACTGCTCTGTTCCTTCCCCGCTTCCCTAAGAGCTGTCCTGAGAACGGGTCCAGGGATGGGCTCCAAAGGCTTGTGCTGAGATGCCATGTGGCAGTGGGATTCTCTCCTGACCTCTCTGATGCTCAGTCTACCTACTACCTTCACAATGGCTCTGGGAAGCACGTGAGCAGGAACTGTTACCCAACCTGACAGATGCAGAAGCCAGTGCTGACACTGTAAGCAAACTGCATAGGGACAGAGTGAGTTGAGACAGCAAAACAGACACCTTACCTGTTCAGCTGGGTCTCTGAACCCATGTCTCCCAGGCTGCTGTGCATTATGAAGAGTGACCTTGTGAAGCCTAGAGCTGAGGGCAGCCTGGGCCGCTGAGAAGGACTTCCCAGTGGGTTGTGTTTGGTGAAGCCAGAGAGGAAAACAGCTTACCTTTTCCTGAGGCCTCAGCCTCTTCCTAGTATAGGGTGTTTCTAGGATAGAGAATCCAAGGCCTAGATTCTAGTCCTAATGTGGTACATGCACACTGTGACCCCAGGGAGCCTACTCCTTCTGGGCTCGGCCTTTGTAGGCTGAGAGGCTGGACTGGCCTAGAGAATGCCCTGGGACCCTCAAGCCATGGGAAATGGTGTGAGACACATGTGCTGAGGCTGTGTGGGGAAAGTTTGGGAGGCAGAACTTTCCCAATGGGTGTTTCCATGAGGAAGACTAACGAGGAAGGCAGTCTCTGCTGGGGAAAGAGCTGGCCTGGTGGTCCTCTCCATCTTCAGGAGAGGTAGTACACTGGCACGTTTTCCTTAGGGAACAAGGTCTCAGGCTGGCTTTTAGGCATGAAGCATGAAGACCAGCACCACATAGGACAGACTCCCCCAAACCTAAATCTTTTTTTTTGAGACAAGGTCTTTCTCTGTCACCCAGGCTAGAGTACAGTGCTATGATCACTGCTCACTGTAACCTTGAATTCCTAGGCAGAAGTGATCTCACCTCTGCCTCCTGAGTAGCTGGGACTATAGCATGTGCCACCATACCTGACTAATTAAAAAAAATTTTTTTTGTAGATATGAGAGATGGGGTCTCGCTAGGTTAGCCAGGCCTGTCTCAAATTTTTGACCTCAAGCAATCCTCCCACCTCAGTCTCCTGAGTCACTATAAACGTAAATCTATAGACCTGATTAAGACTTGCACCTCCCCATCAACACTGACATTCCTTCTTCCCCTCCCTTGGTCTGTTCTCTGGCCTGTCCAGGACAGGATTCTGGTTCAAATCAAAATCCTGACTGCTGTTTCAAACAGACCCTGCAACCAGGAGGGCCTGCTTTCATCTTCACAGTCCTGCACACAACCCCCCACTGCATGCCAGGCTGGCACCACTGTTGAGAGGAGCCAGCCCTGCCAGATAAGCCAGAGGCAATTCCAGAGATAAGAATCTGGTCTCTGGAAAGCTCTGGCCCATAAAGAAACTCCTGCTGAAAGAATGTGGGGGGAGAGGAGGCACTGATTCTCAGGGAGCAGCTGGGTGGGCTCCTGATGCCCACAGGCTCCCTCCATGTATGGTATAGCGTGGAGGAGGTGGAGGTGTCTTTCCCTCTAGTCTACACTCATGTAAAATCTTGTCCAACACTGCTGCTCAGTGAAGAATCCACTAAACCCATGAGAAACATTCCCTTGCTGAGGGGACCTAGGGTTTCCTTGGTGATCTAAGGGGAGCTAGTTTCCCCACCAACCTCTGGCATCTGAATCCCTTCCCTCTAGGCAGTGCCAACTCCTATCACCCTCATTTCCTCTCACCTGGAGCACTTCTGCAGACTCTTGGCTGGGCTTCTTGCCTCAAAGTAAACTCCACTCCCTCCTGCATACTTTTCCCTGAGGGACTCCTCTAGCATGGGCAGGTTAACTAAACTCTGTGGTCAAATCCAGCCTGCTACCTGTTTTTCTCACAAGCTTAAAATGGATTTAATGTTTTTAAATGGTTGGAAAAGAAGTCAAAAGAATATTTTACGACATGTAAAAATTATGTGAAATTCTTATTTCAGTGTCCATAAATATAAAGTGTTGTGAGAACAGAGCCATGCCCATTCATTTGTATATTGTCTAAGGCTGCTTTCACACTATGATATAGAGTTGGGTAGTTGCAACAGAAACTGTAAGTCTCACAAAATCTAAAATATTTACCATCTGGTTTGTTACAGAAAACATTTGCTGACTCCTAATCTAGATCATAAATCTGGCCAGGCCACTCTGCTTAGGATTCTTCAGCGGCTCAAGTCTTTTCATGAGCTGATCCCTGTCCACCTCTTCAGCCTAATCACTTGTCCCCCCAGCTGTCTGCCCACTCTGGACAACTAAGCCTTCTTCAAACCCATCACAAACCACACCCTTAGCCCTGTCTCATGCTGTTTAACTTCACTTGGCATGCCTCTTTCCTCCTGCAAATGGCAATCTACCATCTCAAGCCTCAAACACCCCCCATGTGTCCCTCTCCAACCACGAGAGCTAACCTATACCTACCATAACTTCACAAAATACTCCCCCTCAAGGGATCTTTAGCTGCTTATAACAGATTAATGACCTATTTGTGATAGACCAACTAATTCCATTAAAAACATTTGTTTAGGTATGTGTCTTCCCTGGATTACTAAATGTTAAGAAAACAGGCTACATCTGTTTCCCAGAGCCCTAGCACAAGGATGGCACAGGATAGGAAGGCGAACATTCACAAGAAGAAGCCTGTTTAGCATTCCATACCTTTTACTTGGCTAGTATTATGGAGAAAAAAAGATGTTTACATATTTTCCAGGTACCAAGTATCATTTTTATGAACTTTGAGCCCCTATGGTGGATCAGGTACCTCTATGTATGTTAATTCTTTTGATCCTCACAACCCTGGTGAGGTCGGTGAAACTTTCATCCCATCAAATGGCAAGCTGTTACGTCGCTGAGCTAGAATCTGAAATCAGGGCTCCTGCCTCCTGCTGCTTCTGAAATGCTCTCATGGGTACAGTTTACCCACTGAATCCACTGCTTGAAAGATATAATGGATGCTTATGGGCTGCCTCTTGTGTGCACTAAATGGGCCCAGATAAAGGTGGTTTTGTTGTTTTCTATTATTTTCCACTAGTTGCCTGTTTCTACTGTTGTATCTGATACCTTTCAAAGTAGGCTGTCTGGGTGAGGACCAAAGGGCTGCTTTTTCTACAGAAATTAAGTGTCTGGCCTTGTGACTCCATTAACAAATCTCCTGCTGCTCTGGTGCTTGTGGCTTGTGCTGGAGCAGAAGGAAACTGCTATAAGTTTGGCCTACATGCCAGCAATTGTGCCAGTGCAGAAGGTCAAACTAATGTAATTATCAACGCACCTGCCTTAAAGGAGTTTGAAGAATGCCTCCAGTGGGCGGCTGGACATAAGCCCTGGGCTGTCCACATACTTCTTTAAATAGTCAAACAGAAGTGAAGAGCTCAGAGACAGGGAGAGCCAATATAGCTGTTGAAGGCCTAGGAAAAAGCAACATAGGACAGTTGTCCATGTGAGACTCTTTCTAACATAGCAGTTAGAGCTATATGGTCAGTTCAGAGGCCACAGTGTGAGCCTGGCAGAAGGAAAAGCTTGGTCTATGTCCTTTACCATGGTGGATGGCTAAATTGACTGTCACTGAACATGCTTGGTGAAGTGGTGAGAGAAGTACCAGGAACTTAAGGAAATGGAATTCTGTAAAGCAACCTGGCCCTTCTCTCTAGGTCTAGAACTGCCACTACTGAGAACCACTAAAATAAGTTCAGCTAGACAGATCTATGAGAGTTTTTGGCAAAAGACTTAGATAAGATAGCTGGGTTTAAGACAACATGTGTGATTCCAGATATGGTATACCAATTCAATGTTTGGTATTTTAGACTAAGAAATTCGCTGTGTCTTTCCAAAGATTTCGATCAGTTTGCATAAAGAAAGCAAGGTCTGTCTGGTGTTTAACTGAGGTTATGACTAAGTGACCTAAATCTGGTTTGGGGCTAAAATTCTGGTTTGTCCAAATAAAGTCCAATATTCCCCCAACCCTCAGAGCAATCACAGTGATGGTGTGAGGAGCCTCTGCAAATATATGACCGAATACTTCAGAACCATACAGTCAGAGATCTGGCCATATTGAAATGCTTTATACAGACAGGAATAGACAAGGGGATTTCTGACACACTCATGCTTTGGATGTATCAGTATAAGACAGTATGTGAGGCTGTGATTCTGCCAGGCAGTGGGGAACAAGCATGATTTATCTGCTGGCAGATCAGTCTCCACTACACCTAATCATTCTTTTATCTAAGTGCATCTTGATCTTCTCAGTCCTGGACATCAAAGTAGTCAATTACTGGCTCCTTGGTTATTTTCTGAAAATTACAGCTGCCAGGATTCCTGAAAAGCAAACAAAGAATGATCAATCTTTTCTTCTTTGGAGGAAACAGATGCAGGTCTTCAGAACGTTAAGGATTAGCTAATTTACCATTTGTAAAGCTTTGATAAGATAGGGGGGAAACATGAGCTGGTAATTGTTGAAATTTGGTGATGGGCACATAGGTGTTCACTATATTAGAACTAGTCTAAGAATAAGTCAAGCAAGGGCAGGGGCAGGGGAGACAGCATGCCATAAATAGGCCAAAGACTCCACATGGTTATGTCTAAGTGGACAACACAGTCGTGGCAATATCTTGGAACACCCCTCACATTTCCAAAGCCTCTGCCCATGTGGGTATTCAGATTGTGCTGACTAGAACATGGAGAGGGGCTGGTCCTGGGGAGCTACATGGCTCCAGATGCTCCTGGCTGAGGCTGTGTCCAATGGGCAACACCTAGCTATCCTGTCCAGTCCCACAGAACAACAATTTGCTATGACACTGCTGGTGACCTTGTAAACTGCCCTAATCACTGGTCCAGAGATTTTGTGCAGGAAGCCACAGTGGAGGCACTGCTAGGACTTCCGTGTGGAAGGTCAGAACAAGAGTAAGAATCCCTCTGGGCTTCAGAGTAACTTTCAGTCGTGGTCACAGTAGGGCATCTGGACTCCCCTCCCAACAAAGGAGAGGAAGAGAAGGTTGCATAGTGCTCCCTCCCTGCTCCTGTCTGAGAAAACATCAGGCAGACTTGATCCTTGCAAATTTGGTTTTCTTTTCTCTTTAAATCATGAACACGTTTTTGTTATAAAAATTATTCAAACTATATAGACGTAGACAGAGCAAAACATGAAAGGTTCCTCTCACCCCCGTGACTGATAGCTGTTACCCCCAAACCTACTTCCATCTTCAGAGTAACTATCGTTAACCATGTGGTGTTCTAGTGCTAAACCATCTGGTGTGACAGACTGAATCTGTTGCCCAGTGTTAGCATCTACATTGTACAAATTATGTCCAGGGACTGCTCTCCCCGGAGTGGAATCTGGTATCACAAACATCAAACTTAGGACCCCACTGACTCGAACAATGTGTCTGACACCTCAACCAAACCTTACATATTTGAGCATGGCATCCCAAGGCCAGGCCTGAGGAGGCCACCAATGGCTGGTGCAGCCTGGGACAGTTCAGCCCCTGTTGGCTTCTCTGAACAGACAGGCCCCTTTGGAAAGCAGCTGAAGAATCCTTACTTGTCTATCTGATGTCTGTGATGAGGAATCGGTGGTGGAGGCCGTGTCTGCATTTCTCTTTCAAGCACAACTGTCAGCGTGGTAGGAGGGCAAATGGACTTCCCTCTGAAAAAAGTCAAAATACCAAGGATTGAAAAATGAGAATCGTTTGTGGAGATAGGCAGACAGCTAGAAACTCAGTCTCGACACTGCTGAGTACCCTCTGGTAGGACCTGTCTCCTCCCAGGTGTGGTCACCTGCATTTAACCCTCGTCCCTTCCACCCACCTCTGCTGGGCCTGTTGCCTGCTTCCTCCCATGTCACATTTGAGTGTTCTTCACTGGGAAGTTATTCCTGTTCCCTCAGGTTCTGACAGTGATCCTAGGTCCTGTCTATCCCCTCCTGGCTCCCATTACTCTCTCAGTTTCCTCTGATGGCTAAACACTATTCATAGGGAATGCCTTGAATCAGAGTCCAGCATTTGTTTCCCTCAGGCCAGGAGGACAGAGCCAGGAAGAGGTCAGAGGGAGGATCAGGGGATAAAAGAGGAAGGGACAGATGTGATGGGCAGGCATCCTGCCCAGGCCTCCAGGGTCTGTTCCTTCTGCCTGAAGAAATGCTGCCTCCAGCGTCTGCTGTGGATCTGGGCAGATGTGAGGCTTGTGCACTTTGAGTGTGTCTGCCCTATGGACTGAGGCATGGGCTTTGCTCTCTGGCTCAGGCCTTTAGATCATCTTACAAGTCCCAGGGAAGCAGATTTTCCTTCTATTCTTCTAAGAGGGAGACTGGAAGTAAGAAAAACAAATATGGATAGACCCTACTTCTTGGGTCCAGTTTGCTCTGCTGAGGAGTTCAGCAAGATCTTGCTGTAACAGCAAGATCAACCTACCTAGAAATTCCCATGGTAAACTACTGGGCCACCCTGAGACAGGGTTTGTATAGTAAAGGCAGATAGGTGCTCAATTCCATTCTCTAATAGGTTGGTGCAAAAGTAATTGTGGTTTTAGCATTGTTGAAATTTGCTGTTTGATATTGGAATACATTCTTAAATAAATGTGGTTATGTTATACAAAAAAAAAAAAAAAAAAAAATCAACCTACCTGATGGCAGTGACCACGACATTGCGCTTTGGTTCACTATCATAGCTCACGCTCTCAAGGCCATAAACTTGGGCCAGATCATGGATAATCCGGCGGTGGTCTCTGTTCATGGGAGGGAAGCAGTGGCTTTTCTTGCTATTCTTTCCCTGTATTGAGGGAAAAGATGACTGAATGAGATCATCTTGAAACAGAAAATGCTTACAACTAACCTTTCCACCACAAGAATAGTGTGTGTTAGTAAGAGGGGACTGAATTTTAGAGGCCCATAGCACACAGGATTTCATTAACTGTCAAGCAAACCCAGAGAAGTTCAGGAAGATGGGAGCTGATGCACTTCTTTCATCTACTGTGTGAGCCATAAGAGCAGTAGCTGGACAGGGTGAGGGACAAAGAAACTCAGACTGACACTGTAATTGTTCCTTCTGACAGGTCCAATAGCTGGGGAGTGAGTGATATTCCCAAGACATGACTAAATAAATTGAAGACTTATGAAATAAGAAAATTTCATTTCCTATAAAATATGTTCTACTCTAAAAATCATACAGATACAGACATATAAACAAGAAATACATTTGCTCAGGTTTCTTAATTAGGAGAGGAACAATGCATTCCATATTTTCCTTCATGTTAGTATTCTGTTGGGAAGTGATAAAAAAAGGGAGAAAGGAATGGGAAGGGGGTAGGGAAAACCATCATCCTTAGATATGCAGCTCAAGCTCAAGCAGCCATCTCATCCTCACTCCCAGGTCCCACTGACTGAAGAGGAAGACGATGCAGCACTGGCAGCTTCTGACTAAATTAAAGACTTTTTCACTGGCCGGGCACAGTGGCTCACACCTGTAATCCTGGCTCTCTGGGAGGCTGAGGCAGGTGGATTGCTCAAGGTCAGGAGTTTGAAACCAGCCTGAGCAAGAGTGAGACCCCATCTCTACTATAAATAGAAAGAAATTAATTGGCCAACTAATACATATAGAAAAAATTAGCTGGGCATGGTGGCGCATGCCTGTAGTCCTAGCTACTCGGGAGGCTGAGGCAGGAGGATCGCCTGAGCCCAGGAGTTTGAGGTTGCTGTGAGCTAGGCTGATGCTACAGCACTCACTCTAGCCTGGCTACCTCCTTGACAACCCTGGCCGCCTCCAGGACAGGGGCCTTGCTCTCCTGAAGGAGTCTACCTCACTCTCTTTAGTTCCAGTCATACTACTTTTATCCTTCCCCCAGGGTTTCTTTCCTGCCTTTGGGATAACAAAGAGCCCGTGTGCTCTCCTATCGTATCACAGCCATTCAAACATGTGAGGGCTTTGTGTGTCTTCCTAAGTGTCCCATGTAGTCACTCAGCTATCACTAGTGAGCACCCTTGCCAAGTTTCTCTACCCATTCTTGGGCACTTAGCCAGGATTTTTGTTCACATTTGATTGCATATCTTTTCTGCAATAATTGAACTAGGAGAGGCTTCCATAGATAGGCTTTTGGGAAAGAGAAGGATCCTCAAGGAAGTAACTTTTTCCTACAACTACTCTAGGCTGACAGTGTTTCTGCAACCTGATTTTTTTTTTTATCAAGGTAGCCTTAGAGAAATGTCGAGTGGGATTTTGACTTCAACCTTATTCACAGCCTCCACAAGGGTTTCCATTTCCTTCTCGATGTCACTGACAAACTTTAAGTCCTTCCTGAAATGAAAAAAATCACCACAGTTAATTTCATCTGTTCCTGCCCTTCTGGGAACCTCTTCCATCCACCCTTTGCCTGTAGAGTACAAACAATGGACAATGTTGACAGAAAAACTGCAGAGGTCATGAATTGTCCGATAACAGAAGGTCAACTGTGATGAAACAAAGGAAGATCAAAAGAGAAAATAATTATGAGAAAAGAGAAGACAAAAGGAGAAATAACCATCAGAGGGCCAGGAGACAGGAGGAAAATAAGAGCTGTTACTGCTCCAAGTGAGAACCCATGGGAATGTGAGACCTGGGTAGACAGAGGTAGAATGAAGCCCAGAGATATTTCAGTTCAGTCTAGTTCAGCCTGAAGACTTATAAAACAAGGCTCAAATTCTTACCATATCCCCATCCCCATCCCCACCTCAACTTTAGTTCTTTAAGGGTATAGTTTCGAGAAACCAAGAGAAGGCTTACAACAGATAAACAAACTTGAACTGGCTTATTCACAGAAGGAATACATATTAGTCACTAGATCTTAAGAGACCAAATAATCTTATAAGCTTCAAGTAAGAAAGTAGGTAACAAGTTACATACCTGGCATCTTCTTTCAAACTATCACTGAATTTTGACCCTGAAGAACGTATATTGAAAGGATCAGAATCATCACTGATATGAAATGCCTCTGCTAACCTCCTGCAAGTGGGAGAGAAGTATGCAAATAAAAGGAAAGGAGTAGGAGGGAAACTACCTTATAGTTACAAAGAATTATTACCACAGCCTAAATTTTTTTTTTTTTTTTTTTTGAGACAGTGTCTCGCTTTGTTGCCCAGGCTAGAGTGAGTGCCATGGTGTCAGCCTAGCTCACAGCAACCTCAAACTCCTGGGCTCAAGCAACCCTGCTGCCTCAGCCTCCCGAGTAGCTGGGACTACAGGCATGCGCCACCATGCCAGGCTAATTTTTTCTATATATATTACTTAGCCAATTAATTTCTTTGTATTTATAGTAAAGACGGGGTCTCGCTCTTGCTCAGGCTGGTTTCGAACTCCTGACCTTGAGCAATCCGCCCGCCTTGGCCTCTCAGACACATCCTAAATTCTTTATACATTATTTATCTCATTTCAGTAAAACAGATTATTAAGGAAAGAATAACAACAATTTGGGTCAAGATGTGGTATTGTCTTCATTGAAGAAAATAAATAAAATAGATATGTGGGTCTAAGCAAGCCACAGGCTGAACACTGTGGACTTGGATTATTTGGGAAGAGAAGGTTGGGGGTGTGAGATCACTGGGAATGGTTGGTCAATGGGGATTGACATTCTCTGAGGCTTAATGTAAACATAAAGGACATAAAATAGACATATAAATGTTAAAATTAATATCACATTATAGAAAATCTGCCATTAACAACAGAAACACTGTATTTTAATATATTTATTTTTTATGTTTTTATGGCACATTGTAATTGTAAATGTTTATAAGGTACAATTTGATGTTTCGATGTTACAATACATATATATGTTGTATAATGACCAAATAGGTGTATTAGGTATATCCATTACCTCATACATTTATCATTTCTTTGCAGTGAGAACATTCAAAATCCTCTCTCCTAGCAATTTTGTAATATACTATACCATACACCTTACTGTTAACCATCATTACCCAACTGTGCAACAGAACACTAGAACTTATCCTCCTAATTTTAACTTTTTACACACTGATCAAGTTCTCCCCATCTTCCCCTTTCTGCTCCTCAGTCTCTGATCATATATAGTATTTGTCTTTCTGCATCTGGCTTATTTCATTTAACATGACTGGATGGTCCATATATGTTGTTGCAAATAACAGAATTTCATTCTTTTTTGTGGGCAAATAGTATTTATTCCACTGTGTGTTTGTGTGTGTATTCATATGTATATACATATACACACACATACATACACACATATACACCCTATTTTCTTTAAATAATCTTTTTTATTGATACATAATATTTTATATATTTAGGGGTACATGTGATATTTTGTTATGTGCATAGAATGTGTAATGATCACATCAGGGTATCTGAGGTATCCACTACTTTGAGTATTTATCATTTCTCTATGTTGGGAACAATTCAAGTCCTCTCTTCTAGCTACTTTGAAATATAAAATACAGCCGTGATCGTATAGTGGTTAGTACTCTGCGGTGTGAAATATAAAATACATCATTGTTAACTGTAGATACTCTATTCTGCTATTGAACAACAGAATTTATGCCTTTTATCTAACTGTATGCTTGTACCTATTAACCTACCTCTCTTCATCCCCCCTCCACATGCTTCCCAGCCTTTAGTATCTATCATTCTACTCTCTACCTTTATGACATTAACTTTTTTAGCTCCTACATATGAGTGAGAGCATATGATATTTGTCTTTCTGTGCCTGGGTTATTTAACAACACAATGACCATCAGTTCTATCCATGTTGCTGCAAATGATTTCATTCTTCTTTGTGGCTGAATAGTATTCTGCTATATACCCCATTTTCTTTACCCATTCATCTGTATTGACACCTGAGTTCATTCCATATCTTGGCTATTGTAAATAGTGCTGCAATAAACATGAGTGTGCAGATATCTTTTTGACATACTGCTTTCATTCCCTTATATACCCAGTAGTAGGAGTGCTGGATCATATGGCATTTCTATTTTTAATTTTTTGAGGAACCTTCATACTATTTTCCATAGTAGCTATACTAATTTAAAATCCCCCAAACAGTTTCCCTATAATTTTTTAAATTTATTTATTTTTTAAAATTCTTTATTAGAGACATGGTCTCACTATGTTGCCCAGGCTGGACTCAAACTCCTAGGCTCAAGGGATCCTGCCTCCTCATCCTTCTGAGTAGCTAGGACTATAGCCATGTGTCACCACATGCCTGGCTTGCCTATCATTTTAAGTGGCTGCAATTGGTATATATAAAACTGTTTCAGGCTGGGGATAGTGGCTCATGCTAATCCTAGCACTTTGGGAGGCCGAGGTGGGTGGATCATTTGAGCTCAGGAGTTCGAGACCAGCCTGAGCAAGAACAAGACCCCATCTCTACTAAAAATAGAAAGAAGTTAATTAGATAGCTAAAAATATATAGAAAAAATTAGCTAGGCATGGTGGCGCATGCCTGTAGTCCCAGCTACTTGGGAGGCTGAGGCAGTAGGATTGCTTGAGCCCAGGAGTTTGAGGTTGCTGTGAGCTAGGCTGATGCCATGGCACTCACTCTAGCCTGGGCAACAAAGCGAGACTCTGGCTCAAAAAAAAAACAAAAAACCAAAAACCAAAAAATCATGCCGTACACTATAAATAAATACAATTTTTATATCTCAATAAAAAATAAATTAAAAAAAAATATTTTTTTTTTGAGACAGAGTCTCACTCTGTTGCCCAGGCTACAGTGCCATGGCGCCAGCCTAACTCACAGCAACCCCAAATTTTTAAATTAAATTAAAAAAACCTGTAAGTTTCCCCCACTTCATTGTATGATTAGCAGTTCTCATACTACTATTTGGTTTTCACACTTACTGTTTTTTTTTTTTTCGAGACAGGGTCTTGCTCTGGGCTGGAGTGCAATGGTGTGATCATAGTAGCTCACTACAACCTTGAACTCTTGGGCTCAGGCGATTCTTCTGCCTCAGCCCCCTAAGTAGCTAGGACTATAGGCATGTGCTGTCAAGCTCAGCTAATTTTTAAAAAATGTTTTGTAGAGACGAGATCTTGATATGTTGCCCAGCCTGGTCTTCAATTCCTGGCCTCACAAAGTGTTGAGATTATAGGCATGAGCCACATAGTGCCCGGCTGCACACATACTGTTTTAATAGTTCATAATCTTCTAATTATGTATTTCCCATAATTTACTTAAACATTCCACATTTACGTTTAACAATTCCCTAGTTTCTTAATATTATAAATGACAATTAATATATCTGTGCAAGAAAATTTCAAAATAATTTCCCTGGAAAATGTTTCCAGTTGTGGGGTTGCATGAAATGGACATAAGACTCTTGATCAATGTGGCCTAAGTGGTCACTAAAAATGCCACTTTGTGCTTATCTGAATCTCATGGCATCTCACCAACATCCAGTTATTTATTTACTTTAAATAGAATTCAGCTTAGCACTTAGTACAGTTTTAATCTACACTGTGACAGATGTCACTTGCAAGCTTAATGTCCATAAGAATCTTGTTCATATTGCTAGATTTTCTAATTTTTCAAGAGAGGCTTACTTTTCAAATTTTCAAGAGAATTTTTAGGGGGAGATTTTTTGATGTTATGATTAGTTGGCTACCAATTCAAATTTAAACATCAATGAAACCTGTCTGTTGGCTGAATTTAACCTGCTAGTTCTTGATTTATGTAATGTGTGTGTGTGTATATTTATATATAAAACTTTAGATGACATTTTCTTTTGAAAATTTGCATTTCTTTTTTTTTGAGACAGAGTCTCTCTCTGTCAGCCAGGCTGGAATGCAGTGGCTGGATCACTGATCACTGCAACCTCGAACTCTTGGGCTCAAGTGAGGTCTTATATTGCTCAGGTGGTCTTGAACTCATGGCCTCAAGTGATCCTCCTGCCTTGGCCTCCTGAAGTACAGGGATTACAGACATGAGCCACCACGCCTGGCCCATTTCTTTTTTTTTCTTAGATTAGTATGTATTAAGAAAGAATCTTTAGGCCGGGCGCTGTGGCTCACGCCTGTAATCCTAGCTCTTGGGAGGCCGAGGCGGGCGGATTGCTCAAGGTCAGGAGTTCAAAACCAGCCTGAGCAAGAGCAAGACCCCGTCTCTACTATAAATAGAAACAAATTAATTGGCCAACTGATATATATATAAAAAAAAATTAGCTGGGCATGGTGGCGCATGCCTGTAGTCCCAGCTACTCGGGAGGCTGAGGCAGAAGGATCACTCAAGCCCAGGAGTTTGAGGTTGCTGTGAGCTAGGCTGACGCCACGGCACTCACTCTAGCCTGGACAACAAAGCGAGACTCTGTCTCAAAAAAAAAAAAAAAAAAAAAAAAAAAAAAAAAAAAAAAAAAGAAAAAAAAAAAAAGAAAGAATCTTTAAATAGTGGGGATCATTATGTCATCACTAAGATTGAAGAGAAATTAAAAAGACTTTAGAAAATAGAAGCCAGTTCTAATCACTAACTAACATTTACTGAGTATCTACTATGTGCCAGGCTCATGTGAAGACCTTTACATTTACCAGTTATAATGTATGAACCCTTATAATAACTCTGGAAAGTAAATAATATTATTGTCACCACTTCTAGATTTTTTTAGAAAACTAAGGTTAAGAAGGAATATGTGACTTGCCCAAGGTCTCATAGCTAAGCATTTTTGTGATGTTAGGATTCAAATCCAGGCAATCTGACTCTAGAGCTCTGGCTCTAGCTGGTATATAATACTGTTTCTCAACTACACAAAGTGCATTTCCATGTTTTAGAGGCCTTCTATGTATTCACTACAGAGTTTCTCAATACCCAGGACTCCTAACTCACATTTGGAGTTGAGAACACTAACACTGTGACTAATGGTTCCTAAAGGGCACGGGTTTTGCCCAGTACTTACAGTACTTTCTTAAAAAAATTTCAAGGCAAGTTATAAGAATATTACAATGAACTTTTACATACCCTTCTCAATTCTCCACTATTAACATTTTACAGGGCAATTTCTTTTAATTACTCTTTGTTGGAATCAGAAAGCTTGCCAGTTACTGAGTAAATGTCCCTTAATCTGATAAAGAGTAACTTACCGCAAATTAAATATGTTTGCCGTAAGCAACTTAATAGTGAAATATTTAAAGTTTTCCTTACGAAATCAAGGATTAATCAGTATATCTATTATTACAACCTTCCACTGAACGATGTAATTAAGGCCCTAGCCAGTGCAATAAGGTAAGACAAAGAAACCAAAGAATTGGAAAGAAATAAAACTAATATTATTAGAAGACATGATTGTATACATGCAAAATCCAAAAGGATCAACAAACTAGAAATAAGTGAATTTAGCAGTTTTGCTAAGCAGATCAATAAACATCAACTGTATTTCTAAACACCAGCAACAAGCAATTAGAAAATAAAAATTTAAAATACAAGAAAAAAGGCCGGGCGCAGTGGCTCAGGCCTGTAATCCTAACATTCTGGGAGGCTAAGGCGGGTAGATTGCTCGAGGTCAGGAATTCAAAACCAGCTTGAGCGAGACCCCGTCTCTACTAAAAATAGAAAGAAATTAATTGGCCAACTAATATATATAGAAAAAATTAGCTGGGCATGGTGGCGCATGCCTGTAATCCCAGCTACTCGGAAGGCTGAGGCAGGAGGATTGCTTGAGCCCAGGAGTTTGAGGTTGCTGTGAGCTAGGCTGACGCCACGGCACTCACTCTAGCCTGGGCAACAAAGTGAGACTGTGTCTCAAAAAAAAAAAAAAAAAAACAAGAAAAAAAAAACCATTTATAACAGCATCAAAAACTTCAAAGAGCAAGGAACAAATCTATCGAAAGATGTGCAAAATCTACATACCGAAAACTATAAATTATCATTAAGAAAAATAAAGGAGACACGAAATGGAAGGATACACTTTGCTCATGGATTAGAAAACTCAATATTATAAAGATGCCAAATCTCCCCAAATTGATCTACAAATTAAATACCAACTCAATCAAAACCCAGCAGATTTCTTAGATAGATATTAGCTAAAATTTAAGTGGAAATACAAAGGGCCAAGAATAGTCAAGATAATCTTGAACAACCATGTTTGAGGAGATATACTACCAGATATTAAGACTTGTTGTACAGGTAAAATAATTAAGGCACTGTGATACTAGTGCAACGGAACACAGTAAGCTCAGAAATAGACTCACATATATATGAATACTTGACTTATGACAAAGGTGGCACTGCAGAGTGCTGGGTAAAGGACAATCTTGGTACTGGTCAAATGAATATTCATATGGGGAAAAAAACCTGAGTTGCAAACTCTCCTTATACTATATTTTAATAAATCATTCCAGGTCAAGTGGAGATCTAAATGTGAAAGGTAAAATAATAATGCTTCTAGGAGGGAGGAGAGCATGGGCAATATATATAACCTTAACATTTGTACCCCCATAATATGCTGAAATAAAAAAATAAAAATAAATAAATAAAATAATAATGCTTCTAAAGAAAAAAATGCTTCTAGGTAGTAACAGTAGATGACCTTAGGATAGACAACATGACCTTAGGATAGATAAATTTTTCTGAAACAGGACATAAAAAAGCACTCATTAAGGAAAAGGCAGACAAACTGGGCAAACTAAGATTAGAAACTTCTCTTTATTAAAACACATCATAAGAGAAAAAAAAATGAAGGTACAGAGTTCAATAAAATGCTCACAATATATAAAACCAACAAAGGAATCATATCCAGAATATATAAAGAACTCCTATAAGTCAATATGAAAAAGAGACAACACAATTAAAAAATAAGTGAAAGACCTGAGTAGGCATTTCACAAACAGGGATATCCAATGGCCAATAAATGTAAGAGAGGTGTTCAACCTTGTAAATCATCAGGAAAATATAAATTAAAAGCTTAACAGGCCAGGCATGGTGGCTCACGCCTATAATCCTAGCACTCTGGGAGGTCGAGGAGGGTGGATTGCTCGAGGTCAGGAGTTCCAAAGCAGCCTGAGCAAGAGTGAGACCCCGTCTCTACTATAAATAGAAAGAAATTAATTGGCCAACTAATATATATAGAAAAAATTAGGCAGGCATGGTGGCGCATGCCTGTAGTCCCAGCTACTCAGGAGGCTGAGGCAGTAGGATTGCTTGGGCCCAAGAGTTTGAGGTTGCTGTGAGCTAGGCTGACACCACGGCACTCACTCTAGCCTGGGCAACAAAGTAAGACTCTGTCTCAAAAAAAAAAAACAAAAACAAAACAACAACAAAAAAACAAACCACTTAATAACCTGCTACATATCCACAATAATGGCTAAAATTAAAAAGACTGACAATCTCAAGTGCTGACAAAAATGTATAGTGATGGGAATGACTACTCTGCTTGTGGGAGTGCAATTTGGTACAACTACTTTGGATGCTGTTTGGCAGAATCTTCTAAAGCTGAACATATATGAATCCTATTAATCAGCAATTCTACTCCTAAGTTTATATCCAACAGAAATGTACAGAAATATACAGCAAAGCAGCCAGGCACAGTGGCTCACATCTGTAATCCCAGCACTCTGGGAGGCCAAGGCGGGAGGATTGCTTGAGCTCAGGAGTTTCAGACCAGCGTGAGCAAGAGCGAGACCCCATCTCTACCATAAATAGAAATTAGCCAAACAACTAAAAGTAGAAAAAATGAGCCAGGCACGGTAGTGTGTGCCTGTAGTCCCAACTACCTGGGAGGCTGAGGCAGGAGGATTGCTTGAGCCTGGGAGTTGGAAGTTGCTGTGAGCTAGGGTGACACCACGGCACTCTAACTAGAGTGCCGTGGTGTCATCCTAGCCCAGGCAACAGAGTGAGACTCCGTCTCAAAAAAAAAAAACAAACAAAAAAAAACCCCAGCAAAGCAAGTATAAGAATATTCTTGGCCGGGTGCATTGGCTCACGCCTGTAATCCTAGCACTCTGGGAGGCTGAGGCAGGTGGATTGCTCAAGGTCAGGAGTTCAAAATCAGCCTGAGCAAGACCCCGTCTCTACCAAAAATAGAAAGAAATTAATTGACCAACTAAAAATATATATACACAAAAAATTAGCTGGGCATGGTGGTGCATGCCTGTAGTCCCAGCTACTTGGGACTGAGGCAGTAGGATCGCTGAGCCCAGGAGACTGAGGCTGCTGTGAGCTAGGCTGATGCCCCAGCACTCACTCTAGCCTGGGCGACAGAGTAAGACTCTGTCTCAAAACAAACAAACAAAACTTATATAATTTCATTACTTAAAGTTCAAAAACAGAAAAACTAAAGTGTTAGAAGTCGAGATAGAGGTGATATCTTCGTAAGGTACAAGAAAATGTTCTGTTAATTATTTTTTCACCTGAGTGCTTGGTTACACAACTATATTCACTTGTGATCATTCACCAATCAGTACACTTCTAATCTTCCATATGTATGTTATACTTCAATACAAAAGTACATTAAACAGTATTTTAAACCTTTTATCTCTGTTGGAATCAGGAAGTTGGCTAGTAAGTATGCTGTGACATGTGATGTTTACACAATGCCCCAAACCACACAGCTCATGTTTCTGAATATGCTGAAATCACCTGAGTGGTTTATTCTTAGACAATTCAATTCCTGATGATAGCATTTCTCTTGCTCTTTGATAGCAATAAAAAAGACTCAGAACAGTGTTGAATGTCTTTTTTTTTTTTTTTTTGAGACAGAGTCTCACTTTGTTGCCCAGGCTAGAGTGAGTGCCGTGGCGTCAGCCTGGCTCACAGCAACCTCAATCTCCGGGGCTCAGCGATCCTACTGCCTCAGCCTCCCGAGTAGCTGGGACTACAGGCATGCGCCACCATGCCCGGCTAATTTTTTGTATATATATTTTTAGTTGGTCAATTAATTTATTTCTATTTTTGGTAGAGACGGGGTCTTGCTCAGGCTGGTTTCGAACTCCTGACCTTGAGCAATCCGCCCGCCTCGGCCTCCCAAAGTGCTAGGATTACAGGCGTGAGCCACCGCGCCCGGCTGAATGTCTTAATGGTTGCTCCCTCTCATTAATTTCACAGAGCTCAAAGGCATGGAGATTAAAAAGTAGTTGAAACTACTTACTTTTTCCTTTCCAAGGCTGAACACTCCTCATCACACTCCAGCCTTGATAAGCAAATGAAAAAAAAAAAAACAAAGTCAGGGTACAGGCTTTATAGCTCCTACCCAGCAAGAAAAGAAGTCTTAGATAGTCAACCTGAAAACATAGCTGACTCTTGCCAAAGGACAACTCAGGCCAGGAAGAGTCTGTGAGGCTAGGTTCCACTAGCACCCCCTGCCCTGGGAATTTCATCATCTCCCTGGGACCCCAATCTAGGAATGGCTGGATGAGGTCCCTCTCAAGGACAGGTGGGCAGGCTTCTGGGTTATGGGGGTCAACGAGTCCTCACAGTGTTTCCTGGCTGCTCAGCCACCAAATGCTCCCCAAGTGCCCCTCTAACAGCCCAAATTCCCTCTCTAGATATAGCCACCACTCTGGTTCTGTATTCTCCTGTGGGTTAGGCATGAGACATCCAGACCTCTGCTTCTAGCTACCTTCTGTAGTGAGGCCTGGAAGGTCTCTTCTAGTCTTAGCTATATTTTGAGTAGGATTCATTGGGGTTGGAGTGGGCTTGGCCTCTTAACATCAAACGCCTACTGAACACTTACTGTGTGTGCAAGGCTCTACTGTGGGGGATCGAAATAAATGAATCATCAGTGCCCTCTAGACTACCTGAAGAAAGAAGGCATATATATCCATTTAAAAAATTACCTGGCTTGTTGAACTTCCTTCTTGGTAATTAACTTACTGATCTCCACAGAATCTCCAAGCTGCATGTCTGTTATTTTAGAGGCCATGGAAATAGCAGCTATTCTGAAATATAAAAATAAAGAGAAGAGGCATTGCAGTTTCACAAGAACCTGCCCATAGTGGGGATGCAGAAGACCTCTTTCAAAGCAAACGTATGACAATCTGTGTGGCCTTGGAAGCCCACCTATTATGAACTACCTGCATGTTATGTCGTATCTCCTCAATTAGATTCTAAGCAGCTATATAGGAAGCAATGA
Organism: Microcebus murinus; assembly: GCF_040939455.1. NCBI lineage: Eukaryota > Metazoa > Chordata > Mammalia > Primates > Cheirogaleidae > Microcebus > Microcebus murinus. The sequence continues at coordinate 57,179,192 of NC_134115.1, read as the reverse complement.
GGTGACCCAACTGCTCAGTACCCCCTTGAACATGCAGGCCTATGCCTGGCATCCAGTAAGTATTTGAACACAGCCAATCTGATATCTGCATACTCCTAAAGTCCTATATCTATGGCACATTTCTTCATCTAACCACAGATACACACAACCATTCTCTCACACCTCTACCTCTGTACTCAGATCCCTGTATGACTTCATAGGTCCCAAGACTTCAGAAGGCTGCAAAGATACCTCACAAAACAATCAGAAACCCCTATACCAGAAGAGGAGCACAGGATTTAGCCCTGGCTGTGCCACTTAGAATGTCAAAGCAATTCTAAATGGCAGAATGTTAAAGCAATTAATCTAACTTCAGGGCATCTTTCCTTTTTATGTAATAAGAGTAAGATGGAAAGGAGGAGGAGGAGGAGGAGAAATAAAAAGGGTATTTTAGGCCAGGTGTGGTGGCTCACGCCTATAATCCTAGCACTCTAGGAGGCCAAGGCAGGAAGATCGTTCAATGTCAGGATTTCAAGACCAGCCTGAGCAAGAGTGAGACCCCTCAGGAGGCTGAGGCAGGAGGATCGCCTGAACCCAGGAATTTGAGGTTGCTGTGAGTTAGGCTGATGCCACGGCACTCTACCCCGGGCAACAGAGTGAGACTCTGTCTCAAAAAAAAAAAAAAGGCTATTTTACAAACTAAAGTTAGGGAAGAAACGGTACATAAAGCAGCACTTTTTCTTTGAACCAAAGAAACTAGATTTTTAAAAAATTTCTTCAGGCTGGGCGCAGTGGCTCACGCCTGTAATCCTAGCACTCTGGGAGGCCGAGGCGGGCGGATTGCTCGAGGTCAGGAGTTCGAAACCAGCCTGAGCAAGAGCGAGACCCCGTCTCTACTATAAATAGAAAGAAATTAATTGGCCAACTAATATATATAGAAAATATTAGCCGGGCATGGTGGCGCATGCCTGTAGTCCCAGTTACTCGAGAGGCTGAGGCAGCAGGACTGCTTGAGTCCAGGAGTTTGAGGTTGCTGTGAGCGAGGCTGACGCCATGGCACTCACTCTAGCCTGGGCAACAAAGCGAGACTCTGTCTCAAAAAAAAAAAAAAAATTCTTCAAAAAACTTTCCAACCTCTAGAAAAGCTGCAAGTATTCTACAATAAACACATGTATCCCCTTCACCTAGGTACACCAGTTAATATTTAAGTAGCACTAACCTTTGATAAGTACTGGATGCTTCAGAGCAAATCACCATCTCTTTTCTTCGTCCACATTCGCACTGTAGCTCTACCTGAAATCAGATTTACATGGAGCAACTTTCAGCACATGGAAACCAGATGAGTAAGCAGGTTTCACTTTTATTTTTTTTATTTTATTTTTTTTTAGGTTTCACTTTTAAATCCTCTCTCAGATCAAACCATGGCAGAGAATAGAGAGTGAGTGGCAACTCTCCAAGATAGAAGAAACTAAACGTACATGCAAATTAACAACACAGTAGTTGACATGCTAGGAGGGAAGTGCCCTGGTCACAATGTACCTTTCTGGAAACTATTGTATTTCTGTTCTTAATCCCGGCTGATGGGACAGCCCTAGATGAAGTTTTCACCACTGATCCAGAGGTGGACACTTGACCCAGACCCAACTGAGGCCTAGCCAACTCCAGCTCATCCCACTGCTTTCACCTACTCAGGGTAGACTTGCCTTATCCCACAGGCTAGGCTAACTCTCCCATTTACATGCTTTCACAGCACCTTCCATAAGGGTGTGACGATTCCTCCATGACATGACAGTCATGATTAGTTAACTGAGAATGTAGCCCATCAAATTGTGAGGAACCATGTGTCTCTTGCTTGCTAATTTAGCCCCAGCACCTTGGATAATGTCTTACACAAGATAGGCATTTATATTAATAGGTGTGTTAAATAAGTGGATTAGATAGAGTCTCTTGAGAATTTGATATAAAGGAGGCAGAGACTGTGGTCAGGTGGCAGTACTTGCTGAATTAAAAGGCCAAAGCAAACTGGGTGGCCAGAAGCCTACATGATTTATATAACCTTTCTCTTGTTAACTTAACTTGCATTTCCTTACAACCAATGATCCCTGATTAAGAGGCATGCCCAGGGGCTACTGCAGACTGTTCTGGACTCACTAGCAGCCCCAGAACCACAGTCAACACCCCATCTGGGGCCACAAATACCTACCTTGGCTTTACAAGCAGTCACGGGGCAGGGTGAGCTGGGGTGGCAGGGTGCCATACACTGGTGGCCACAGTCAGCTCTGGGGGTGGTGCAGGGCTGCTTGCAGGCCTCATCCACAAGACATTCTCCTTTGTGACAGAGTCTCTGACACTTGTGCATCCCACACGGAAGCGTGGCACTGCAGGGTAACCCGCAAGAGATATCAACCAGGTGACAGGGTATGTTGCTTCGTAACTAGGAGAGACAGAAATAGCCAGATTCTCATCTCCATGTGGGATTTAGGGTAAATTTTAACTTCCTCTTAAAACATTTCTGAACTTTTAAAATATTTTTTTAAAAAGCTCTTATCTGAAAAAAATTAGTTTGATTTTCAAAGTTTGAAAGGTTAGTTTGAGCAGAAAACAAATCTGAACTTTATTTAATAATAATGCTTGTTATGATCCAAAAGGATTTGTGGCAGAAGCCAAAAATGTAACCTGGGACATAAACTTTCCAAGGTGGCAACAAGCAAATGGAAACAGATCACTAGGGAGTACCTGAAAAATGCTAAGACTAACTGAGAGGATCAGGTATCTTTCCCTTCCTATCCAAACTGCTATGGCTTTGAGTTGACAGACCAACCCTTGCAATGGCTGGGGTGGAAGGCAACCTTGGCCCAGGGTTCTGAGACTGCTGACAGGGTTGTTTTATGTAATTAAACATTCAGATCTCTTCACATCTCCCAACTCATGGTCTCCATAGCTTCAGGCAGTCCTGTCCTTTAAAAAATTAATAGGCAACAGGCAATGGAATCCCCAGTTCAATTTTTTCTTGAAAAATTGTCTGCTTCTAGGCTTGCCAAATGCAGGAAAAACTGCTGGAATTTTGCTCCTGTGGGACCAAAGGTTACTCTTTTTTTTTTTTTTTTTTTTTGAGACAGAGTCTCTCACTTTTTGTTGCCCAGGCTAGAGTGAGTGCCGTGCCGTCAGCCTAGCTCACAGCAACCTCAAACTCCTGGGGCTCAAGCAATCCTACTACCCCAGCCTCCCGAGTAGCTGGGACTAAGGCATGCGCCACCATGCCCGGCTAATTTTTTCTATATATATATATATATTAGTTGGCCAATTAATTTCTTTCTATTTATAGCAGAGACAGGGTCTCACTCTTGCTTAGGCTGGTTTTAAACTCCTGACCTCGAGCAATCCACCCTCCTCGGCCTCCCAGAGTGCTAGGATTACAGGCGTGAGCCACAGCACCCGGCCCAAAGGTTACTCTTATGTATTCACTCAAATTCTTTCAAGAACTCTCAAAATGAGAAATATATTTCTGCAGTGATGCATAACTTCCACTTTTGAAGAAGCTTCTGAAGGCCAGGACAAACATGCTTCCAATAACTCTAGAATCAGTATTTGGTAGAATGTAGTTCCCAATCATTAAACCTTACCTATTCTATTGCCAGGGGATGGGGATAATTTTTGTACATGCTCTGTCCTGTCACCCTCTCCACACATTATTTGCCTATTGTCCCACTATTCTTTAGGATGTTACTTCCTCCAGAAAACCTTCACCAGGTAGGGAGCCCTTCTGTTCCCCTCAGTATTCTGTATTTCCCACATTGCTGCAATTACCTGTTTGCGTGTCTGCCTCCCACCCCAAAGTGAAGGCTCCATAAGGGCAGGGGTCATATCGGTCTCATTCACTTCTGAATCACCCAAATCTAGCCTGTCACCTACCATACAGTAGGGTCTCAATATCTGGATAAAGTTTGAATAAGTCATCAACACAGAGATGATACATGGATGTCTTAGAATGGATAAACTCAAAGAGGAAGTGAGATTTATAGAGGAAGAATAAACATCAAGGACTTGAGAACCACCCACAGGAAATAAGTGGAGAAAAATATGTCCATCAATATAAGAAAAGAATACTGAAAGGATGTTGTTATAGATGTCAAGAGAGTGTCAAGAATTGTTGGCCAACATGTTATAAAACAGTATAATCCTAAGCAGAGTAGGGAAAAGTGTTTACCACACATGCCTAGTAGTTTTACACCACAAAGTTAATAAGCATCATTTCTTTCTCAGTAGCAGAATTATATCTTCTCAACTGTCTACAATGAATATGCATTTTTTTAAATAAAAGAAAACTTTAAGTGTTTTAAAGAGTCTATAAAACTCTTTGACAATGCCAAATATGGTTTCGAGTTTAAGAATCAGGGTGAAAGTCTTTCAAGGTACCAGCAACATAGAAGTGTAGGTGAGACTAAAGGAAGGCACATTGGCCCAGTGGTCAGGATGGGCAGTTGCACAGGGAGAAGGAACAGTGAGTGGCAGGTGGTGGAGAGTCCACTTCTACTCTTGGGATGCTCTCACTGAAACACCTTTCCCCATGCTGGTTAATCTAGTTCTCTCTGAACACAGTACATGTTCTCAAGGCCAAGTGGTTGAATTTCATTTGGTTGTAACCAGATTAAAAAATAACAGCACTCAAGGTCAGGAGTTCAAAACCAGCCTGAGCAAGAGCGAGACCCCGTCTCTACTAAAAATAGAAAGAAATTAATTGGCCAACTGATATATATATAAAAAATTAGCCGGGCATGGTGGCACATGCCTGTAGTCCCAGCTACTCGGGAGGCTGAGGCAGGAGGATCGCTTGAGCCCAGGAGTTTGAGGTTGCTGTGAGCTAGGCTGACGCCATGGCACTCACTCTAGCCTGAACAACAAAGTGAGACTCTGTCTCAAAAAAAAAAAAAAAAAAAAAAAAAAAACAAACATTTGGCCGGGCGCTGTGGCTCACGCCTGTAATCCTAGCACTCTGGGAGGCCGAGGCGGGCGGATTGCTCAAGGTCAGGAGTTCAAAACCAGCCTGAGCAAGAGCGAGACCCCGTCTCTACTATAAATAGAAAGAAATTAATTGGCCAACTGATATATATATAAAAAATTAGCCGGGCATGGTGGCGCATGCCTGTAGTCCCAGCTACTCGGGAGGCTGAGGCAGAAGGATCACTCAAGCCCAGGAGTTTGAGGTTGCTGTGAGCTAGGCTGACGCCACGGCACTCACTCTAGCCTGGACAACAAAGTGAGACTCTGTCTCAAAAAAAAAAAAAAAAAAAAAAAAAACCAGCAAAAAAGATTCAAAATGGTACCTACTATATGATTCTGCTTATGTGACATTCTTTTTTCTAATTTTTAATTTTTTATTATGGGTACATGATAATAGTTGTGTATTTTTATACGGTACATGTGGTGTTTTGATACAGGTATACAATGTGAATTAATCAAATCTGAGTAGTTGGGGTATTCATTATCTCAGGCATTTCTTTGTGTTAGGAACATTACAATTCTACTATTTTACTTATTTTAAAGTATACCCTAGCTTATTGTTGATTATAGTAACTTTATTGTGCAATCAAATATCATTCTAACTATCTAACTATATTTTTGCACCCATTAACCATCTCTACTTTATCCCCTCCTCCCCACTCCCTTTCCCAGCCTCTGGTAGCCATCATTCTATTATCTGTCTCCATGAGATCAATTGTTTCTATTATTTAGCTCCCACATAAGAGTGAGAACATATGAAATATATCTTTCTGTGTTTGGCTTATTTCACTTAACATAATAATGTTCTCTAGTTCCATCCATGTTGTTGCAAATGGCAGGATTTCATTATTTTTTTGTGGCTGTATACCATTGTGCACATGTACCACAATTTCTTTATCCATTCATCTGTTGATGAACACTTAAGTTGATTCCGTATCTTGGCTACTATGAATAGTGCTGCAATAAACATGGGAGTGCAGATATGTTTTTTGATATACTGAATTCCCCTCCTTCGGATATATACCCAGCAGTGGGATTGCTGAATCATATGGTAGTTCTTGTTTATGTGACACTCTTAAAAAGTAAAACTTTGGGACAGACAACTGATCATTGGTCGTCAGGGCCTAGAGGTGGAGTAGGGGATGACTATAGAGGAGCATGAAGGAGCGTTTGGGTGTGACTGAAAGGTACATTTTCACTGTTGTAGTGACTGTGCGTACACTTTTGTTAAAACTCACAGATCTGTACACTAAAAAGGATAAATTCTGTTGTTAAAACTCACAGATCTGTACACTAAAAAGGATAAATTCTGTTGTATACAAATTTTATTTAAGAAAAAAAAAGAAAAAGGGCAATAGACAGCTTCTATTTCTTAAAATACATTTGGGAAATGTTGACAGTAACAACTCTTAGGTAATTAAATCATAAATCTTATTCATTAAGATCAAATTAATGATTAAATCATGGTCCTGTGTCCACAATGATGAACACTTGAGAGAGAAAACTTACCTCATGTTTGCCCATGCACCACTTCTGAGTTAGGAAAGTACAAGGGGGGCACTTCTCCTCACTGTGACAAGAATGATATACTACAGAGACAGAAAGGCAACATCAGGAATAATTTCTAAATAAAGCAATATTATACATGTTATAAATGGCATATGACATGAAACTTTTAAATTCAGGAGCTAGGAGTACTTTTTTAAATGGTCACAGGAAAGTAAAAAGAACTTGGCTTTACATTAAAGTGTTGAAGGATTAGTATGAGTGAGAAAAAGAAACCCAACTGAGGGGGAAGAGATATGCCAAAATACAGAAGCAGAGGAGGCAGCTTTCCCACCTCATCTCTTGCAGCACAGCCATGTGGTCTGTTCATCCTCCTGTATCATTTTTTTTTTTTGGCCCTACCTTGTACAGCAACTGCTCACTTTTGCTCATATATCTTTGCTATCGATTCTGTCTAAAATGCTTCTGCTGTCTCCTTCCAATTTCTTTATTGCTTATATGGGGCAGTTCATCAAAACTCATTTCCTACAACAAAATCTTCCTTGGCTGACCACACTCTAGCCTGAGCTCCCTCACACTCCCTGATGGTTTCAGTGCTTATGTAGGTGGGTTGCTGTCGTCTCATAAGAAGGTTGGTTTTGTCATGTGTTATGTGTACTTAACTACCATCCCTCTTCCTCTCAGGGAGAACATAAGAACCTCAAGATCATGTGCTATTTTTTTGTTCTTCTGAAGCACACTGTGTCTGACACCATGCCGTATATACAATAAACACTTAAGAAAATGGAAATGTGGGTCTAGCATGGTGGTTCATGCCTGTAAACCTAGCACTGTGGGAGACCGAGCAGGAAGGATGGCTTGAGCTCAGGAGTTCAAGACCAGCCTGAGCAAAAGCAAGGATCCATATCTACAAAAAATAGAAAAAACTAGCCAGGTGTGGTGGCAAGTGCCTGTAGTCCCAGCTACTTGGGAGGCTGAGGCAGGAGGATTGCTTGAGCCCAGGAGTTTGGGGTTGCCATGAGCTATGCTGACACTATGGTGCTCTAGCCCAGGTGATGTAGTAAGACTTTGTCTCAAAAAAAAGAAAATGGAAATGAATGCTGAACAAAAAGCAGGCTAAAATAACACAATTCACAAAAATGGTTAACTTCTTACTATGGATATTGCTCAGCAGAATTTGGACTTCATCTGTAATACCTGCAAGTGAGTGTAAAGGAAGGAATGGGTGGGTATTTGACTGGGTGGCTTCATGCTGGCATGAATGCCACAGGAGGGCCTTGTAAACTATGCTGGGAGGGCCATCCTAAGGTCTCCAGGGAAGGAATGAACTTTTCACTTCATGAAGCATTTACTTAATTCTGTTTTACTCTATTAATTTAAAAAATTAAGAGCTAATTGTCTAGTTTGAACATCACTAGAAAAATAAAGAAAAAAAAAAGAGCTATTGTCTATTTATAAGTCTGAATCATATGGTCAGGCTTATTGTGAGTATCACATCTGGTGCCTTGAGTTATTACTGGTTTGCCTCTGGGACTTGGTAAAATAAAATGATGGACCCAATATGGTCCTAGAGGAAAGCCAGCAACTAGACTTGACAGACATGAAAAACTGGTGACATCAAGTAGCTGTTGGCCTGGTAGCTCAGCAGTTTATCAGAGAAAAACTGGAAACAACCTAACTGTCCAGCAACACATGTCTGACTGAATAAATTATAGCTCATCCATGTAACAGGACACTTAACTGCCATTAAAAATCTATATTGTAGGAGGCCGAGGCGGGCGGATTGCTCGAGGTTGGGAGTTCGAAACCATCCTGAGCGAGACCCCGTCTCTAGTAAAAATAGAAAGAAATTAATTGACCAACTAAAATTATATATACAAAAAATTAGCCGGGCATGGTGGTGCATGCCTGTAGTCCCAGCTACTTGGGAGGCTGAGGCAGGAGGATTGCTTGAGCCCAGGAGTTTGAGGTTGCTGTCAGCTAGGCTGACGCCACGGCACTCACTCTAGCCAGAGCAACAAAAGTGAGACTCTGTCTCAAAAAAAAAAAAAAATCTATATTGTAGAAAAATACTCATTGACAAGCAGAGAGACTAAAAATATAAGAGGAAAAAATCTGCTTCAAATTATTAAATACAATAGGATCCCACATTTATTTTAGGAAAAAATGCAAATATATATATTTGAATGTGGAAAATGACCCTGAAAAATACGCACTAAAGTGTAACTCTTCAAAGGTGACATAATAGATAATTTCATTTCAATCTTTTGACTTTATCTCTATTTTCTTTATTTTTATATAATAAATACATTGCTTCTGTAACAACAACAACAAAGTCACTTTTAATTTTATAAAAAGATGCTCAACTTTAAAATATGCACCGAAGTGGAGCCCACAAAGAAAGAAATTCCTGAGAGACAAGAACTTTTCAGGTGTATTTGACATCCTTAGAATAAAGCAATGGAGGGCAGTAGGATTCCCAGCTGTGGCCCAGATCACACATCCACCTTCACAGAAACAGCCCCTGAGCATGGGGAGCAGGGGGAAGCCATCACAGCATGACCTTAGAGCAGTGAAGACACAGCAACATCCTAAATGACATGGTGTAAGCAGGTTGGGAAGTGCAGGTGTAAGATGAAACTCACCTGGATGGTCACATTCATGGACTCTGGCGCAGGTTTGGGTACACTCAGGGGGCCTAGTACCACAGGGAACTGGAGGGTAGATCACTGATGCACCACAGTGGCAGGTTAATTCATCAAAACCTGGAGGGGCAGCAGGTGAAACAAAACAATTATTCATGAGTTTGAGATATGCACATACATATTTATACATACATATTTTTATGCTTGCATTTTTTAGAGGAGAATTTGAGTTTCTTTTTAATTAAAACCAAGCAAGTAAAAAAGGCACACACACATATGAATTGTTCCATTTCCTACTATGAACATGACAACTTCCCAGTACTTTTCTCAATCATTTTTAATTAGATTGGAGGTTGTATTAATGATTATTTAATATTACAATATGAAATTTGTCAACATTTCAAAGATCTGCATAACCCAGTGAACAATTATTTTCTAAATGATCAGTGTATGCCATTATAAAATCATGCATGGGTAAAAGATCCATTCAAAGTACAAGATCCCATTTTAGCAACTGTAGCCAATAAAAAGCAAACAAATAAAACACAAAAATCACAAAGTATAAAAAAGACCAATGGATTTTAACGTGACAGAGAACAAAAACAAAAACACTGACTCAAGTCCTTTCTGAAATAAGGTTGAGTTTTGGTATAATTTCAAAGAAGAATATCCATAATCATTTGAAAATTTTTTTTTTTTTTGAGACAGAGTCTCTGTTGTCCTGGGTTAGAGTGCGATGGTGTTAGCCTGGCTCACAAACAACCTCAAACTCCTGGGCTCAAGTGATTCTCTTGCCTCAGCCTCCCAAGTAGCTGGGACTACTGGCATGTGCCACCATGCCCAGTTAATCAGACTGAATGAGAAGTAGATCAGAGAATTCAGCTATCTTCTATTAAACCAGGCATCTGCTATTCTATTTTGTTAAAAATATAGTTAATTTTCTAAAAATATTATGGTACTTATATACATGCAATGAATATATATTATTTTAAAATGAACTAATGAATCAATTAGTTTTTAAATTTCTCAGTTTGGGGCTGTGATCATGCCACTGAATTCCAGCCTAGGTAACAGAGACCCTTCTCAAAAGAAAAAAAAACCTCTCAGTTGTAATTTCTTTCTGACGTGAGTTATATTTATCTATATCCACCATATTAAAAATTAAAACTGGCTGGGTGTGGTGGCTCACACTTGTAATCCCAGCACTTTGGTAAGCCAAGGCAGGATGACTGCTTGAGCCTAGGAATTTGAGACCAATTTGGCCAACATAGCAAGATCTTATCTGCATAAAAAATACAAAACTTTCAGACATGGTGGCATGTGCCTGTAGTCCCAGCTACTCGGGAAGCTAAGGCAGGAGGATTGCTTGAGCTCAGGAGTTAGAGGTTGCAGTGAACTATGATGATGCAACTGCACTTTAGCCTGGGCGAAAAAGTGTGACCCTGTCTCAAAAAAAAAAAAAAAAATCCACACCAATTTAAGCAAATCAATCTTGAGACACTCACTGGCTTGCCAGCATATCTGGCAGTTCCCACGATGACAAGGTTCTTCACACCTATGAAGGCCACAACAGAGTTTCCTCCCACAAATCAAAGGACACTTGTGCTCCTTATCCTGGAAACAGAGATTTATATTTGTTCACAAAATGGTCTCCATTTTATATTTTCCATAACAAGCAGGTTAATAGAATAGCTTCAAAATAATCAAGAGAAGGAGAAATAGGTGGGGATATGGATGAAACAAGATTAGTTATGAGTTCATCACTACTGAAGCTGGATGTTATATATATGGGACTCACTATACTGTTCTCTCTGCTTTTGTATACATTTGAAATTTTTGATAATAAGAGGAAGTCATCAAGCCTTAAAACTGGTTTTATAAGTCTTGGTTACAGCACAACTTTATCACTCTTTACCTTGTCAATATATAAATTTAAAAAATAATAATTATGTATTTAATATACATACATATACATGTATATGTACTTCCTTGCTGGTTATCTTGTTATATGTGTGAATGTACATATACACACATAATATACACATAATATATATGACAAGATAACACATTACCAATAACCAGGTAATGTATCCTTTAATTAGTTTCATAGGAGTAAATATTTCAAATAAAGAAACTTGCTCCCTTTAAAAAATGTCACACTCATTTTACCTACTGATATGACCTAAGGAATATATGAAACCTGAAGCCTGAGTTGCTAAGTCTAGGCCAGCCTGTGTTGGGACAATACACAGTGTCCTACAGAAAACTGTGCTCATCTGGTGGTCTTGATCTCTGAGGCCTGAGTCCATCTGTCTTTCTTCTTTCTTTTCCTCTGTGTTGTTACCAGATGCCACTGGCTGAGTTCTTGAGCTGGCTGAGGCCTTAAAAGGCCCAGTCTGGTTCCCTGCTGAGTGGGTACAGGGACTATGAGAACTTTCTGATTGCTGCTTATGGGTCCCTCCCAATGATTTCTCAATCTGGGCTGCATTCCAGATGGCTGAAGCTTACAGAAGCCCAGCACCTGGATGAAAGGAATCTGAATATGTCTGATGATAAATCCACTTACCACACAGCATATCTCATTACATTTATGCCGTCCACACAACCGTTTCTTGTTACACCGCTTGTCACACATAAATGTAGCATCTGCTGTAGACAATTTAAAAGAAAAAAACAGACAAAGGATATGAAGATTCATTCAACAAATATTTGAGTGACCATAGGCTGAAAAATTAAAAATGTAACAATGTAAATAAACTAGCGATAATGAAAACACATATTAAAACATCATTTTCACTTGTCGAACTGTTAAACATTAGAAGGGAAAATAGCAAGTCTGATTAATACATAGTATGGGTTAAGGTGTGCACTCATCTTAGTAGATGGGTGTATAAACTTTTGGAGTACAGTTGTCCCTTGATATCTGTGAGGGACTGGCTCCAAGATCTCCCTTAGATAGCAAAATCCACACATACTCATTAGCATATAATCATCCTCCCTTATACTCTAAATCATCTCTAGATTATTCATAATACCTAATACAATGTAAATGATATGTAAATAGTTGTTATATTGTTTAGGGAATAATGACAAGAAAAAAACTGTACATGTTCAGTACAGATACAATTTTATTTTTTTGAATATTTTTGATCTGTGGTTGGTTGAATTCATGGATATGGAACCCGTGGATAAGGAAGGCAGACTCTCTATATATATGTATCTATAAAGAATTTAAGTGGTAATCCTATTTTAAGGAATCCTTTCTACAAATACCCTTTCAGAAGTGGTTAGGACATCAAAGGCATAAGCAAGAAAAGAAAAAACATATAAACTGACTTCATCAAAATCAAAAGCTTTTGTGCATCAAAGGACACCACAAAGAAAGTAAAAAAAACAACAACCCACATAATGGGAGAAAACATTTGCAAATATATCTCCGAAGGGTCCAAGATTTAAAATATAAAGAACTCTTTCAACTCAACAACAAAAAGACAAACGACCCAATTAAAAATGGGCAAAGACTTTAAGAAATCCTTTCTCAAAGAAGATAAACGAATGGCCAGCAACTACATGAAAAAATGTTCAAAATCATTAGTCATTAGGGAAATGCAAATCTAAACCACAATAAGATATTACTTCACACCCACTTAGGATGGCTATAATTTCTTTTTTTTTTCTTTTTTGAGACAGAGTCTCACTTTGCTCAGTGTCTATAGGTGAGTGTGTAACTGCAAGCTGTAGGGTATGTGTGTGTGCGTGTGTGTCTGTGTGTGTGGCGGGGGACACATCAGCACATGTGTGAATCTGCCCTATGTGATTGCTAAACCTCACCTCTTTGGGCATGAACCACCTCTGGGACTAGGAAGCCCTTCTTTCTTTTTTTTTTTTTGAGATGGAGTCTCTGTTGCCCCGGCTAGAGTGCTGTGGTGTCAGCCTAGCTCACAGCAACCTCAAACTCCTGGGCTCAAATGATCCTGCTGCCTCAGCCTCCCGAGTAGCTGGGACTATAGGCATGCGCCACCATGCCCGGCTAATTTTTTGTATATATTTTTAGTTGGCCAATTAATTTCTTTCTATTTATAGTAGAGATGGGGTCTCGCTCTTGCTCAGGCTGGTTTGGAACTCCTGACCTTGAGCGATCCTCCTGCCTCGGCCTCCCAGAGTGGTAGGATTACAGGTGTGAGCCACTGTGCCAGGCCAGGATGGCTATAATTTCAAAACCCAGAAAATAAGTGTTGGCAAGGATGGTGAGAAATTGGAACTCACAAACATTGCTGGTGGGAATGTAAAATGGTAGAGTTAATATGGTAAATAGTATGGCAGTTCTTCAAAAAACTAAACACAATTACTGTAGGATCCAGCAATTCTACTCCTAGGTATAGACACCAAAGAAATAAAAATAGGTATTCAAACAAAAATGTCTGTACAAATGTTCACAGCAGCACTATTCACAATAGTCAAACAGTGGAAACAATTCAAATATCCATCGACTAATGAATGAATGTGGCATATTCATAAAACAGAATATTATTCAGCTATACAAAGGAGTGAAGTACTGATATGTGCTACAACACGATAAACCTTGGAAACATGATAAGAGCTGGGCATAAAAGGTTATATATGTCTCCATTTATGTAAAATATTCAAAAATGGTAAATCTATAAACAAAGCAGATTAGTGGCTGCTTGGGAGGAGGCTGAGTGGACAGTGCCTGCTTAATAAATACAGTGTTTCCTTTTGGGGTGATAAAAATGTTTTGGAACTAGATTATGAATGTACTAAATGCCACTGAACTGTACATTTGAAATGGTTAATGCCATGTTATGTGAATTTTATCTAAAAAAAAAAAAGTGGCCTAGATGCTGAAGTATTTATAGATGAAAGAATATTTGAGACTTGTTTTCAATGTTCTTCAGCTAAAATAAAATGTAAGGAGAGAGGGATGGATGAAATGAGAGATAAAATGTTCACAACTGATGATGAAAGGTGATAGATATGTAAGGGATCCTTACTAGTCTCTCAACTTTCATATATGATTGAAATTTTTCATCACGAAGTAATAAAAAGTGGGACAGGATAGATACTACACTATTAGTAATGGGGGAAAACTGGAGACAGCCTAAATGACCATCAAAAGGGCCAACATGAACTACAATATGGTAGACCTACATGTGGAATACTCTGCAAGATACAGCACTTGACACACTGATATGGAAAAATGTCTTTGATATATTAGTGAGGGAAAATACCAAGGTACAGATTAGTATGAATCAAAATTTAGGGGGAAAAAACCAAAACTACATTGACATATGTATACTTATATGAACAGAGTAAAACATCTGAAACCATACCTAACTAACTACTGAGAGTAGTTTCATCAGGGGAGTGGAATTAGGAGGTAAAAAATGGGTGAGGGCATATTTTCATTTTTCACTTTACATATATATATTTTTTACTCCAAAGGTGTATTAATTTTTTCAAATTATGTATTTAATAACCAAAAAATTTTTTTTTTTTTTGAGACAGAGTCTCACTCTGTTGCCTGGGCTAGAGTGCCATGGCGTCAGCCTAGCTCACAGCAACCTCAAACTCCTGGGCTCAAGCAATCCTTCTGCCTCAGCCTCCCGAGTAGCTGGAACTACAGGCATGCGCCACCATGCCCAGCTAATTTTTTGTATATATTTTTAGTTGGCCAATTAATTTCTTTCTATTTTTAGTAGGGACGGGGTCTCGCTCTTGCTCAGGCTGGTGTCGAACTCCTGACCTTGAGTGATCCGCCCGCCTTGGCCTCCCAGAGTGCTAGGATTACAGGCGAGAGCCACTGTGGCCGGCCAATAACCAAAATTTTAAATATGGTTTTCCGGCAGATATTGCTGGTTACTTCCCACATAGTCACCCCCTGCCTCCTTCAGGCTAAGAGAACCTTAACTTTCTTCAGAAGTTGAGTGTCCATGTGCTTCTTAGTTTTAGAGGTGAATGCTGAATAGTCTTGCCCACCACAGTAATTCCATTTACTTTGCTAGTGACAGGTTTACACTGAAGCATGTGATACAAAGTGTACTGAGGACCTTTCAGGACTACTTTCTTTGCTCTAAAAAAGGAGGAGAAGAAGCTGGGGACTGTGGCTCACACTTGTAATCCCAGCACTTTGGGAGGCTGAGGCAAAAGGACTGCCTGAGGCCAAGAGTTCAAGACCAGCCTGGGGAACATAGTGAGACCCTGTCTCTACAAAAAATAAAAAAAATTAGCCAAAAGCTGAGACAGGAGGATTGCTTGAGCCCAGGATTTTGAGGCTGCAGTGAGCTATAATAAGGCCACGGCACCCTAGCCTAGCCCAGGCAACAGAGTGAGACCGTGTCTCAAAAAAAAAAAAAAAAAAAAAAAAGAAAGATAAAATAGACGAAGTGGGCCAAAATGGCCAAACATTATATAAAACCCTCCAGAGATCATAGATCATTCCCCCGAGGGAACACCAAATTTATTATTCATGTAAGAAAGCACCTTCATGAGAACCAAAAATCAGTCCGCCAAGGCAGTAGGTACCACCAGCAGGCTGCAAAAGTTGCAGCATTACTGGGCTTGGGGTGCCCTCTAGTGCTGATATGGCCACAGTGATCAAAGACTTGGATCACAACTCTTAATTCCTTTTGATTATCTCCAAAGCCTTCTCAAGGACGAGTTCAAACAAGGTCAGATTGTGAAGATTAGAATAAATTCCAAACTCTTCAATACCCAGATATCAACAAACATCCACAAACATCAAGAACATACAGACTGAACTCCTTGTTCTACTACTTTCCCCCCTTCTCACTACTATATTTCATTAGTCAAAAAAAAAAAAAAAGCCCGAAACACAAAGAACACCTAGGAAAACATGACTTCACCAAGTAAACTAAATATGGTAGTGTGACCAAATCCTAGAGATGGATATATGACCTGTTAGACAAAGAATTCAAAAATAGCTCTTCTGAAAAAGCTCAATGAACTTCAAGACAATGCAGAGGAATTCAGAAGCCTATCAGAGATATTCAATGAAGAGACTTAAATCATAATTTTAAAAAAACAGAAATTCTGGAGCTGAAAAACTAAACTGACAAATTGAGAAATGCATCAGAATCTCACAACAGCAGAACATATGGAGCAGAAGAAAGAACTAGTGAGCTTGAAGATAGGCTATTTGAAAATACACAGAAGAGAAAAAAGAAAAAAGAATCAAAAAAGAACAAAGCATGCCTACAAGATTTAGAAGATAGCCTCAAAAGGGCAAATTTAAGAATTATTGGCTTTAAAGGGGAGGGAGAGAGAAAGATTGGGGTACCAAGTTTATTCAAAGAAATATAATAATACCAGAGAACTTTCCAAACCTAGAGAAAGATCTCAATATTCAGGTACAAGAAGGTCATAGAACATCAAGCAAATTTAACCCAAACAAGACTCAAGGCATTTAATAATCAAGCTCCTAAAAGGTCATGGGTAAAGAAAAGGTCCTGGCTGGGCGCAGTGGCTCACAGCCTGTAATCCTAGCACTCTGGGAGGCCTAGATGGGAGGATTGCTTGAGGTCAGGAATTCAAAACCAGCCTGAGCAAGAGCAAGACCCCATCTCTACTATAAATAGAAAGAAATTAATTGGGCAACTAATATATACAGAAAAAATTAGCCGGGCATGGTGGCGCATGCTTGTAGTCCCAGCTACTCGGGAGGCTGAGGCAGAAGGATTGCTTGAGCCCAGGAGATTGAGGTTGCTGTGAGCAAGGCTGATGCCACGGCACTCACTCTAGCCTGGGCAACAAAGCGAGACTCTGTCTCAAAAAAACAAAAACAACAACAACAAAAAAGAAAAGGTCCTAAGAGAAGCATGAAAACAGAAAACCAATAACAGATATAGGAGCTTAACCGAATAAGTGAAAGGTCTCTACAAAGAAAACTATAAAACATTAATGAAAGAAATTGAAGAGGACATAAAAAAATGGAAAGATATTTCATGCTCGTGGATCAGATCAATCATGTTAAAATGTCCATACTTCCCAAAGCAATCTACAGATTCAATGCAGTCCTCATCATAATACCAACAACATTCTTCACAGAAATAGCAAAAATAATTTTAAAACTTACATGGAACCAGAAAAAACCCAGGATACACGAAGCTACCTTGAGCAAAAAGAACAAAACTGGAGGAATCAGATTAACTGACTTCAAATTATACTACAGAGCTGTAGTAACCAAAACAGCACGGTAATGGCAATAAAAACAGACACATAGATCAATGGAACAGAATAGAGAATCCAGAAATAAATCCACACATCTATAATGAACTCATTTTTGAGAAAGGTGTGAAGAACATATGTTGGGGAAAGGACAGTCTCCTCAGTAAGTGGTGCTGGGAAAACTGGATTATCCATATGCATAAGAATGAAACTAGACCCCTATCTCTTGTCACATACAAAAATCAAATCAAACGCGGTGGCTTACGCCTGTAATCCTAGCACTCTGGGAGGCCGAGGCGGGCGGATTGCTCGAGGTCAGGAGTTCGAAACCAGCCTGACCAAGAGCGAGACCCCGTCTCTACTAAAAATAGAAAGAAATTAATTGGCCAACTAAAAATATATAGAAAAAATTAGCTGGGCATGGTGGCACATGCCTGTAGTCCCAGCTACTCGGGAGGCTGAGGCAGAATGATTGCTTGAGCCCAGGAGTTTGAGGTTGCTGTGAGCTAGGCTGACGCCATGGCACTCTAGCCTGGGCAACAAAGCAAGACTCTGTCTCAAAAAAAAAAAAAAAAAAAAAAAAAAAAAAATCAAAATAGATTGAAGACTTAAATCTAAGACCTGAAACTATGAAACTACTAAAAACAAAACACTGGGGAAATGCTCCAGGACATTGGTCTGTGGGCAACGACTTCTTGAGTAATACCCCAAAAGCACAGGCAACCAAATTAAAATTGGACACATGGGATCATATCAAGCTAAAATGCTTCTGTACGGCAAAGGAAACAATCAACAAAGGGAAGAAACAACCCACAGAGTGGGAGAAAATATTTGCAAACTACCCATCTGATAAGGGATTAATAACTAGAATATTCCAACAACTCAACAGGAAATAAATCAAATAATCTGAATAAAAAATGGGCAAAAGATCTGAATAGACATTTCTCAGAAGACATACAAATGCCCAACATTTTTCATATGCCCAACATATGAAAAATGCTCAACATCATTAGTAATAAGAGAAATGCAAATCAAAACTATAATGACATATCATCTCATACCAGTTAAAATGGTTTTTTTCAAAAAGATAGGCAATAACAAATACTGGTGAGGGTGTGGAGAAAGAGGAAGCTTTGTACACTGTTGGTGGGAATGTAAATAAGTACAACCACTATGTAGAAGAGAATGGCGGTCCCTCAACAAAACCTAACAATATAACTACCATATGACCCAGCAATCCCACTACTAGATATATATCCAAAAGAAAGTCAGTATATCGAAAAGATATTTACATTCCATGTTTATTTGTAGCACTATTCACAATAGCCAAGATTTGGAATCAACCTAAGTGTCCATCAGCAGATGAATGGATAAAGAAAATGTGGTACATATTATATATACAATGGAATAGTACTGAGTCATAAAAAAGAATGAAATCCTGTCATTTGCAACAACATGGATAGAACTGGAGAACATTATGTTAAGTGAAATAAGCCAAGCACAGTAAGACAAGTCTCCCATGTTCTCACTCATATGTAGGAGCTAAATATTAAAACAATTGATTTCATGGAGGCAGAGAGTAGAATGATGGTTATCAGAGGCTGGGAGGGGTACTGGGGAGGGTTAATGGGTACAAAAATATTGTAGAATTGGAATGTTTTTAACACAAAGAAATGGTAAATAAAGGTGATGGATACTCCTATTACCCTGATTTGATTATTACACATTGTATGCCTGTATCAAAATATCACATGTACCATATAAATATATGCAACTATTATATAGTACCCAAAATAATTAAAAATAAAAAATTTTTAAAAATTAAAAAAAAAACAACAGAAGTGAGAATAAAGACAATCCTCATAGATATTGTTTAGTTGTTGTTGGGCAAAGACCCAATATACAGATTTGCCATAGTTAACATATACCCATGAGGAGAAAACCAAGAAAATCACAGAGAAACTGAACTGAAGTCCTGGAATCACTGA
Source organism: Microcebus murinus (assembly GCF_040939455.1). Lineage (NCBI taxonomy): Eukaryota > Metazoa > Chordata > Mammalia > Primates > Cheirogaleidae > Microcebus > Microcebus murinus. The sequence goes on along the minus strand of NC_134115.1, from coordinate 57,159,868 downwards.
GCTTAGAATTAACCACTCTTGGACTTGTTCTGCTGCCAGACTTCCTGTTAAAGTGTGACAGTAAACTCCCTTATTGTGAAAGTCGCTTTTCCTTGGGTTTTCTGTTATCTGCATCCAAAAGTTCTCTAACAAATACAGCTTTCTTCCTAACTAGAATAAAAGCTTTTATTTTGCATGTACTTTTCTTCTATCACTTTTCCAAAAAGGTTTTAAAATAGCTTGAACAACACTTGTGTGATGGTTATCAAAACAAGAATAGAACAGAAGTGTGTGAGTAATCAGGGTCCAGGCCTAAGGCAGAGATAATATCCTTGGCCTCAAGATGCTGCTATGTCCCTGCTCCCAGGTTTCCAGCAGTCCTGCCAATCCTTAAGGGGATCAAGCATCAGAGCCAGGGTGTCAAAAGTTTGCTTCATTAGGTATCATTTACTTTCATTCCCCACTCTCTCAATAATTTATAAAAATTTCAAACATACACAAAATTGAAATAATTTTATAGAGAATACCCATGTACCCACTATCTAGATTCTATCATTAGCATACTTTTTCCATATATATATATGTGTGTGTGTGTGTGTGTATATATTCATTCTTTTATCCATCTATCAATTTATCTTATTTTATTTTATTTTTTTTTGAGACAGAGTCTCACTTTGTTGCCCAGGCTAGAGTGAGTGCCGTGGCGTCAGCTTGGCTCACAGCAACCTCAATCTCCGGGGCTCAGTGATCCTCCTGCCTCAGCCTCCCGAGTAGCTGGGACTACAGGCATGCGCCACCATGCCCGGCTAATTTTTGGTATATATATTTTTAGTTGGTCAATTAATTTATTTCTATTTTTGGTAGAGACGGGGTCTCGCTCAGGCTGGTTTCGAACTCCTGACCTTGAGCAATCCGCCCGCCTCGGTCTCCCAAAGTGCTAGGATTACAGGCGTGAGCCACCACGCCCGGCCAATTTATCTTATTTTCAATGTATTTCAAAAAGCTGTAGACATAAGTACACTTAAACTTTTCAGCATTTCATTATCTAGAATTCAATTTATGGTTCTTTTCTTTGGAGGTAAAACTTATACAATAAAATGTGCAACTTTTAAGCATACCTTTGCTGAATTTTGACAAATATATAACCCAATGCTCTATCAAAATACAGAACATTACCTTCACACTAGAAAATTCCCTCATGTCCCTTCCCAATCATACCTTCACTTTTGAGACTGGTACATGGAAGCTCCTACAGAAAAAGAAAAAGAAACTGTAATTACTCTAGGAGTAAAACAACACAACTATAGTATTATATATACTACATTTAATACATATATCCCAAATATCCTGTACTTCTCTGACAGTCACTTAGTCACCAACTTCACAAGCCTGGAACTAGCCTAATCCCTATATTAGTGTGAGGACCCCAGGTTTACAGACTTTTCATGCAAATACAATTCTAACAATGTGGTTGGGTTTCCAAATTCACAGATTAGGAATGATAAAATCTGAATGGAAACAGAGGCTGCTAAAACTATGCAAAGCAAAGAGTGGTAATCGCCTGACAGGGGTACAGACAGAAAAAGCCATAAAAAACAGATGTAAGAATTGGAAAGAGGTAAAAAAATCTGGTGCCATTTAATGCATGGGCAAATGGCTCTATACACTCAAGAGCACTCCCGACGATACCACCAAACCATAACAAAGTGAAATATGGCAGACCTTTGTTTTGGCCTCTGAAGTTTCATTACTGTGGTTTCAATTACGTGTGAGTAGCCCCTAAGGTCTATCACGTATAATTTTGCTGAGACACGATCCTAGATAACATGTATGGTAAGGCTGGTGTGTGGGGAGCAAGTCAGCCACTTGGGTTAGAATGAGAATGAGCCTGACTGGCTGCCCAGAATTTATATCTGATTTCGGCTTTGATGTCACTTACAGGCTGCCATGTACTCAGAAACTAGAAAAATGATAAAAGCATTCCTTCTTAGTAAAAATGACCTAAAAAAAAAAAAATTAAAAAGCAGCTACTAGAGTTGATAACAGACGTGAGGAGGTCTAAGAAAGAAGGTTCTTGGCTAGAAATAATATGTTTTAAATAAAAAATGAGTTGCCTAGGATTATTGATATGACATAGTTCCCTCCACATGCTTTCTACAGATACAAAGCAAAAGTGACTCATGAAATTGAGATAATGTTCCTGCCAATTTGCAGAACAATGGACTGCAAATGCAAACACTGGACTGTACAGCAGAAATTATATGCTGGAGTGGTTATCTACAAATGTGGGAAAAGGCAGAACTCCCATAAATCCTTGCACATGAATTACCAAAAAACTTAAATACAGCCTGCTTTACTAAGAGGTAGTAAGATATGGTACACACTTCTCCCCACCAAAGTGATGAAAACAAAACAACCTTTGGAAGTTTAAGAAGTAAATTTAATATATCTAGAAAACTCATTTCTGTGGAAAGCCCATTCCATTACAAAAACCATTTCTTTTAAAATCCATATTCATAAAAAATCTGGTTAAACAACGTGGTGGTGAGTATCAGCTTTTGGAAGTTTTTGACTTTGTCAAAAGGATTTAACAGAATTTGTATTGACAGTGAGCTCCTCCATCAATTATAGAAATGAATTTTATTTATAAACATTCAACTTATAGCTTTCAAGAATGTACTCACTGCCATGTGGTCCACTATCATTATAGAAGAAGGACAAAGAGTGAAAGAGAAGCATGAAAGCACAGGGATAGAGAAAGGGATTGCTGGAGAGATAGAAGCAAGCTGACAGCAGCCATTTCTATTTTACATGTCCCAACCCTGCTTGCAATCTTAGTAACAAAAACATCTGTGGGCACTGCTAAATTTATGATTGCTAAATCACAGTATCTCCGTCTTTAATCTATTTATGAGGCAAAAAGTAGTCTTATACCTGACATTCAAAATAACCTGTACTGCCCCATTGTATACTGCAATTTTTCAGGAAAAAAACCCACATATGCTTACACAAGATTTGTCACATGTAAACTGCACTACTTTTATACTTTTCTCCCTTTTATTCAGAAGGTGACCTATTAAACTAGCTTCCAATTTATGGCCTATATCTTCAGAATCATTTTCAAGTTGTCTGCTGCCCAAACGCTGTGTTGTATTTAATAGAACCAACTGTTCAGAATTGTCTCCACCCTTGCCTATCCTCTGCTGGGTCAGGTGTGGTATGCACTGAAATGACCAGTAGTAGGTCAAAGAACAGGAAAAAGCAACACTCAGGATGTTTCCATGGCTTGATTATCTGAATACTACCATAGGAAAGCTTCCTGCCTCTTCTGGTTATGTACATATGAATGGGCACTACAGTCTAACCGAAATGGTAAAAAGCCCCTTTTATAACACAAAGTCTGATCAAAACTACCCAAGGCAGAAAATAGAAACTGACAAAACAGTTGTTCAGTGATGAATTAACTTTACCTAAAGAGAGGTCTGGCCTCTACACTTGGTTTCTGAGAGATAATCTCTAAGCCTACTAGAATGCCACCTCTGATAGCAGTGTTGTTGTTTGCCTGGAGCCTTGGGTCACTGGATAGTCTAATATTAATAATATGATTTAGGGACACTGGATAGTCTTAATATAGGGGCTTTGGGTCACATAGTATCAGCAGACCTCTAGAGAGACTGGAGACTGAGATCAGCCATGTGGACAGCCAGCCATAGCTACACTATGGAGCCCCTATAAAAACTCTGAACTCCTAGGCATGGGTGAACTTGCGTGGTTGGCAATATTCCATGCACACTGTCACACATTGACACTGAGACAGTAACCCTATCCTGACTCCACAGGGAGAAGACAAAAGAAATGCCACATTCGGTACTTTTTTGGACCCTGCCCCACATACTTCTTTACTTGGCTGATTTAATCTGTATCCTTTCCCTTGTAATAGAACTGTAAACATGAACATAACCATCAGTGATTCAGTGAGTCCTTGCACCAAATTGTCAAGCCTTGAGGGTGGTCTTAGGGACCACTGAATTTAAAGTTGGTATCAGGGAACTTACACAAACTCAGGTGGTAAAATAAATGAAATTATAAAATGTTTAAAAAAAAGAGGTCAGTATCAGAAGTGGATAGTCACACAGACTATTCCGTCTAATTTAGCAGCTGTTTAAACTCTTGGAGTAGGTGTCAGAAGTGAGGGTAAGTCTTGTGGCCTGTGTTTCCTCTAATGTCTTAGTTTGCTGACTCCTTGCAACAGTGCTATTATTCCTCTTTTCAGGCATCTAGCATGAACACACTTGTATTTGGTAGAGCTATTTGTGTATCTGCCTTATCCCTACCATTGGCCTCTGAGCCTTTAGTACCTCAATCTCCCCCCATACATGTCCTACAACTGGCCCATAGTGGCTATTAGTATACATTGAATGGATTCAACAAATCATACAGAGTATAATAGGAATAAAACTGAGGTTATTTTGATTGCTCCCCTCCCATAATCACCATTTTAAAAGGCACTGATGGCAGCAACTCTAGCATTGTTTAGGATTTACCTTTGTTCTGAAAGAGCATCTGCAGGAAATAACTGATGTGCGAGAGCATGGTCCACAGTCTCCTTCATGGCAGAGTTTTTCGCAGGTATGAATGAAATCTTTAATAAAAATGAAAAGAGCCGGGAATGAAAATAGAAACTACTCATTTTCATACTTCCAAATTCACTAGTCACACTGGTCTTTCACCTCTACTCCTTGAAACTCCAGAATCAGAGTTGAGGGAAGAAGGATGTAGCCAATACTTCTTCCTATATCTTCCCTTCATCCAGCAGACTGGGCCTTTTCTGACATGGACAGGGCCCAGAATTAGACAGTGGAATATGCTTTGGAGTGTACAATGCTTAGTCTAAGTCAAAGAATAGATCTTCTGACTCTTTCTTTAGGCCCCAGTCTCTAGGTTAGATTGGATCTCCTTAAATTGTAGCCATGGATGACTTTCTTGAAATGCTTTTGACTCTGAGAGTCATCTAGGGATCATAAATCCCCACAAGCCATGATCCATAATCTCACTGTCTCAATCTCTATGAATGTCTGGTGATGGGTGGCCTGCATTCTGCTAAGCTAGGTTTAGGACAGGTCCTGTTTCTGGGATCCCTCTAGGATAACTCAGAGTCTCTTTTTATAGCTAATACTGATATGATGTATTTTTTCCCTCCTTTAACTTTTAGTCTCATTTTATTTTGGACTCTAAAATCTGTTTCCTGAAGATAGCATATAGTTGGATCTTAATTTTTTTTTTTTATCCAGCCTGAAAAATCTGCTTTTGTTTAATTCATTCACATTTAATGTTATTATTAATGTAGCTGGATTTATGTCTGCCATTTTACTTTTCTGATGGCCCCATCTCTGCTTAAGATAATCCCTGACCTCCACCCACCTTTTACTACATTTTTTTGAGTTTTCTTTTAATGGTTGCTCTAGGGCTTACCATATGCCTCTTATCAGAATTTACTTCAGATTTATACTAATTCCAGTGAGATACAGAAGCTTTACTCCTACGTTCTATTCTTCTTCTCTTTTGTGTTATTTTTGTTATACATATACATAGATATCTATGTTATAAACCCAATACTACATTGTTATAATTATAACTTCATATAATGTTATATCTATTAAGGAAGTTAAGAGAGGACATATATATTTATAGTTTGTTATATTTTTTAATTTACCATTTCTGGCTTTCCTCATTTGTCCCTGTGGGTTTGTTACCACCTGGTATCATTTCCTTATTCCAATATAAGTCTGATCACATCCACATCTTTTGTGCTATTATTGCCAAATATATTTCTAGATGTTATAGGCCTAACAATTATATATATATTATTATATACAATTATTTTTTAAATTAGTTGAGAGAATTTAGACTGTCTTGCTAGTGCTCTTTTGTGTTTTCATGTGTACTTGAACTTCCATCTGGGTTTACTTGGTTTTAGCCTGAAGAACTTCTCTTAGTATTTATTGCAAGGCAAATTGGCCTGATAGCAACGAATTTTCTTTGTTTTTTTTTTGAGACAGGGTCTTGCTCTGTTGCCCTGCTAGAGTGCAGTGGCATCATCATAGCTCACTGCAACCTCAAATTCCTGTGCTCAAGAGAGATCCTCCTGCCTCAGCCTCCTGAATAGTTGGGACTACATGCACACGCCACTATGGCCAGCTGATTTTTGTATTTTTTGTAGAGATGTGTGTCTTGCTCTAGCTCAGATTGGTCTCAAACTTCTGACCTTAAGTGATACTCCTGCCTTGGCCTCTCAGAGAGGTAGGATCATGGGCATGAGACACTGTGCCCAGCCAATGAATTTTCCTGGTTTTTGTTTATCTTCATTTTTAAAGATAGTTTTGCTGGAAATAAGATTATTGGTTGGCAGTACTTTTCTTTCAGTACTTTGAATGTGTCATCCTACTGCCTTCAGGTTGTGATGCTTTCTCAATAGTTTCTGATGAGAAGTCCACTGTTAATCTGTTCTCTTGTATGTGAGTAGTCATTTTTCTCTTGCTGCTTTCAAGATTTTCTCCTTGTCTTTGGCTTTCAGCATTTTTATTAGATGTCTGGGTGTGGATCTCTTTGCATTTATCCTAACTGGAGCTTGTTGAGTTTCATGGATGTGTACACTAACATTTTTCAGTAAATTTGAACATTTTCATTTATTATTTTTTCAAATATTTTCCTGTTCCTTTCTACTATCCTTTTCATATCCCCATTACATATACACTGATGAACTTAAAGGTGTGTCACATTTCTCTGAGCATGTTCATTTTTCTTCATTCTATTTTGTCTCTGTCCTTTGGATTATATAATCTCTACTGACCTATCTTTGTGTTCACTGATCATTTCTTCTGCTAGCTAAAATCTACTGTTGGGCCCCTTTAATAAATTTTTCATTTCAGTTATTGTATTTTTCAATTTCAGCATTTTCATTTGGTTTTTATAATTTCTATCTTTATTGATATTCTTTATTTGATAAGACATAGTCTTCATACCTTCTGTTTCCTCTTCAAGCATGGTTTCCTTTAACTCTTTGAACATATTTATAATGGGTATCCCAAAGTTTTTGTTAAATCTGACATTTGTTCACTGTCACAGGCAGTTTCTGTTGCCTGCTTTTTCTACTTCTTTGCATATTCATAATTTTTGCTTGGAAGCTAGAGGTTTTAGCTAATATATTACAGCAAGTCTGTATACTGCTTCCCCTCCCCACAGCTTGTTTATGTTGTGGTTTGCTTGTTTGTTTTGTGACTTGGCTAGACTACTTTAGTAAGAAACCACTAGTGTCACTCTTTGGATGGCATAGTCTTGGGGATGCACACTTACCCTGGGATGTCAGTGGTTTTAGCAGGACTCTCTTTGATGTCTCTTTCTCTGATCTCTCCGTTAAGCTGTGTGCCTCATTTGGATTACACTACACTAATTGCCAGTCTATTGTTTTTGACTATGCCCTAGGGCATAAATTGTTCAGCAGTCTGAGTCAATTAAATTTGGGCCCCAGTAGGCTTTGTAATAAATCTCTGAGGTTTGTTCTAATCCCAGGAGGGATCCTTTTATTTTTATTTTTTATTTATTTTTGAGACAAAGTCTCACTTTGTTGCCCAGGCTAGAATGAGTGCTATGGCATCAGCCTAGCTCACAGTAACCTCAAACTCCTGGGCTCAAGCAATCCTCCTGCCTCAGCCTCCCGAGTAGCTGGGACTACAGGCATGCGCCATCATGCTCGGCTAATTTTTTCTATATATATTAGTTGGCCAATTAATTTCTTTCTATTTATAGTAGAGACAGGGTCTCACTCTTGCTCGGGCTGCTTTCAAACTCCTGACCTCGAGCAATCTGCCCACCTCAGCCTCCCAGAGTGCTAGGATTACAGGTGTGAGCCACCGTGCCCAGCCAGGAGGGATCCTTTTAGCTATCTTCCCCTGATTCTCTCTGGTGAGCTAGCTGGCCTACAGTTTAGCTTATTGCTCTTTATTAAGATGAGCTCTCAAGTGCTTTACTAAGATAAGCTTTCTAAATTATCCTTGGGCCTGAAATTCCCCATACTCTGTTTTAAATAAAGTTAGTTCCTTTGGAGAATACTTTAAAGTTCTTTTTTCTTTTTTTTTTTTTTTTTTTTTTTTTTTTTTTTTTTTTTTTGACACTTCTTAGAAGTCAATAAAGTTCTTTTTTCTTATGAACTGCCTCTCTCCCAGGGTAAAGTTTCTGAGGCACCCCTCTAGGTGCTGGGTGGGGCAGTAGCTTCTTGTCTTCTTGGTTTGCTTCTCTGTGTGGAGCCTTTGCCCTATGAGTGAGCTGGAGGATGACTGGGGCCCCAGTATTCTGCTACAAATGGCATAGAGCCTCCATTCTATAGACGGCAGCTAGGTGGATAAAGGGAGCCCCTAAACCTCTCAGCTACACTCACCAGAAATTCAGCCTCTTCACCTTAGAGTTGGAGTGTAAGAGAAATGTTGGCAGTGTGCGCTTCTGGGTGAGTACAGTAACCCTTAACTGGGAGCTGAGGGGAGAAGCAGCCTTGTCTTCTTGGCCATACTCATCCTGAGTGGAGCGTTTGTCAAGCTGAGCTGAGGGGAGGAGGGAGGGTGTATATTGTAGCTCAATGCTACAGACTCTTGCTGTTGCTTACCTGAGTTTTATAGATTTTCTTTAATAAATATTTCTTCATTTGATGTATGCCCTTAGTACAATTTCCAGAGACTTTAAATGGTTGCCTTTTTATAGCTTTCCCCAGCTTTGCTTGTGTTGCTGGGGAGCAGATCCACAGGGAGCTCCTCATACTATCATCCTGAAAGTACAATTCTACCCAATCTCTTATACCAAAGCTGTGTCTTTGGGATGGAAATTTCCTACTGGGTGAGATACTTAAAAGACCTTTCTATAGATAAGCTAGGTCTCAAAAACTTGAGAGCCATTGTTACCACTGGCCACAGGTTTGTCTTTGAGCTTCTCAGTCTAATTTAGCCTAGTTTCTTAAAAGTTTTCCATGATTAAAAATCTGCTAAAGGCTAGGTACATTGGCTTATGCCTGTAATCCCAGCACTTTGGAAGGATGAAGTGGGAGGACTGTTTGAGGCTAGGACTTTGAGATCAGTCTAGGCAACATAATGAGACCCCATTTTTACAAAGAAAATAAAAAAATTAGTTGGGCACAATGGTGCACACCTGTAGGCCCAGATACTTAGGAGGCTCATTGTGGAAGATTGCTTGAGCCCAGGAGTTTGTGGCTGCAGTGAGCTATGATGATGCCACTGCATTCTAGTTGAGTGACAGAGCAAGATCCTGTCTCTAAAAAAACAAAACAAAAATAGCTCATTCCATCCAAGTTGTTACAAAAAAAAAAAAAAAACAATAAGAAAAAAAAAAAATAGCTCAGTATAGCAGTTATCCTCCAATCTCTTAACCTGGTTTTGTCCCACCCCAAGGTCTGTTATTGACAGTTACTATCCCTCTCTTGTTCAAGTCCCCTTCTATTACCCATTTCACATTTCATTTTTGTCTCATCGCCAACAGGATACTGGAGCCTTAGGTAGGATTTCTGATTATTGTAGATGAAATTCTTACAGAACCCGTGTGCTTTTGGAAAAGGGAAAAACTTTATCATCCTTCTTGATTTAGAAGACATTTGATCTCCATATCATAGATACACTTTCTTGGTAGGCAGAGAACTAATGGATAATTGGTTATCTTAATGCAGCTGGAACATGTATTAAAATATGAGAAGAACATTTCTCCTCTATACATAATTTTAAACTCATATTAAGAAAAAGGATTAGGTAGGGTACTTCTACTGATTCCTGCAGGTAATTAGAAATAATGTGAAATCTATCTTCTTGATAAAATGAAAACCAAATCTAAAGATTCTAGCATTACCAAAAAGAGGCACAGTTAGTTATAGGAATATCTTTCCTATTCAGTCTCAGTTGCCTACTTTCATTTTTCTAAATATACAGCCTTTGAACACTCACTCAGGAGAGAAGTTGCCAAGTCACTGCAAAATTGCATATATATATTCCCCAAAGACTAAGTCAGATAGGCTCAGTCAGAAACTCAGACTATTTTATATCTAATTCCAACAAGCTTTTTCTGGTTTCTATATCCAAGTAATCAGAAGCCACAAATCAGAAGGGGGGGTCATTAAAGATAAGCAAGCAGGTATATTAAAAGCATTGACAAGAAAATAAATAACAAAAAGCTTTAACAAACAGATAAAACAATTCAGGGCCGCCCCGCGAGCATCCCTCCCGCGCGGGAGCCGCTCGCCGCATCCCATTTAAAAAAAAAAAAAAAAAAAACAATTCAAACTGCATATTAATATGGGACAAATTGCCTGAGAAACCTCTGCAGTCTCTGAGGGCAGCTCTGTGTTAACTATAATACAGTAACGGAAGTTTGTGAAAAAGAAAGAAAGAAATTACTTCCACTAATCTGTTTAAAGAAAAGAATGTAAATTTTACAAAAATCTTTGTTGAAAATGATGTTCAAGAGGTGCTATCCTCAGTAAGATGGGCAACTTAGCTATAGAGACTGATAGTCCTTGAATGGCCTAAATGGCTAAAGTTATATTGTACTTAGAATTTTAGTTCTTTTTTTTTTAGAGATAGAGTCTTGCTATGTTGACCAGGCTGGAGTGCAGTGGCTACACGCAGGCGTAATCATAATACATTGTAGCCTCAAACTCCTGGGCTCTGGTAATCCTCCTTGCCTCAGCCTCCCAAGTAGCTGCAACTACAGGTGCATGCCACTGTGCCTGGCAGAATTTTAGTTTTAAATATCTTACCTACAGTTATTTTAGCATGTTCCTATTACATGAAAATGCTTTTAAATACTTGCTGAACCCTGGGTTAGTAAAAACATGTATGGTATTCATACTAATGTAGGCTCCTAAAAGAAATCATTACCTACCCCCTTGGAATAGTATCTCACCACAGCTCTCTAGAATTAATAACAAAATACCTGAATCACTGACATCACTTGGGCAAATGTATATTTTCACAGGTATATTTTGAGGAGGAAAGAAAAAGTACCTATATAAATTTCATCTTACTATTTAGAAGAACTTCTGATATTGTAACTGGAATTGAATACTGCTGTATTTAAGTAGTTATTGCTGCCAAACATTTACATTGATATTTTTAAAGCCAACTTTATGCCTACTAGTTACCTAAGGAACCACAAGGCAGAGGCTTGCCGCACACTTTTCCACATGAAGGGACAGGATCCATGCACGTTTTCCGACCATTACTTCCAAGTTCTAGCAATTGGCTGAGAGGAGTTTGGCCACAAGGGCAACAGCGCACCAGCTGGGGCAGCCGTGGGCATGGCTGACAGGGCTGAGGGTGGCACACTTGAGAACATGTATGGTTCCCACATTTCAAGTCCCTGTTAAGAAAAGCATACTACTATATAATTGTTGCATAAATTGCAGTTTTATTCCAACTGAGGAAAATGTAGAACCTTACTTGCCACATATCTTTAAACAGCCGAAATCCCCAAATCCATCAGACTTTCCTACATCTGCTCCACATAACACATCTCGGGAGGTGCTGCCACAGTAGCATACTTGAGGACACAATTTCAAAAACAAAAGATTAGTAACCTGTATGGGTTCTTAAAATGTTCCAAACAATCTATAAGAAAACACAAAACACCATTCATTAGAGTGTTAATCAGACCTGACGCAGAAATGAATGTGGGCTTATACAGCAGCTCTAAGACCCACCTAAGAGCTTTATCACAGGAAGAAATAAAAAAGCCCATGTTAAACTCTGTTAATATGTCCCAGTGCCTCTGTAGCACATCCCAAGAACAGCATTAGAGTGAAGCAACTCCTAAATTAAGAGAACATTATCTGGTCCATAAGACCCCATGGTTGAACACCATGGATTATGAGGCTCCCTTGGGCCTCTGGAGATGTTACAGGTGATGGATGAGCTAAGCTGGTAGTAGTGGTGGAGGGATTGACACCTGGATTCCCCATCCTCACTTCAATCCAAGAAGCATAGCCTTTATACTTTATATATTGGGGTTTACATGAAATGCTTGAAGAAAGGTCCCTGTTGCTAAAAAGAAATATAAAAAATTCATATTATGGTATAAAATCCTTAATAATTTGTATACTACTACTGTTGAATTTGAAGTAATCATGTTTGAGCATTCACACTGAGTAAAAAGTTTCAAATAACTTGAAACTAGAGAACCCAGCCTATTGATTTTTTTATGGGTTTAAGAAATAATGGATTCCTTTATTTGCTGGGGTCAGCAATAAGCATGTGTTATTTTTAGAGAGTTATGTTATTTTGGATGCACTAAAATATAATAGAGTCCTAATAAGGATTAATTTTCATTAACATAATTTTCTGATAAAATGTCACTTTACATTTTTAGTTTACAATAAAAATTTATCTCATTAAAATCAATCTGTGGTAGTATACCTTGCCCTACATAATAAATGCTGACCAGAAGAGTGAAAATCAAATTGAAATTATGCAGATCTAATATTGCTTTCCTTCTTCCTCAGAACAATTTAGATATTTACTTGCACAGAAAATCAACATCTGAATAAATGCAACATCATAAAAACATCAAATCACACATGTAATAAAAATCGAATGTTTCTAATTAGGTATAATATTTGTAAAATAGTATGTTGAACAGAACCAAAAACTTTCACTGAGACATGGGAAGAGGAAAGCATCAAATCACTGAAGATACAATCCAGACTCTTGATTTTTAAAATACACATTCCATTTTTCAATAAGTACATATGTAATTTCATCCCCTGTTCTAAAACTCATTCAATCATTCAATAAAGACTCATATAATGCAGGAAGTGCAATCAATATTTGTGGAATCAATGAATTAGTAAACAAACCCTGGCAACTGAGAGCTTCTGCAAGCAGGCTTTTCTTTGCTAAGTTTCTGCTCAAACAGAACAGAGGCTTTTTTCAGAGGTAATAAACAGACAACTGTAAACAATAGTGTCAAGGGTCCTAACACTGTGAAAATAAAAACAAAATGGAGCCCCTGTTAATCAGGAAATAATCTGAATACAATACTAAAAAGCTCTGCAATGCTTAGGCACAAGAGACAGAAATATCTGTTGACAGAAAAATTAGAGTCACAGCTGGCTGAATAGTATTAAGGAACTAAAGACAGTCTGGAGAAAGGACCCTGTTGCCAGCCTTAATCTGTTCAGTATTTTATCAACACATGAATAAGACCCAAAAGGAATGCTTGTTAAATCTCTTGATAAGGCTGAAAGGGATCCTAGAAGGATTATAATTTGAGAAAAACTATATACATGGCACAAATACTCTGCTAGATATTTAGTGCAGACAAACAAAAAATTTTCAACTGAAAATTTGAAATATCAACTATACAGAAAGGAAGAAACTGGGATCCATACAAATTTGTACAAGACAGACTTGGGTAATCTAAGTGAGTAAAAGCCAGTACGAATCAAGAGCTAAACATGGAGGGTTCCAGGGAGTAATGGTGAGCACTTTGGACTCCGAATCCAGCGATCTGTGTTCAAATCTCAGTGAGACCTTTCTCTTTAATTGGGAACACCTTTTCTGGCCGGGCATGGTGGCTCATGCCTGTAAATTCCACCACTCTGGGAGGCCGAGGCAGGCGGATTGCTCAAGGTCAGGAGTTTGAAACCAACCTGAGCAAGAGCGAGACCTCATCTCTACTAAAAATAGAAAGAAATTAATTGGGCGACTTCCGGGGCCCCGCTCTTGGGGCCCCAGAACCTCGTCCATAATTTAAATAATAAAAAAAAAAAAGAAATTAATTGGCTAACTAAAAATATATAGAAAAAATTAGCCAGGCATGGTAGCACATGCCTGTAGTCCCAGCTACTCGGGAGACTGAGGCAGAAGGATTGCTTGAGCCCAGGAGTTTGAGGTTGCTGTGAGCTAGGCTGACACCACGGCACTCTAGCCTGGGCAACAGAGTGAGACTCTGTCTCAAAAAAAAAAAAAAAAGCTAAAAATGGCCAAGATCAAGGGGACTCTCCAACACCATTGTCTATACTGCTAATACCAGAGTGCCAGTAGTATATACTTAACTCCTGCTTTGCCTCAAAATGGATTTGATGTAGCTTGTAAAGATATGTGAAATTTAATAAGGGAATGGAAATTAAAAGATGTAAAAAGGAGGCCGGGCGTGGTGCTATAATCCTAGCACTCTGGGAGGCCGAGGCGGGCGGATTGCTCAAGGTCAGGAGTTCGAAACCAGCCTGAGCAAGAGCAAGACCCCGTCTCTACTATAAAAATAGAAAGAAATTAATTGGCTAACTAACATATATACAGAAAAAATTAGCCGGGCATGGTGGCACATGCCTGTAGTCCCAGCTACTCGGGAGGCTGAGGCAGAAGGATTGCTTGAGTCCAGGAGTTTGAGGTTGCTGTGAGCTAGGCTGACGCCACGGCACTCACTCTAGCCTGGGCAACAGAGCCATACTCTGTCTCAAAAAAAAGATGTAAAAAGGAAAACAATAGTATGAATATAGAATGAGCCATAGTTTAAAAATGTACACTATAAAGGCAAACAATAAGTCGGTTATATAGGATTCCTAAGATAAAATGAGATCAATAGTTTTTGAGGAAAAACAACTATTTTAGGAACTAAGATCAGGCAGGGAATTTATCCTAAGAGGACCTATAAAAAGAACAGTAATATACAGCACTGTTCCTTACATAAAATCTTAATAGAGCACACCACAAAACATTTTACATAGCTGTTTCTTACTGTGAGTGCCAACGTAGGTCAATAGTATCACACCAAAGTGAAATTTAATGAAATAAAAACCTAGAAGGCACCAATACATTGTGGCCCAAGATCCATGCTGATTAAGGGCAATTGTAAAAACAGAAAAACAGAGAGGAGGGGCTAGGTGGGTGAATGTATCGACTACAGATACTGAAAGCTATCTTCTCTTAACACTTTCTCCCAACTGAGATTCTGAGAACTACTATGTGGCATGGGTTTGTGATTATATGCCTGATAAATACCTGGATTGAGCTTTTCTACACCTCCTGTTAAATACAGACCCATATGGCATAATAGATAATCAAACTGTGCATACAGTTGACATTCTCCTGAGGACAATATCAAAAACAGGAGCTTGAACAGAAGATTATCTCACTTGGGCCAGAGATAAAACTGAGGGAAGTTCCCACAGGCAGGGGCAGGATTCAGAACAGGTGATTAAAGTCTTTAAGTTCTACTCCATAGAGAATAGACTACAGAAGTGTCAGCCTGGAAAATAATCAGGACACATTTAACCAGTTATCTGTCTCAGTCAAAAATCTCAAGGAATTTATTCAGAGAACCGCTAGCTTTGAGCAATACTGATTTTTTTTTTTTTTTTTTTTGAGACAGAGTCTCACTTTGTTGTCCAGGCTAGAGTGAGTGCCGTGGCGTCAGCCTGGCTCACAGCAACCTCAATCTCCTGGGCTCAGCGATCCTACTGCCTCAGCCTCCCGAGTAGCTGGGACTACAGGCATGCGCCACCATGCCCGGCTAATTTTTTGTATATATATATTTTAGTTGGTCAATTAATTTCTTTCTATTTTTGGTAGAGACGGGGTCTCGCTCAGGCTGGTTTCGAACTGCTGACCTTGAGCGATCCGCCCGCCTCGGCCTCCCAAAGTGCTAGGATTACAGGCGTGAGCCACCGCGCCCGGCCTAGCAATACTGATTTTGATGAATCCCACAAAAACACTGGCAATCCTGTGATCACTTCTAAGAGAATGTGTGATCTGGTAAGCATGTTTCACAAGGAAGAAATGAAGCAATCACAGTTGTTAGGCATAGAAAGGAAACACTACGAAGAGACTATATAACAGCTGATTTTGAACCTCCCAGGAGGAACATAAAATGTGGAGAAAAGCAGATCAATGAGAGGATATTTGAGGGCAGCAGATGTTGGTTCAATAAAAGAAAAAACTGGGACAATTAGAGTTGTCCCATGACCAAACTAGCTACCTAAAAATACAGTGAGCTTTCAGGCTGTTTAATCAGAGACTGAGTAACTGGCAACATCGACTCTGGGCAGCAAAGTGGGAATAACTACAGTAAGAGAAAACTGAATTAGATTCTTCTGACTCATTTGAAGATTCTAATAACAAGAGAATGCAAGACCAAAGATTAAAAACATCAAAAACATACTCTTACATTCAGAATTTTTTAAAATAATTTTTTTCTATCTATATAGTTACTTGCTCTTTTTTCCCACTGAGGTATAATTAACATATAATAAACACATATTTTTTAGGCATTCAGTTTGATATGTTTTGATAACTGTATACATCTGTGTAACCATCACCCAAAATAAGATATCAAACATTTCCATCAACCCAGAAAATTTCTTTGTCCCTTCTCCCAATTTCCATCCCTAAGCAATCATTTTCTAATTTTTATTATGAAAGATTAGTTTTATTTGTTCTTAGATTTCATATAAATAGAATCGTAAAGTTCTCCTCTGTATCTAGCTTTCTTCATATAATGTAATGTTTGTGAGATTCATCTATTTGTTGAAAATGTCACTATTCCATTCCTGTTTATCGTTGTGTAGTATTCCACTACATAAAATACCATAATTTATCAATTCCCTCTTTTGTTGATGGACATTTGGGTTGTTTCCAGTTTGTGGCTCTTATGAACATATACTCCTGTACAAGTCTTTTTGTGACTTAGGTATGCAAACATCTAAGAGTGGAAAGGCTGGCTCATAGGATATACAAAGGTTTAATTGTATAAGAAACTCCCATAAAGTTGTTCGAAGTGGGTGTCTCGTTTTACACACCTGCCAGCAATATATGAAAGTTTCAGTTGCTCTACCCCTGCCAACATTTGGTCATGAGTCTTTTTTATTTTAGCCATCCTAATAGGTGTGAAAGGGTACCTCACTGTGGTTTCTTTGTTTTTTAAACAGTTTTATTGTGTCATAATTCACACACCACGTAATTCACCCAAAGTACACAACTCAATGGCTTTTAGTATATTCAGAGTTGTGTGCCCCCCCACTATAATCAATTTTAGAACATTTTCATTAACTAAAAAAAAAAAAACACAAAAAAAACGTGCTGAACCCCTTAGCCATTACTCCCCATCCCTAGGTAACCACTAACCTACTTTTTGTCTCTATGGATTTGTCTATTCTAGATATTTCATATAAATGGGATCATACAATATGTGGTCCTTTGTGACTGGTTTCTTTCACTTAGTATATCTTGGAGGTTTGTCTGCTTCGTAGCATGTACCAGAACTTCATTCCTTTTTATGGCTGAATTATATTCCATTGTAGGGACAGAGTCTTGCCATGTTGCTCAGGCTGGTCTCAAACTCGTGGCCTCAAGTGATCCTCTTGCCTTGGCTAGTGCTGGGATTATAGGCATGAGCCACTGTGCCCAGCCTCATGTGCAAGTTTTGTGGGGACACATATTTTCATTTATCTTGGGTGTATGCCTAGGAGTAGAAATGCTGGGTCAAATGGTAACTCTTATGTTTAATCTTTTGAGGAACTGCCAGACTGTTTCTCAAAGTGACTATACTATTTTACCCTCATTCTAGTTTTAATTTGCATTTTCTCTATCGTCAAAAGGTGTTAAGCACATTCCATGTGTTTTGCAGTCATTTTTATAATTTCTTTTGTGAAGTATCTTTCAAGTCTTTCACTCACATTTTTGAGTTGTTCATATATTTTTATTGATTTATAGGAATATTTTAAATATTCTGGATACAACCTATGCTTTTTCTTTTTTTTTGAGACAGAGTCTTGCTCTGTCGCCCCAGGTGAAGTGCAGTGGTGTCATCACAGCTCACTGCAACATCAAACTCCTGGGCTCAAGTGATCCTCCTGCCTCAGCCTTCTGAGTAGCTGGGACTACGGATATGTGCCACCATGGCTAATTTTTTCTATTTCTTTTTAGTAGAGACAGGGTCTTACTCTTGCTCAGGCTGCTCATGAACTCCTAAGCTCAAGCAATCCTCCATGCTTGGCCTGACTGCTAGGATTACAGGCATCAGGCCCAACCTATTCACTTTCTTAAAGTGTCTTTTGATGAGTTGAAATTTTAAATTTTGATGAAGTCCAATTTATCAATTTTTTTCTTTCATGTTAGTGCTTGTGTCTACAAAATCTTTGCCTAACCCCCAAGTCATTAAAATATACATACAGTTTCTTCTAGAAGCTTTATGTTTCTGGATTTTAGATTTATACCTATGATTCATATAGAATAAATTTTTGTGTAAAGACTGAGATAGGGGTTGAGATTCATTTTTTTTTCCATACATATATCCACTTGTTCTAGTAACATTAGTAAGACTTTGCCCAGTGGATTAACACCTTGGTTGAAAGTGAACTGATTGTGGCTGGGCGCAGTGGCTCACGCCTATGATCCTAGCACTCTGGGAGGCCGAGGCGGGAGGATTGCTTGAGCTCAGGAGTTCAAGACCAGCCTTAGCAAGAGTGAGACCATGTCTCTACTAAAAACAGAAAGAAATCAGCTGGAAAACTAAAAATATATATATAGAAACAATTAGTTGGGCATGGTAGCACATGCCTGTAGTCCCAGCTACTCGGGAGGCTGAGGCAGGAGGATCGCTTGAGCTCAGGAGTTTGAGGTTACTGTGAGCTAGGCTGACGCCATGGCACTCTAGCCTGGTGACAGAGTGAGACTCGATCTAAAAAAAAGAAAAAAATCATCTAAGCATTCTATCTCTAGTTCTCTCTACTTAAGGTACCAGAACTGAATAGAATCTCTGTGACTACAGGTTTGAGACCAATTGATATGTATCATGACAACCATAAATAAGGTTTCAGAAAAGTACACGAGCATTGCTAGCTGGTGTGCTCACCACTTACCTTGGTTCAGTATGATCCGGCAAGGCTGGCACTGATCCCCATGGCACAGCTCAGCACAGCGGTGCTGACCACAGTTCAAAACATTCTCACATGGATTAGAACAGTGGACTGAGACAGCCTGTCCACAGCGAACTGTGTGTCTGTAAAGACAGGAGATGTAAAGATGCATCAGTCTAAAAGTTCTTGTTGGACTGTTAAATTAACACTGAAGTCCAAACCCTCCCCTCGAACCCTACTAAACCTTTCTCTTAACCTCGTTTCCTCCATTTTTTCTGTATGTCTCTCACCTCCAATTCTTATTTCCTCAATTACTTTCCATTTCTCCACATTTTCCATCCTGCCTTTTTCTCTCTCCTATTTTATGACCAGTGAGGAACTGAAGGCTATTCTTAAGTATTTTTTAGTGTGATATCATTTCTATGGGGAAAAAGCCCTGGAGGAAGGTTTAGAAGATCTGGGTTCTAGTCCTAGCTCTGCCTGGAGCTCCCACAGTACATTTCAGACAGAGAGGGAAGGGCAGCTATAATGTACCCAGATCTGACATACCCACACGGAAAGCACAATGGCATTTTCTTGACACCAGCATTTTGGCTTTTTATGCAGCTACAATACTTAGAACATACTGTATGTGAATTTGATTCAGGGTGGGGAAATCATTCTAGTTTTGTTCTACTAAATATCCTGATTTTGTCAACTTCCTGGCTAGAGAAGGATATGAGGCCAGTATTTTTAGACAATTATCTTCAGGCCTGTTTCCAGGGTAATGGTTTAGCACTTGGAGTCTATAGTCCTACAAGAAGAGTTTTATTCTGTCCCCTACTTCCATTTCAACTATATATTTATGTTAAATACACAGATGATCAATTTGCAGTACTCAGCATAATGGCTAACATTGACCTACCATGCTACCATTTTGCCTAGCACTATGGCTAACATCAACCCCCTGAGGTGGAAACTACTATTTTTCTACTGTATGATAAGAAAAATAAGGTTCATCGGGACCAAGCAACTTGCCCAGAATCAACAACCAGTGGCAGAGCCAGTATCTGACCTTTGTGACCCAGAACCCTAACATGTGACTCTCAGGCCACACTAAGTTCAGTAAATGCTAAATAAACACACACCACTGAAAATCTACATGATCTATCTCATCTCGTGGTTCAGAAATCATTTTTATATCTTACTGTACCTCAGAGGCACTCCACAGCTATCAGTGGTCCTTGCACTGATGATGCCAGAGAACTTGTATTATAATGAAAAGCGGGTGCATTCTGGGGTCACTTAATCTATCATTCAACGACATTCACTGAAAACCTCCTAGATGCCAGGTACTATGCTAGGCATAGGAAAACGATCACTGCCTCTTGGACCTTAAGAGACCTGGGTTCAACTCCTGGTTTGTCACCCACCAGAGGCTAAAAAAAATTGCTGTGGCTCTGGCATTTCACCTGAAATGGGTAAGCTCACAATCTCACTGTGTATACAACTTCTTAATCACTTATAACTGTGGTCCCCGAACCCCAAGCAGCAGAGCTCCGCACGCCTCCCACCCCCACCTCCACCCCAGTTCATGGAAAAACTGTCTTTCATGAAACTGGTCCCTAGTGCCAAAAAGGCTGGGGACCACTGACTTGTAAGACTGTAAAACAGGATCAGGGGAGCACACGAAACTACTATTTATAGAAAAGTACTATTTATATCTATCATTTATTTATATCTACCTATAAATCTTTTACTTTAGAAATTCACAGCTGGATGCAGTGGCTCACACCTGTAATCCCAATACTTTGGGAGGCCAAGGTGGGAGGATTGCTTGAGACCAGCTTGGGCAACATAGCAAGATTCTGTTTCTCCAAAAATTTGTTTAAAAGTTAGTTGGGCATGGTTGCACATGTCTGTAATCTCAGCTACTCAGGAAGTTGAGGTGGAGGATTGCTTGAGCCCAGGAGTTTGAGGTTGCAGTGAGCTATAATCGTGCCACTGGACTCCAGTCTGGGCAACAGAGTAAGACCTTGTCTCAAAATAAAAAAAAAAAAAAAAGAAGAAGAAGAAAAGAAAAAGAAATTCACAAGAAAATCATTGGAAACTGAATGAGGTCTTCTTTAGAATGTAATTCTAATGTTACCTGGTCCGTCCACATTCACATGTTTTAGTCATAAAGGCAGGGCAGGGTGGGCAAGGTCCAGGATGACAGAGACTGAAAAAGAAAGACTTCAGTGAATAAACTATACACATGAATCTAAACTTGAACAAAGCTGCTCCAACTAGGTCCTATTATGAATGAGCAACAAATAAACCTACTATAAAATATCTTTGTATTTTTCTAAAGTTGATTAAACTATTTTTTAAAAGATATCAACTATATTTTTACAAAGAAAAAAAGTGACAGCATTATCACTTCAGAATATTTAACTGGAAAAATAAAGCCCAACCAGAATACTATTTTTATTTGGGTCTGGCAGTCAAAGATGACATATTCAAATATGGTCTTCGCTCAGTTACAGCATTGTGTGGGCATAAAAATAGCTTGCTACTCAGGTGAACGGCAAGATGGCCAATACAGTCCTACAGAACATCAGAATCTAAGCAAACTAACAGAGCTCAAATCTACTAGGTCCATGAGAAGTAGATACATTTTCTCATCAGCTAGTGAAACAATAATCAGGCACTTGGTGCCTGATTGAGAACAGTGCCTCACTTGGGGATAGTGAAAAGGCTGCTGACATGAGGGGAGGCATGCTAGTAAGTAACATAGGGACAGAACACAGGGCCATGGAAAGAACTGAGTTGAGTGATATGCTATAGGTCAGAATCAGAACCCTGAACAGAATACTTTTTATAGGAGCTATGTTATAGAGACTAATAGAAAAAAAATTACAAAATAGAATTTGAATTTTCAAATAAATACTGTTGGGTGGGCGAGGTGGCTCACGCCTGTAATCTTAGTACTCTGGGAAGCCAAGGTGGATTGTTCAAGGTCAGGAGTTCAAAACCAGCCTGAGCAAAAGTGAGAACCAGTCTCTACTAAAAATAGAAAGAAATTAATTGGCCAACTAAAAATATATACAAAAAATTAGCTGGGCATTGTGGCACATGCCTGTAGTCCCAGCTACTAGGGAGGCTGAGGCAGAAGGATCACTTGAGCCCAGGAGTTTGAGGTTGCTGTGAGCTAGGCTGATGCCACAGCACTCTAGCTCAGGCAAAGAGTGAGACTCTGTCTCAAAAAAAAAAAAAAAAAGACAAATAAATACTGTCCTCTTCAAAACAGACACCCTGGTAAATTACAGACTGGTACAGAAATACCACTATTTAAAACCTTTTGGGAACTTCTACAACTGTTTTTGTGGGAGGGGGCATTCTAAGTGATGGCAAATTACAAACCTTTAGGAATTAAAAGTCATTCAGAGGGCCAGCCTGTAATCCTAGCACTCTGGGAGGCCAAGGCCGGTGGATTGCTCAAGGTCAGGAGTTTGAAACCAGCCTGAGCAAGAGCGAGACCCCCGTCTCTACTAAAAATAGGAAGAAATTAATTGGCCAACTAAAAATATATACAAAAAATTAGCCGGGCGTGGTGGCGCATGTCTGTAGTTCCAGCTACTTGGGAGGCTAGGGGAGAAGGACTGCTTGAGCCCAAGAGTTTGAGGTTGCTGTGAGCTAGGCTAACGCCACAGCACTCTAGCTGGGGCAACAGAGTGAGACTTTGTCTGAAAAAAAAAACAACAAAACAAAGTCAATCAGAGCCAAGTCTAATTAATTAGGTCAGTGATAGAATTTGGCATAAATACAAGTGTGCCTATAAAGTGGTCTGCCTGAGGTTTTTAGTTTTTTTAATGGGACTCTTAAACCAGCTCTAATAATCTTTAAATAAGATTTAAACACTGTGCTGAAATAATTAAAAAAGTTTTTAAGGCCGTGCGCGGTGGCTCACGCCTGTAATCCTAGCTCTCTGGGAGGCCGAGGCGGGCGGATTGCTCGAGGTCAGGAGTTTGAAACCAGCCTGAGCAAGAGCGAGACCTCGTCTCTACCATAAATAGAAAGAAACTAATTGGCCAACTAATATATATAGAAAAAAGTAGCCGGGCATGGTGGCTCATGCCTGTAGTCCCAGCTACTCGGGAGGTTGAGGCAGAAGGATTGCTTGAGCCCAGGAGTTTGAGGTTGCTGTGAGCTAGGCTGACGCCACGGCACTCACTCTAGCCTAGGCAACAAAGCGAGACTCTGTCTCAAAAAAAAAAAAAAAAAAAAAAAAAAAGTTTTTAAAATAAAATAATTTAAAAAAAAATGGAAAAAAAAATAATTAAAAAAAACCCAAAAAACAAAACAAAAAAAAGATTTAAACACTGAAAACAACCCAGAAACAAGTGCCTAGTCTTTTAAGGTGACCTATTTTGACAGATAGTAGACATAAGGTTAAGCATGTTTCTTTAAAGATGAGTATCATAATTCAGTAGTCGTATTTCACATATGTCCTAACCCTTTCACCTTTCAGGTGAAACAATTTTCATTATTGCACATTTAAATAACTATAGACTGACAGATAAGCTGCTGGTCAATGTGGTTGACTCCAGGTTGTTTCAAATATCCCAGAAGCCTGGGATTCAGAACCCACTTTCAGAGATTCTGATTCAATTGCTCTGAGGAAGAGACTCAGTACTGATTTTTTAAAATGTTCCTTAAATGATTCTAATATGCAGCCAGGCTCAAGAACCACTGCTCTAGAGAATTTTATAACTTAGGAAAACAAACCAAAACAGAGAAAGGGGCCAAATGTGGCTTCTGAGTCCTGATAAATGTCAATAAGAGAAATGCAAAGCTTTCTCTGAGACCAGGAAAGTGCTGCTGGGGAATGGATTTCAGCAACCTTTATGTTGCTGATAGAAGTAAAAGGACAGTTCCAAGTGTGAGACACAGGAGTGGTTTTAAGGTGTCCTTTCCCTTCAGACATGGTGTTGACCACCTGATTTATGTCACTTCTGATGTTCTCTGGTAGTTACAATAAGAGCACATTTCTGCTAAAGGCTTCAGGAAGACAGTCCATGCAGATGGTTAATTTCTTATTACTGAATTTACTTAAAATGTCAGCTAAAGGAAAAAATGGTTTAAGTAAATGAGTCCCTGAGGAAGAGCCTATGCAAGCAGTCAAGGGGAAGCAGGCAGATGACAGCCTAGCAGATTGCAGGCCATGCTGTTTAGCTTAATCTGAAACAGCTCTACACCCACTGACATTTTCCAAGCGCCACCGCCACCTTGATCGCAATGCCCCTGGTCCAATATTTACCCCTGCTCCATGCAGTCGAAGCACCAAGATAACACTCTGATGTTTTACTCCTAACATTTGGGTAATAAAAAGCAAGAATTACCATTTTCTGACCACTTGCCAGACTCTGTACTGAGCCTCATAGGTTCATTAATTCATTTAATTTTCATAGAACACTATTATTATTATTCATATCATTATTATTTTACAGATGCAGAAATCCAGGCTTAGAGAAGTTAAGTAACTAACTTGTCCAAGGTACTGTAACTATTTAAGTGACTTGAACTCAGTTTTTAAACCTTGGTTTGTAGGAATGTATTTGTAACTGATCAATTGCTTCTCTATTACTGTGCATTTCTCTTATTATTTAGAAGCTGATTGGATACATTCTAAAGCTTGCTATTTACTGTAGGGAAAAGATTCACATTCTCAAAACACTGTCTGATAGGACCTTAAACAATTTTCTTTCTCCAGACAGAAGGCTGTTGTATACATTCTCTTTGGACCTGCATATCACTGGGGGATAAAATACTTGAGTGTCATTTCTTCTTAGAAGCCAGCAATGTAATACAGTGGAAGGAGGTTTTGGAAACTGCTGCTTCACCATGTCCTAGCACTGTGACATTGGGCAAGATGTTTGGCCTTTCAAAACCTCATCTGTAAATGGAAATGATAAATAACCATACATCACTGGGTTGTGGTAATGACTCAATAAATTGACTTCTGTAGAGTGCCTGGCACAGAGTAGGTGCTCAGTAAATGGTCCCGTATTACCCTTCACCCCGATAAGTTACATGCTAACCAGATATGTGTACTTAAAGCCACCAGCAAAGCATATCCACCAGGAATCCCAAGAGGTCTTAGCATTCCAACTTACAGGTTACAGGAATGTGGGCAGTCCTGGCCAGGCTGTTTCTTTCTACAAACCTCACCACAACTATGTGGAATTTCATTTCTGCTCCATTCAGGATTCTTTACCTTGCCTAAAACATATCAGATCAGAGAGTCAATGGTAAAAAGCTCCAACCACCTCCTCAACTTTAATGAAACAGTATAGTATAGCTAGACAGCATGAAACGTTAGTGTGTTTTTCATTTGTTCAACAAATGTATTATTTCACATTCTAAAATAAAAACATGAATGTAATATAATACTATTCATCAACAGCTTCACTGAGTATGATAAATCTTAAATTCTGGATTACCCAGGAAAGATAAATAAAAAGAAGTAATTTTTACTTATGAAAATGCCATTTTGACTAATGGACATATTTAATCTGATAAAAATACCTACAAGATAAGCTTTTTGTAAATGGCCTTGAGACAGACATAGAAAAAGCTGTTGTAAAGATCAGAGGAGGGGGGCCAGGTGCAGTGGCTCAAGCCTATAATCCTAGCACTCTGGGAGGCTGAGATGGGAGGATCTCTCACAGTCAGGAGTTCGAAACCAGCCTGAGCGAGACCCCGTCTCTACTATAAAAATATAGAAAGAAATTAATTGGCCAACCAATATATATAGAAAAAATTAGCTGGGCATGATGACACATGCCTGTGGTCCCAGCTACTCGGGAGGCTGAGGCAAGAGAATTGTTTGAGCCTAGGAGTTTGAGGTTGCTGTGAGCTAGGCTGACGCCAGGGCACTCACTCTAGCCTGGGCAACAAAGTGAGACTCTGTCTCAAAAAAAAAAAAAAAAAAGATCAGAGGAGGGAATAAGGGAAGAACACTAGGGGAAGGGGAGCAGACAGTAAGAGATGGAAGGGATATAAATGCCCTCTGTATAGGAATTCGCCTATTCAAAAGCTGTAAAGTAGGCATAAAAGAGCTATAATTTTATAATCAATGTCACTTTGCAAATCTTGACTATCCATGCACTTAGTGCAGAGGAGGAAAGAGTAAAACGGGCTCGGATTCCTCTTTGCCCTTGAGGAATTCATCCTCACTTGGGCAATTTGCACACTAAAAGACAGTCATCCCCACTTCAAGGCCTCTGCTTTTCTCTCTATAATGTATCATGAATAAAATAAAATTTTATTCATGCTGAGAGGTTCAATATGCCTAAAGGTCAGTTCCTGAATCTACAGTTCCTGAATCTACAGTTTCTGCCTTGTCCTGAATCCTCAGTTTCAGTCCCACTTGTCCAAATGTTTGCTGAACATCTCTGCTTGGGGTTTCACAATCATCTCAAACTGATTTTATCCATAGCCAAAGTTCACATCTTCCATCTACAACCCAACCCCTTCTTCAGTGTTCCCTACTTCTGTCAGCATCACTGTCAGAGTCACACTCAAAAACTAATCTTTGCTGACTCCTCTTCTTCTTTCAACATTCTATTTAATCACCAAATCTTGTCAATTTTTCCCACACAGTATCTCTCACCTCATTTCCTCTCCCACTCCTGCTCTTTTCTCTCTACTGGCAAAACTTCATCTCTAGACTACTACAAAAGCTTCCCTTGCCTCTGTGCTTTCTTGCTCCAACACAGTGCCCTGGTTTTCCCTTAACCTCTTCCAATGGCTCCACTTCTTTTCCCTGACTCTATATGATGGGTTTTTTCCTTTCCCTTCCAGGGTTCTGTATCACATCCCTTCTTTACTTCTTACCCTTTTTACCCACTAGGTTCTCATCCACTCCCCTCAACTGTGGCTATCATCCCTATGTCCTGATTTTCAAATATTCCTATGTGCCTGTTGGACATCTATCACCGAATGTCCTGCCCACTCCTCCAACTCAACAATTCTAAACTGAATTCACTATTCCCACCAAACATAGTTCTTTTGACCTGTTCTTTTCCTTGGTATCACCAGTTCCAAAAGGATAAAACTTTGGAGTCACATTTGGGTTTCTCCCTTTCTCTCTGCTATTA
This sequence comes from Microcebus murinus, assembly GCF_040939455.1. NCBI lineage: Eukaryota > Metazoa > Chordata > Mammalia > Primates > Cheirogaleidae > Microcebus > Microcebus murinus. The sequence continues at coordinate 57,132,865 of NC_134115.1, read as the reverse complement.
ATTCCTGTTTACCTTTTCCTTTCTAGCCTGCTCATTATAGACCTTTATTATTCTTCATCTGTATTATTTTAAGTCCCCAAATTGTTTAGGTACCAAAATACTATACACACAGCCATCAAAGTAATTTCCATGAAGAATCACAGCCTGGCCGGGCGCAGTGGCTCACACCTCTAATCCCAGCACTCTGGGATGCTAAGGCGGAGGACTGCCTGAGGACAAGAGTTCTGAGACCAGCCTGAGCAAGAGTGAGACCCCCAAAATAGAAAAAATTAGCCAGGCGTGGTGGCAAGTGCCTGTAGTCCCAGCTACTTGGGAGGCCGAGGCAGGAAGATTGCTTGAGCCCAGGAGTTTGAGATTGCAGTGAGCTATGATAACGCCACTGTACTCTAGCCTGGGCAACAAAGTGCGACCCTGTCTCAAACAAAACAAAACAAACAAACCAACAAACAAAAAGCCTCAGAATTTAACAGTAAAATATGTAAGACCAGAAGATTCCTAGTAAAATAGTGGCCAAAGTAAGAAAGGTGTAACAAAGGGGAGCTTCCTTTGGAATAGGGCATTTGGGGTCAGATCTTAAATTATACAATGGATGAGAATTTAAAGAAAAGGGGGGAAAACATCTGATAGTCAATGAGTTCACCAAGATATTGAATCTAGAAGAGTTACAGTAATGACTAACTCTTGGTGAAAGCTGCTAAGTAAAAGGAAAGGAGAAATATGAACTGATTGGTTAGAAAAATAAGGAGAGCATGCAAGAAGAGCTAGTCATTTCAAGAAGGGAGGGGGGATCAAAGGTGTCAAGGGCTGTCATGCTGCCAAAAAGGTTATGAACCCATAAATCAGCCCTAAATATGGTTAGGAAGAGGTCACTGATAACTTCTGAACACAGTTTCAGTCTGGCAACAAGGACAGAAGCAAAAATGCAATGGTTCAAGGAGGAAAACAAATGGTTAAGAAACAAAATCCGAAAAATCAACAATTAGATGGAGAAGGTTAGTCATTAAAAGACAGGCAAGGCCGGGCGTGGTGGCTCACGCCTGTAATCCTAGCACTTTGGGAGGCCGAGGCGGGTGGATTGCTCAAGGTCAGGAGTTCGAAACCAGCCTGAGCGAGACCCCGTCTCTACCAAAAATAGAAATAAATTAATTGACCAACTAAAAATATATATACAAAAAATTAGCCGGGCATGGTGGCACATGCCTGTAGTCCCAGCTACTCGGGAGGCTGAGGCAGTAGGATCGCTGAGCCCCGGAGATTGAGGTTGCTGTGAGCCAGGCTGACGCCACGGCACTCACTCTAGCCTGGGCAACAAAGTGAGACTCTGTCTCAAAAAAAAAAAAAAAGACAGGCAAGAAAGAAAAAAAAAAAGACATGCAAAAAACAGGCTAGCAGTAGGAAGAATCATTCCTGATATATAGGGGAACTGAGCTATTCAAAAACAGGAAGTAGTATTCCATAAAGAGGGCGGATACAAGGATACAGTTTGTAAGGGTGGTTTATAGAAAATCTCTCTGTTTATTATAAATGCCAATAACTTATTTCTTGGATTAAAAAAAAAAACACTACTTTTTACTTTTTACTCATGCTGCTCAAATCTGGAATATCAAAGCTGTTACAGCTAGGGGTTAGGGAAGCTCATATCCATACTTGTCTCAGCCACCTGGTCGGCTCTGGTCTCAAGCTAAGACTAGGGAGACCTGCACGACAGTTCAGAAGCTGTATGAGCCTGGTTGGCATGATGAGAAGGCCCATCTCCAGAAAAGCCTGTGAAGGGCACAAAGGCTGTGACTCTAGCTATGTGATGGACCACATAAGTATGGTCTTGTAGGCTCTTACAGCTTTGAAGTCTTAGTAACTTCTAAAACATGCCCAGTAGACCACCTCTCCTGGACTGGGAACTGAGGTTCAATACATAAAGTGAAAGAAGACTCCAGTGTATAGAAACAAACTTACCGCAGAAACAAATGTAGGTATTAGGAACATGTGCAGAGACATTCTGACAGGCAGGGCACCTCCAACCACTCTGGCCATCTGTCAAGAAAAATGAGAATAAGCCAAATGAATTTTCTTTCAAAAATCACACAGAATCTTCAAAAATTTAAATCTGTAAAAAGCTACAATGCAGGGGTAGTAATTTCAATGTTAAGTATAACAGACATTTAAGAAACAAATTCATACACACACACGAAAAAATAAACAAATTCACAACACTGAATGTTTTGCTTAAATACTGCATTTGGGATTATATTTATAAGGATTTTCAGATACAGTGAATCAAGTGGGTATCTATTTTGTTTTATTTCTAATGTCAACATTATCTGAATCTTAGCTCAAAAAAATAGGGTAAAATTTTGTTTTAGTTTTACTTTTTAGAAATAGAGTCTTGCTGTATGTATTGCCTAGGCTGGAGTACAGTGGTATGATCATAGCTCACTGCAACTTTGAACTCCTGGGCTTAAGCAATCATCCCACCCCAGCCTTCTGAGTAGCTGGGACTACAGACATGTGCCACCATACCCAGCTAATTTTTAAATATTTTTGTTGAGATGGGGTCTTGCTATATTGCTCAGATTGGTCTCAAACTCCTGGCCTCAAGCAATCTTTCTACCTGAGCCTCCCAAAGTATTGGGATTACAGGCATGAGCCACTGTGCCTGGTCAAAATATTTGAGTATATCCAGAAAAACCTATACATTTTGAATTAAAGTTCCATAGTTTAGAAAGCATACTATTAACATTTGCATTATCCATAGAATACTAGTATACTTTGGGAAAAGCCTACAATATACTATAGAGAAGATCTGTGAAAGGCAGAAGCAACTTCAATATCCTAGAGGTATCCTAGCATTCCGGGAGGCCGAAGAGGGCGGATCGTTTGGGCTTAGGAGTTCGAAACCAGCCTGAGCAAGAGCGAGACCCCGTCTCTACTAAAAATAGAAAGAAAGTAATTGGCCAACTAAAACATATAGAAAAAATTAGCCAGGCATGGTGACACATGCCTGTAGTCTCAGCTACTTGGGAGGCTGAGGCAGAAGGATCGCTTGAGCCCAGGAGCTTAAGGTTGCAGTGAGCTATGATGATGCTATTGCACTCTAGCCTGGGCAACAGAGTGAGACTCTGTCTCAAAAAAAAAAAAAAGATCTAGTGTTTGATAGCACAATAAGGCCACTAAAGTTAACAATTTTTTGTATATTTCAAAATAACTAGAAAAGTGAAACTGGAATGTTCTTAACATGAAGAAATGATAAATGTTTGAGATGACAGATATCCCAATTACCCTGATTTGATCATTATACAGTATACATCGGTATCAAAATGTCACATGTACCCCATAAATATGCAGAACTATTATGCATGCATAAAAATAAAAATTTAAAAATGGACAAAGAGCCAGGCATGGTGGCTCATGCCTGTAATCCCAGAGCTTTGGTAGGCTGAGGCAGGAAGATCACTTGAGCCCAGGAGTTTGAGACCAGCCTGGGCAACATACTAAGACCTTGTCTCTAAAAAAAATTTAAAAAAATTAAAAAAGAGAGAAGAAAAAAATAATTAAAAATAGAATTAGCATATGATACAGTAATCACACTACTGTGTATACATCCAAAGGAAATAAAATCAGTATGTTGGAGAAAAATAAATAAATGCTAACATTTTCAATAAAAGTAACTGAGTTTATCACAACCTAAATATAATTTAATATTATTATGTTTAGCTAGTTTATTTAAGATCTATAGCTGAATTCTGGTCATCTGAAACATGTGATTAAGGTAACACACTCTCTTTGAAGACAAAAATATTTAAGTGGAATTAAACAGTATTTTTAAAGGTAGCTTTAAGACCTGAACATATCAAATGAATAAGAATAACTACTCAGAAGTGAAAAATAATTCACCTGCTTGAGATGCTGGAGACCTTGCCCATTTCTTTATGCAGGTCAGATGAAACACATGATAACAGCTCTGACAATTCCACACCGGGGCTGTGACTCGAACCAATTCACAGCATACCATGCACTCATATTTTTCTGTAGTTAGCTGTTCAATTAGAGAACCTGTTTAACAAAACAAAACAAAATAATAAACACAGAAAAGCATTCCTTACTTTAGTCAATCAAGGATCAGCATGTCATTTTAGAAAAGAATCAAGACATACAGATTTAAAGGGATATCCCATTCTGAGTAAGGTGGTTGGCTGTTCAGAAGGAGCAGGAGTATGCTGAGGTAGAGGATTTAGGGGGGAGACACTCAGATGGGGATTCCCACAACTGAAGAAACATCCCTAAGAAACTGCCTAGGAAATTACCAGAGTAGCCAAATGCTCCTGGTAACACAGCTTAAGCATGCATGGGGCAGTGCACTATAGAATCTTGCCTTGCATTCTCTGATTCTAGGAGGCCTTGAATCTAACAGACCCATGGATTTAGGGTAGGGAGGGGCTTGTGAAGCTACAGTGGTCAGCTGTAAGAAGCCTAAGCCCAGGCAGGTTCCAACAACCCATGGAGGGTGACATGGTTCCAGCAATTGCCCTTAAAGTCTTTAGACACTCACTTAACAAAGACTTGGTTGGTGTCTACCACCAGCCCCTCTAGTAGGGTTCCCAGACTGAAGGAGACACAGAGTTGGGGTCCAAGAACTCACCATCTAGTGAGGGAGACCAGTGACCAGTGTATAGCATCATAAGAACCCTCCTAGATTTATTCCTGAATACCTTCACCCACTTCCAGATTTTTTTCCTCAAACATGATCATGACAAAGTCTTTTTAGATCCCAACATAGCCAGGCAATCTCAAAGCTGAGTGTATATGTGTATGTACCTGTGTATATTTCTTAGTATTATTGTTGTTTTCAGGTCCAAATGGGTTAAAAGAATGAAATAACTGATCTCAAATGCAACATTCCAAGTGCTATGCAAAAGCACTTTACACATATTATTTAATCCTTTCAACAAGGCTGTAACATAGGTTCCATTTTAAACACAAAGAGAAGGCTGGGCGTGGTGCCTCACGCCTGTAATCCTAGCACTCTGGGAGGCTGAGATGGGAGGATCTCTCACGGTCAGGAGTTCGAAACCAGCCTGAGCAAGAGTGAGACCCTGTCTCTATTATAAATAGAAAGAAATTAATTGGCCAACTAATATATATAGAAAAAATTAGGCAGGCATGGTGGCGCATGCCTGTAGTCCCAGCTACTCGGGAGGCTGAGGCAGTAGGATTGCTTGAGCCCAGGAGTTTGAGGTTGCTGTGAACCAGGCTGAGGCCACGGCACTCACTCTAGCCTGGGCAACAAAGCTAGATTCTGTCTTGGAAAACAAAAATAAAAACAAACAAACAAAAAGAAAATATTAGCCGGGCATGGTGGTGCATGCCTGTAGTCCCACCTACTCGGGAGGCTGAGGCAAGAGGATCACTTGAGCTAAGGAGTTTGAGGTTGCTGTGAGCTAGGCTGATGCCAAGGCACTCACTCTAACCTGGGCAACAAAGCGAGACTCTGTCTCAAAAAAAAAAAAAAAAAAAAAAAAATACCACATTGAGCAATGTCTGGCATATACCAGTTGCTCAATAAATGTTTATTGAATGAATGAATAAATGAGTGATACCTAGTCTGTTCCATTATCTCTTGCCGTGAAAGTTGCAGGCATCACCAAAGATTTTGAATAGCTTTCTCCCTTTATTCTCTCCCTGGAATAAAAATACTTTGTGTGGCTGATTAAAGGGAAACCTACCTGCTTTAGATGATACATGAATATATCATAAAACTGAATTCTATTATAAAACCAAAGAACAAGACTTAGATTCTTTATTAAAAGTAGGGCTAGCCGGGCGCGGTGGCTCACGCCTGTAATCCTAGCTCTCTGGGAGGCTGAGGCGGGCGGATTGCTCGAGGTCGGGAGTTCGAAACCAGCCTGAGCAAGAGCGAGACCTCGTCTCTACTATAAATAGAAAGAAACTAATTGGCCAACTAATATATATAGAAAAAATTAGCCGGGCATTGTGGCACGTGCCTGTAGTCCCAGCTACTTGGGAGGCTGAGACAGAAGGATCGCTTGAGCCCAGGAGTTTGAGGTTGCTGTGAGCTAGGCTGACGCCACGGCACTCACTCTAGCCTGGGCAACAAAGCAAGACTCTGTCTCAAAAAAAAAAAAAAAAAAAAAAAAGTAGGGCTACCGTACCCTGTATAGGTTAACTTCTATGAATAACACAATTTTATTTTCTACAAGTTAGCATGTAACATGTAGAAGATTCTGGTGGAGTTAAGTAAGAGAGCTCATGAGAGAGATTAAGTTTGAGGCTTCTATATACAAGAGGCTGATTGGGACAGAAGAATAATCTGTGAGAATTATTTTGGGGGTGAATTTTATAGAAAATGCCTATTGACCATTCCAGAATAGAATGGACTTAGAAAGACACAGAAAAGTAAGTGAAGTATACTTACTTCACTTAACATACTTAAAAATACTACATTGTCTGTTGTTTTGATTTTTACCCCAAAGATTAATTTTTTTTAATGTTTCTCTTATTCATCAAGTTTAGAGCTTGTTAATAGATAAGTATTGTTTTATAATTGTTGTTTTAAGATCCAGTTGCAGAAAAATTTGACCACTAGGATGCACATACATAGGGTGATGGCTACCACCTTTCAATCACCCACAAATTATTGCTAAACCTCTTCCAAAAGCTTTCTCTCTCATATCCCACATTCAATATGTCAGCAAATCATGTTGGCTCTACTTTCAAAATATATCTAGAATCCAACCTCTCTTGCTATCCCTCTGGTCCAAGCCACATTTAGCTTCCCTGGATTATTACAATGGCCTCCTAACTAGTGTATCCACCTCTGCCCTTGCTCTAATATAGTTTATTCTCAACACAGCAGCCAGAGGCAGACTACCAAAATGCAAATTAGGCTGGGTCGGTGGCACACGCCTATAATCCCATCACTTTGGGAGCCCAAGAGTTTGAAACCAGCCTGGGCAATATAAGGAGACCCCAGTCTCTACAAAAAATTTAAAAATTAGCTTGGTTGGTGGTGTGCACCTGTAGTCCCTGCTACTTAGGATGCTGAGGCAGCATTGCCTGAGCCCAGGAGCTTAAGGTTGCAGTGAGCTATGATGATGCCACTGCACTCTAGCCTGGGCTACAGAGTGAGACTCTGTCTCAAAAAAAAAAGCCAATTAGATAATGCCATTCTTCTGCTCAGAACTTGCCAATGGCTCCTATTTCTCAAATTAACAGGCAGCTTTCTGCCTGAGGGTCTTTACACTTGACATTCCCTCGGCCTAGAGACTTTTCCTAGACATTTACACACCTCAGTCCTTCATCTCCTTCAGGTGTTTACTCAAAATATGACCTTCTCATAAAGCATTCCCTAGCCATACTTTAAAAAATTGCAACCTACTCCCTCAACATTCCCTATCCCTCTTCCACACTTTATTTTCCTGCACAGCACTTAAAACTATCTGATATACCATATATTTTACTTATTTTGCTTATTATCTAAGTTTATGCATAGAATGTGTGGTTCTTGAGGGCAGAGACTTTTACTAGAATGGTATCTGGGACATAGCACCCAATAATATTTGTTTTATAAATTAAATAAAAATATAACCAAAGGTTCCAGAAAGGTCCTAGAAAGAGAAACAGTATAACTGTTTCACTGACAATATTAACTTTCCCTTCAGTTGTATCAAAATATGCCTAACATGTGAAATATGATACTGCCCTGGAATAACCCTGTGCTGATAAACTATCATGTTTCAGGTCCAAGAGTCTTGCCCTTGCTGGGTGGCAGCCCTGTCCTGATCACTGGCTCTTCTTCAATCCCAGTAGGCCTCCTCCCACTATCCCTATCATTTCTCAGTGACAGCTGTGTCTACTCTATACTTCTAGTTGGACAGCATGCCAGTTAAGAGGGTGCTGACCCATTGAAATAATCAGTAGAACAGAGACCTAACTGTAGTGTTGACGGCAAACTTTTCAGATATGCCAGTAACTGTTTAAAGAAAAAAAGATAAAACAATCTTGATTTGAAAAATCCAAGAGTAAAAAGACACTTTTTAAGACAATCAGGGGAATTTGTGGACTGTGTGTTAGATGATTTCAAGAAAGTATTGCTAACTTTGTTAAGTAATGAAAACACTATGATTATGAAAGAAAATGGCTATTTTTTTTTTTTTGAGACAGAGTCTCGTTTTGTTGCCCAGGCTAGAGTGAGTGCCATGGCGTCAGCCTAGCTCATAGCAACCTCAAACTCCTGGGCTCAAGCAATCCTCCTGCCTCAGTCTCTCAAGTAGCTGGGACTACAGGCATACGCCACCATGCCCGGCTAATTTTTTCTATATATATTAGTTGGCCAATTAATTTCTTTCTATTTATAGTAGAAACAGGGTCTCGCTCTTGCTCAGGCTGGTTTCGAACTCCTGACCTTGAGCAATCCGCCCGCCTCGGCCTCCCAGAGTGCTAGGATTACAGGCGTGAGCCACCGCGTGCCCGTCCGAAAATGGCCATTTTAAAAAACCAGATGTATGCTGGAAGCAAATGGGGGTAAAATAATCCAATATCTGGGATTTACCTTAAAGCATATTAGCAAAGCAAAAAGAATATATAAAACAAATGAGAGATTAAATATTAATGCACATGTATTTTATAGCATATTGTATATTAAAGTTTATAAAGATTTCTTAAAAGGAAAATATTACACCATAATGAGCAAAGAATAAGGGGTATGGGGGTAAAAACTTAACCTATGTAATGAATACTATCATGGTGACAGGCACACTAAAAGCCCTGACTTAAGTATTATACAAGGCATCCATGTAACAAAAACATTTGTACCCCATTAATATTTTGAAATAAAAAAATGAAAAAAAATAAGCAAAGGAATATAAAATTTATATAATAAATTCCAACTATGTAAAAACAAGCATTGAAAAATTCTCTAAGAAAATAGAATAAAAGGTTAAAACTCATTTTATCTAGGTGGTGGGACTAAAGGCAAGTTACCCACTAAAGTAACTTTAGTAAGTACTAAAGTAACTACTTTGGTAGCTAACTTTAGTAAGTTACTAAAGGTAAGGCAGCTATTTTTTTTTTTTTTTTTGAGACATTGTCTCACTCTGTTGCCCGCACTAGAGTGCTGTGGTGCCAGCCTGGCTCACAGCAACCTCAAACTCCTGGGCTCAAGCAATCCTCCTGCCTCAGCCTCTCGAGTAGTGGGGACTACAGGCATGCACCACCATGCCCGGCTAATTTTTCTATATATTTTTAGTTGGCCAATTAATTTCTTCCTATTTTTAGTAGAGACGGGGTCTTACTCTTGCTCAGAGCTGGTTTCAAACTCCTAACCTTGAGCGATCCACCCGCCTCAGCCTCCCAAACTGCTAGGATTACAGGCGTGAGCCACGGCGCCTGGCCTGGCAGCTATTTTTTTAAAAGCTAATACAATATAAGCATGGTCAATACATTCAAGTTGGTCTTGCCTAGTGTGAAGGTTATATGTCAGATACCGTGTAATCTATATAAGTCTAAAGCCTGTGGCAGAATTTAGGGACTGGAAGTAAAGGGTTAGAAGTCAGCACAGCATAGAGGCAGTGGTTCAAAGTATGGAGCTGGGGTCAGGCGCCGGTGGCTCACGCCTGTAATCCTAGCACTCTGCGAGGCCAAGGCAGGTGGATTGCTCAAGGTCAGGAGTTCGAAACCAGCCTGAGCAAGAGTGAGACTCCATCTCTACTATAAATAGAAAGAAATTAATTGGCCAACTAATATATATAGAAAAAATTAGCCGGGCATGGTGGTGCATGCCTGTAGTCCCTGCTACTCAGGAGGCTGAGGCAGGAGTTTGAGGTTGCTGTGAGCTGGGCTGATGCCACGGCACTCACTCTAGCCTGGGCAACAGAGTGAGACCCTGCCTCAAAAAAAAAAAAGAAAAGAAAGTATGGAGCTAGATGAAATCTTCCAAGGAGACCTTATCAAGTGAGAAGAACAGAGGCTAAGATAGAACCCAAGGAAATACCAACAGTTAGGAAAGAGGTGGAAGAAAAGAAACTTGGAGGACACAAGCAGGAGTAATCAAGGAGAACAAGAAGTACCAGAATTGTGTGATGTCAATGAAGTTAAGAAAGTTACACTTCAAAAAAGACTCCCTCTTTGCATCAAGCTCAAAGGGAAGTTCAGGATAATAAGGACTGAAATATATCTGTCCATTGGATGTGGCAAATAGGAAGCCATTCATGAGCTTGGCAATAGCTGAGTCAAGTGATGATGATGGTGACAGATACAGAGAAGTGAATTAAAATAGGAAGGAGGAAGCAGAGTGGATGATTCTTGATTAGACTAGAATAGGAGAGAATCTTACTAGCAGGCAGGGAAAGTTTTTCCTTTGGAGGGGTAGAGCAGACCTGGGATGAGTTTTGGGCTAAGAAGTTAGAATAAGAGATGTGAAAAGGTTGATGAAAGGAAATTTCAGAATGAAAGATAAAGAAGGATAGGCACAGATGTCTCTGGGTTTGCACAAAGGGAACAAAAAGTTGAGAAAATTATGCCTGATGGTCTTCCCTTTCTTAGTGAAGTAGGAGGCAAGAAGGTTCACTGAGATTAAAGGAGATGAATATGAGAAATAAAAATAAGATCCTAAGTCCCCCAATTAACTGACGGACCCCCTCTTGGCCAAGGGAGCCCCAGAGAAACCTTAAAACTGAAATCATGGCCCTGACAGGCCAGACAATGCGCATTATACTCCCTCCCTTGTTAACTGCCATTAGGCTTTCCTCTCTAAGGGCTAAACAGAAAGTCCTTTCGAAAGACCTGTTCCACCACTGATTTCAATCAACTGCCTAATGGTGCTTCTCCTTTTGTGGTTTCAGCACTGTGCCTGACTAGCATTCCTTCTGGGGTAAGGGGCCAAGGACCAGGGAGTGGTTCTGGTTAGTCTGTGGAGGCTGCACTCAAAGGGTTTTCATGTTCTCTGTGTTACTTTTTGAGGTAAGAGGGCCAAAAAACTCCACCCTCGGATCATGCTAACACTGTCATTTTTTGTACATGCGACCTATGAAGGGGCATGAAGCTTAACTGCACATGTGTACAATTCTCCTTTCATCAATATTCATGACTCCTCCTATAGTTTGTTAAATATGTGTATTTGGCCACCCCATTCAGCATAAATTCCTATTGTCTCTCTCTTGAAGTATGAGCTCTCAGCTTCTGCCTGAGGCTATGCTTCCTAGCCTGTTAGAATGGCCACCCTGCAGGATACTACTCTTAATGAGAAATAAAACTTTCCAAATTTATAAACCTCATTCTTCAGCTGACACATGTTAGGAAAGCTTGAATAACAGTACAAGAGGCTTGGAGTAGTCTTAGATGAAAATGAGAAGGAAAGCTGACCAATATTATGTAAGGAAATGGGCAGTACTGAAAGCCAACTGAGGTTGGAGACCACTATTCAAAAATATTTACTGAAACCATACTATGTACCAGGCATTCTTTCAACACTAAGGATATCAGTCAGCAAAACAGGCAAAAATCTTCTGTCCTTACAAAGCTTATTATCTATTGTGGGAAGGTAGATAATAAATAACAAATAATAAAAATATGTACCATCATCAGATAGTGGTAAGTGCTATGGGGGGAAAAAAGGAGGATAGGGAACATTGGCAGTGGGGTTTAAGTCTTATAGTTTTAAACAAGGTTATCAGGAAGGCTTCTCTAAGAAGGTGAACAAACATGTGACTGCACCGAATCTGCATGGTTAAGTGATTTCCTAGAACAGCATTCAGTTACCCTGATGCTGGAATGGAAAAGGTAGATTTTCCAGGGGTGGGATTCTGTCAATTGGCTTGGCAGAGGGGTAATACTTCAAATGACTTATGATAAGGCCCAGCCTGAAGAAAGAATGAAGGGCTGGGGGCTGGCAAAACCAATAGTAGGTGCAAGACACTGAGAGAGCCAGGACTGAGGTGGTTATGGTCAGAAAGTGGAACAGAAGACTTTAAGAATTCAGAGACAACACCCAGGGTTTGGGTGTTGTTGAAGAGAAGAAATGAAGATGAAGGTCACTGCAGTTGAAAAGATCAAAAAACTTGAGGATGGCACAATCTGTATGATCACTAAAATCACCCAGAAAAATAGCAGGTTTTATGGTAGATCATTCTCAAACTTGAGCATGCATTAGAATAAACTGGAGGCTTGTTAAAAAATTAAGATTGCTGGGCATCACTTTCAGAATTTGTTTGCTAAGTCTGAGTTGAGGCCTAACAACCTGTATTTTGAACAAATTCTTAGATGTTACTGATGGGTGCTGGTCCAGGACTGCACTTTGAGAACCATTGGGGTAGAGAAAAGATAGAGGCAAGATGCACCAGTAAATAAAGGCTGGGGCTGGGAGATTTGGAGAATGATAAATGACAAAGATAAGGAGACATGGAAGGTGATGTAGCTAAAAGGTGTTGTAGCAACTAGCTTCAAAAGAGCAGGGATTCTGATACAAAGATAGAAGAATAATGGCTCAGAAATGACACTGGGGGCCAGGCACGATGGTTCATGCCTGTAATCCTAGCATTCTGCGAGGTGGCTACAGCACTCTAGCCCAACTGACAGAGAGAGACTCCATCTCAAAAGAAAAAAGAAATGACACTGAGGAAGACGGAACATGTTCTTCCCATCTTCCAGAAACTAAAAACAAGTGGATTAAGGAAAACAGCAAACTCTGACAGACTTTTAGGAAAGTAGTGAATTGACAGAAGGGCATAGGTCAATTAAGAGCAGGAGCACAGCAGAAGCAGGGCATTTTGTTACCACTCATTGACTGATAGATCAAGACAGTCTGAGAGAACAGGAGCAGTACTAGGTTCTTTTAGTACAGAATGAGAGACCGCTCTTAAATAACCATGGAAACTTATATTTGGGGTGATACTCTCCCTTTCAATCAAGCTTTCCTCTCCACCACTCTATTAAAACTGTTTTTATCAAGGCCAATAACCTTTTTGTTTGTTTGTTTCTTAATCCTTTAAATTGGAAATACTCGCTGCTCCCCAGGATGGGGGCTCAGTGTTTGGGGAAACAGGGTGGGAGTTGTTTCCTGAACAAGGCCAATAACCTTGACATTGTCAAATCAAATAGTCAATATGCAGTTGTCATCTTTCTGGACCTATCAGCAGTATTGGGCACAACTGGCCACCCCCTCCTCCCTGAATCTTTTTATTTGGCATTTAGAACATGATTCACTTCCTAGCTCAATAACTGTTCCTTCCCCATCTCCTCTGCTGAATCCCCATCTTCCAACCTTGAAACACTGGAGTATAGTTAAGGCTCAGCCCTCAAATTTTTCTTCTCTAACTACAATCACACCTTAGGTGATGTCCTCTAGTCTGTGAAATATGATCTTTACACTGACAATTCCAAAATTTAAATCTCTAGTCCAGATCTCTTCCCTGAATGCCATTATGTCATATCCAACTTCCTACTTAACCATGTTCATTTGGAAGTCAAATTTGAGGCAACTCAAATTTAACCAAAATTTTTATCTTCCCTGAGTAAGAGGTAAATAAAACAAAAGGAAAAACACCATTTCCTACAAAGAAGATTAAACTATCCCAGATGGGAGATTAAGGAGACATGACTAAATGCAATACAGTTCCCTGGATTTGATCCTAGAACAGAAAAAGGACATAAATGGAAAAGTTGTTGAAATCCAAAGTCTGTAGTTTAGTTAATACTATTGTACCAGTATTGCTTTCTTAGTTTTTGAAATTAAATTAAATTTTATTATTTTTTGAGATAGACTCTTGGTATGTTGCCCCGGCTAGAGTGCAGTGGTGTCATCATAGCTCACTGCAACCTCAAACTCTGGGACTCAAGCAATCCTCTTGCCTCAGCCTCCTGAATTGCTATGACTACACAGGCACATGCCACTGTGCCTAACTAATTTTTTCTATTTTTGGTAGAGACAGGGTCTCGCTCTTGCTCAGGCTGCCTTGAACTCCTGACCTCAAGTGATCCTCCCACCTTAGCCTCCCAGAGTGCTAGGATTACAGTCATGAGCCACTGTGCCTGGCCTGCTTTCTTTCTTCTGCTTTCTTTTGACAAAGGTGCTCTGGTTATACAAGATGTTAACATTAGAGGAAGCTGGGTGAGGGATATAGGGAAATTCTTTGTACTGTCTTTGAAACTTGCCTATAAATCTGAAATTATTCCAAACTAACAAGTTTTTTAAGAAAACACCTTTTCCTCTCCCAGGCTTTACCATTAAATGCCAATTCCATTCTTCTAAATTGCTCAGGCACAAAATCTTTGGCTTCATCCTTGTTTTTGCATTCTCTTGTATCTAACATCCCATCTCTCAACCTGGTCAACATAGCGAGACCCTGTTTCAACAAAAATTTTTTAAAAATTAGCTGGGTGTGATGGTGTTTACCTGTAATCCAGCTACTCTGGAAACTGAGGCAGGAGGATTGCCTGAGCCCAGGAGTTCAAGGTTGGAATGAGCTATGGTCACATCACTGCACTCCAGCCTGGGTGACACAGTGAGACCCTGTCTCTAAAAAATATATATATTATACATTTACATATTTTTAAATGATATATATATAATCATACTATCCCTCTTCACAAAACTTTCCAGAAGCTTCTCATCTTCTTGGAATCAAATAAATCTAAGCATATCACATTATCCAGCCCCTGCTATTTCTCAGCCTCTGCTAACTCCCATTCATTGCCCACGATGCCCTACCCCCATCTCAATTTGTTCCTCCCTCTGCCTGGAAGGCTCTTCTCCAGAGAGCCAAACAGTGTACTTCTGTACTTCATTCTGGTCTCTGTTCAAATGTCTCCTTTCAAAGACATCAACCTACCTAAAATAGCACTTAGCCTTGGCCCAGCGTAGTGGCTCACACCTGTAATCCTAGCACTCTGGGAGGCCAAGGCGGGAGGATTGTTTGAGCTCAGGAGTTCGAGACCAGTCTGAGTAAGCGCGAGAACCCATCTCTACTAAAAAAATAGAAATAAATTAGCTGGACAACTAAAAATATATAGAAAAAAATTAGCCGGGCATGGTGGCACATGCCTGTAGTCCCAGGAGTTGGAGGTTGCCATGAGTTAGGCTGATGCCACGGCACTCTAGCTCGGACAACAGACGGGACACGCTGCCGCGGCGTCAGCCTGGCTCACAGCAACCTCAAACTTCTGAGCTCAAGCGATCCTCCTGTATCAGTCTCCCAAGTAGCTGGGACTACAGGCATGCGGCACCATGCCCAGCTAATTTTTTTCTATATATTTTTAGTTGTCCAGCTAATTTATTTCTATTTTTTTAGTAGATACAGGGTCTCGCGCTTGCTCACGCTAGTCTCGAACTCCTGAGCTCAAACGATCCTCCCGCCTCAGCCTCCCAGAGTGCTAGGATTATAGGCACCCGGCTCTGGAGAGTTCTTTTAAAAGCGTCTCGAGCTTAGAGAAAGAAGTCAGACAGATTTTAAGCTTCAGCAGATACTTTCCAGTGGCCTCAAAGAAGCAAACTACCATGTTATGGACAGGGCCACATGGCAGGGAACTGTGGGTACCCTCTAGGAACCAAGAGTGATTCCTCTGGCTAACGGCTAGCAAGAAAACAGGAACCTTAGTCCTATACCTGTAAAGAACTGAATCCTACCAACAACCAGTGAGCACTAAAGAGGACCCTGAGCCTCAGATGAGATCACATCCTGGCCAAATTTCAGCCCTGTGAGACCCTGAGCAGAGAACCCAGCTAACCCATACCCAGACTCCTGACCCACAGAAACTGTGAAAGGATAAACTTGTGTTATCTTAAACCACTACATTTGTGGTAAATCATTATAAAGCAATAGGAAATTATTAACCAGCCCTAAGGATTCAAAAACAACCCTAGCATAACAACATTGCTTTGCTTCACATACAAGTTGAGTTTCCAAGGACTGTCTGGTGAAGCAAGCAACTAGAACTATTGGCTAGTGTAAAAACAGGTCCTGGGCAGGTGGTGGCTTCATAGGTTAAGCTATATCTCACATTAAATTGGAGAGATACCAAGATTATGAAGGTCTATGAGGAAGAGCTAGTGGAATGAAGCTAATTAGCCTTAATGAAATATACACTCATCCAGGCAAAATGATGGATGTATTCAAATATTGCAAAAGGCTGATTTGCAATGATGGGGAGAGGAACTGTGAGAAGACAGACTAGTTGCTATGCTGCTCTACAGGATAAAACTTGAACCAAAGGACAGAAAGTATTTATAGGAAAGAAGCCTTGAGTTCAATGTAAGGATGAACTTTCTAACAGTCAGAGCTGAGTACCTAGTATGTCCCAAGAGCTGTGTTAGGCAGTAGGGTTACAAAAAATGAAAAGATACAGTCTCCGCTTTTAAGGAGCTTACAGAATAGTGGATGGCACTGACACATAAACAAAGTATGGTTTCTAGGAATAAATTCTGTAATAGAGGCATGCATATGTAAGAGAAAGACATATGTGTAAGGGCTGGGATTAATGCTATCTGTAGATGTGAGAAAGGGTTCCTGAGCATGTGACTAAAGCAGCTTTTGAAAAATGAGTAAGAATTCACCAGCGAGTTGAGTGATAGAAATTCTAGACAGAAGGAACTGCATGCAACAGCATGAAAAAAACAAAAGAAACAGTATAGAATTCAGAGAATACAATGTGGTGGATACTGAGGCAGCAGAAAATGAGATTGTTGAGTAAGGCAGAAGCCAGAATCTGTAGGTGATGAGGACCAAACAGAATTAAGCAGGACAATGACATAGTTCAATGTTTTGGAAAGATTGCTCTCTGATGCTGGTATAAGAGATGAACTGAAAGAGAGAAATTTAGAGATGGTAAGGTCAGTTAGGTCTCTGTAACTAAGCAAACAAGATGAGGCACATGAGATGATGCAGGTTGAAACCAACAAAGGAGGTAGATACGTTACAATCCTCTACTTGCGCTTTCACAACTCAAAAAACTCTTATTACTGGATAAAACATCCATATTTACATTTTTAAAATACCCTCACAAAATTCCTTATTTGTAAAAAAAATAATAATAATCCTTATTTGTATTTGCTTATGATATATACAAAATCAAGTGGTTACCTACTAGAGAGAGGGGAACAGCAGTTGGTAGTAGAACCCAGGCAGATGGTGAATAACGACAGAGACTTTTCACTGTGTACCTTTTTACTTTTTGGTTTCTAAATTGTATGAGTATATTAAAATATATTCATACAAAATATATTAAAATATATTTTATATATTAAAATATATAAAATATATATTAAAATATATAAATATATTAATTATTTAAAAATGAAAATAAACAAAGACCAAAATATTTACACCCATCTAGGTAGGTTTACCTGTGTGTGTTTCCACATTCTTTAGCACATGGTTCTGTTTGCCTCGGGAGAAAGGAGATACTACTGGTGGATCCTGCCTCCGTATAGTGCATTTCTCTTGGTCAGCCCTTCTGGAAGACTTGATGACTGCCAAGTTCCCACTGTCACAGGCAGATTTTATTGGTCTTTCATTGAGATTATCCTTTGGAATGGAGGCCATGTTTCTGGGTCCTACATTTGTATGCCGTTGGCCCTCCTGTTTTGGTGGATTCCTCCCTGGTCGTGGCCTGGCCCCTTCCACTTCCCAGGGAGGCCTCTTCTGTGGGTATCTTCTCTGTTCATTTCGTCTGGCTCCATATCCATCCAAAACTCCTTTTCTAACAGATGTATCTGAAGAGTCAGGGTGGAAAACCCCCACAGGTTTGGCATTTTCAAATCCAGCATCCTCAGGTTTTGGAGTCATTCTGTTGCCCCACTCACATTTGAGTTTCCCCTTAACTTTTGGTCCTCTACCATAGCTGTGTGCAAATTGCGTTGCTTTTTTGGGTTTTGCCCCCCTGGGATCTGCACTGACAGCTTCCTTCTCACTGTCAGAAGGGCTGTGCTCTCTGGGGTTTGTCCCACTCTCTGATCTGGTCACGCTTTCTAAGCCAGCTGTATCTGAGGTCTGGTCAGTGAGACCTTGTGCTTTCTTGACTCTGATATGGTGCTTCTCACTCCTCAATTTCTGCCAAGGCTGACTCTGAAGGCCATGGCTCTTGGGTGATTTATTAGAAGCAGAGGATTGGAAAGAAATCTGTTGGCTCTTAGGTTTGCTTCCTGAAGAATGACAGCTGTGCTGATGAACAGCAGGGATGTCATCATACAGCACCTGCCTGGAAAGGTGACAGGGAGATGGTGAACTGTAAATTCTTCTACCAATCCTATTAGAGTCTAGCCTCCTTTTAGTATCACAGTTTAGACCTGAATTTTTTCTTTCCTGAGGAATGAACTCAGCAGCATCCGTATTGAACTTGAAAGTACCTAGGACACAAGAAATAGATATACCAGTAAAAAAAATAATCTTCACTCATAAAGCCACATTTAAAAACTATTTTCCTAAGGACTTTTTCAAAACAGACCTGTTTCCTGTGAAGGTGCCTGTGGAGGACTCAATCATTTCATGTCTAGCAGCCACATATTACTACTAGCCACTGACAGCTAAGTGTGTTGCTGAGTAAAAATACTCACCTGGGCCATAAGGCACTGAGTATACATGTATTTATTTTATTAAAAAACGTAAGGTCAGCTAACAGTTCAGGGATATCAACCATCAGGTTCCACATGGTCTTTCAAAACTCTAAAGTAGCATTTGTGTAATATCAAGTAAACAGGCTTTGGAGTAAACCAAATGGGTTTAATGTCTGGCCCTCCAACTTACAGAATGAACTTAGGGATATCACTTGACCACTTTTAGCCTTAGTTTCCCCATCCATGATAAAGGATAGTAATACTTATTTCAAAGGGTTATTAGGAAATTTATATTACTTTTCATCTCTTTCCCCTAGGAATATATTACAGGTTTTCTAAATACAAACTCCATAACATGATCTAGAATCCCAAAGTCAAAAAAATTAAACATATTCCCCTTTAACCCACTCATCCCCCCTCCCAAGATGCTTCTTGGTATAGTCAACTTAGTCCTTGAAGCCCAAAAATGAAATGATTTATCTAAGGACACAAAATCAGTAAGAAAGTCAGAACTATGTGCAGCATATAGAATATGCATTGACAGGGCCCAGAAGACATGGGTTTAAGTCCCTGCCCACCACTTACTATGACTTTATGCAAGTTACTTAGCCCCTGTTTTCTTACACTTAATGAAGATAGTAACAATCCCTACATCAAAGAGTTGCTATGAAGAGTAAAGCAAGTTAATAACAAGCAAAAAGTAATTAAAACAGTACTTTATTATTGCTGTTAGGACTATAGACTACCTGAAACACACAGGCTTGAACACAGATGGGTGCAGTGTAGAGCCTGTTTTAGGTTTAATAATAAGGCCTAACATGTATTAGGTATTTAATATGTGCCAGGCACTATTCTAAGGACTTTATATGCATTATTCATTTAATTCTTACAGTCCTGATGAGAAAACTGAGGCACTGGTCAGGCATGGTGGTGGCTGATACCTATAATCCCAGCACTTTGGAAAGATAAAATGGGAGGACTGTTTAAGGCGAGGAGTTCGAGACCAGCCTGGGCAACATATCAAAACTGCCATCTTCATTCAAACAAACAAAAAAAAGAAGAACAAGAAGAAAGAAAACCCTAGGCATAGTTAGTAACTTGTCGAAGGCTACAGAGGTATTGCAAAATAGACTCAGGATTCCAACTCAGGATGTGCAGCATTAGTGACCTTGCTTTTACACCATGTTACACTGACAGAGGTGGGTACCATAGAAACATATAGTAAAGAACTGAATGAGATCATAAAGGTCATTAGGTAACTGCTCACTCAATCCAGGATTTGTCCTGAAAGCTTTCACATAGGCAGAAATTTGGGGATGGGGTAGAGGGTCTCACAAAACGGCAAGAGGATTAGACAAATTCAGAAAGTGGCAGAGGTGTACCAGAAACATAAAAGATAACTTAAAGGTGGAAATGGGTAGACTGGACCAAGATGTACTGTGTAGTTCTCTCTTGCTTGAAGAAGCAAGGCTGGAGGGAGGGGCAGAAATAAGGTCAGTGAGGATGTCCAATGTAGCCTGGTAAAGGAAAGGAAAAGGGTGTTTCATGCGGAGCAGTAATGAGTTGATGCAACCAAGAGTCTAGACAGGATTGTACCTATTCAAATGGAGTTTATGTTCCACCAGACATGAGGCAGTACACAAAACTCTCAGAAAAACAACCCTTAAGAGACATGAGGAAGGGAAAAAGGATACACCAATCAGGAAACCAGACCACAGCAAAGATTAGAGACACTCTTGTCTTTCACTATTTAAGTAACTGGAAGTTACTTAGTGAATAGGAAATCTCGTCACCAACACATGACTATAATACAAGTAAGTGGTACCCTAGATCCAAGATAACACAGCAGCCTAGTAGGTATCCAGCAGGTGGGCGGAACAGCATCAGGGAAAATCCAACTAGTAGATTATAAAGTCCAGAGACAAAGCCTGGCTTGGTGTGTCTGCCCATGGGCAGAAAGATATTCCCTGGATTGGGCTGCTGTTTAAGGACCTTGATTGGGGATGAGAGGTGTGAGTTAGAGATGACGCTAAAATAAGAACACAGAATAGGAACTAAAGCAAAAACGAAGGGACATGAAAAGGAATGGGGGAGGTCTTTGGACTAGTGATTTTTGCCTCAGTAGATGCATTATGGGGTGGAAGCAGCAACCTGGGGCACAATGCCAGAAACCAACACTATGACTCACAACCAGCCCCCACCCAATTTTGCTTCAGACACTGAAGGATATAGAAATGGGTCAGAAGGGAGCCAGTGGAAGGGAAGATCAATGGATCCAGTTTAGAGAATCTGGTGAAGGACTAAATGGGGAGAATAACAATACACCAGCCCAAAAAGTTTTCTATCCCTGAAGATGACTTAATTAATACTCAAATGAGGATTAGGGTACACCAATGTTGTGTGTTTCTAACTTTTTAAACTGAGAACTACAGCAGTAAATACATTTTACTTGTCACTCGGTACACAAATACACATATAGTCTTCTTGGTGCCCAACAGCTGGTTGGTAGCAAAACTTAAGATTCAAACCAATGAATTTCCAAACCCCATGCTGCAAACTGCTGTCCTGTTTTTCAGAAAGAGTGGATCATATGTAGTGGGTTGTGACAAGCATTTTAAAAAATGACATAGAAAATAGAGTATATTGCAATAGTAAAGGAAACCACTGCCTCCTGAAACTTTTGGTTTACACTTATATTTTTCTAAGTGTGCACTAAAGTCGTGATGCAGAATGTTTCCCTTGGGTCAAAGGGAAACACACTGAAGGGAACGGAAATGAATGTTATATTAAGAGCCAAATAAGACTGCCCCTACACAGAGGAAACTCAGGGTGGGGAAGTAGGCTAACAATTATGGAACAGGTACAGTACAGGGTGGGAGCCTTCACAGCAATGAACTTATTTACTTCTAACTGACATCACACAGAGTTTGTGGCAGGCTGAGGTTTTAAGCCATTGGTGTTTGGCTCGCGCCCGCGCCACCACCCCAGGAGGTATGAACACACCCTAAGAACAGCGCGCAAACCCGCTACACGTCAGAGCCCGCCACCCTCATGGGCGGTGACTCGGCCGACGCCCGCCTGTGGAAGGTCAGTGCACTGCTGCCCCAGGAAGAGCCCTGTGGGCGAGCAGGACATCCATATCCCATATGGACTCGCTCGGCGACGGGACAAGACCACTCTCCTCTGAAACCTAGCTGCCGGGCTTCACCACCCGGTAACAGAGATCGTGCTTGGTCCTTCCGAGCCACTATCCCCAACCGTAGCATGTGCCATTCTCGCGATATGAATGGCCGGAGCCCTAAGACTTCGTCACTGACCCAATTTCCGCTCCCTGAGAGGAGGCCCAGTGCCGCACGGGCCGGGACATTACCTGAGACAGGAGGCGCCTCCGCCATCCCGTGCTGCAGCCTAAAGCAAGCCTCGCAGCCAAGCAAGCTCTGTCACCCGGTCACGTGTCCCGGACTTCCGGCGCCACGAGAATGTTCACATCTGCGAGCGGATAGACCGCCAAGGATGTTGCGCGGCCAGAATATACACGCGGCGCGTCCATGACGTCAGACAGATGCGCCAGGCTTCGAGCAGAAGGAGGGGGCAAGTAGCTGGAGGTGGCGAGAGTTGCAGGAGAGAGGAGTGGAATTTGCGTAATCATTGTGTTTTTCTTTTTGAGATTCGCTGCGCTCTTATGCTACCATGCCCTTCTTGCAACCAGGCCTTACCTTGTCCCATCCCGGAAAGATTAAAAGGCTGACCTTTAAAGATCAGAAAAGAGACATCTTTGAGAGCTGCTACTTCTGTGACCTCAAAATGCTATATAAGTTTCTGTATCCCAGTGGGGCTTGGGTATTTATTTTGAAGGCTCCTGTGTATACACATTAAATAAATTTGTATGCTTTTTAAACTGTTAATCAACCTCGTGTGAGGTTTTTTCAGCGAACCGCGGGGGCGCGGGAAGGTGAGGTGTCAAGGGTCTTGGCCCCCACACCCTTTTGTCCTGCCATCCACACAGCTTCAAGTGGTCTTCAGGAAACAGCTCAGACGTCACCTTATTCTTAGAGTAGTTTAGGCTTGGGGTTTTAAAACAGAGCAAAACATGGATATCACAATTCCAGACTAAAAACAAACAAAAAACACTAAGGCATTCTGGGGAAAGAAGTCTGTAAAACAATAAAAGGCTAATACACAAAAGAGCTCTTATAAATCAGTTATTTAATAGAAAATGATAAAATTACATTTAAGAAATGACGGCAAAACAAATACAGATGGACACTAAACATGAGGGGAAAGTTTGGAGTCACAATTTTTAAGGTACAGAATTTACAATGAGGGGGGGAAATGGGCATTTATTGAAACCTTAAAATCTGTACCCCCATAATATGCCGAAATAAAAAAAAAAAAATTTGCAATGAGGCCTGGCGCAGTGGCTCACGCCTGTAATCCTAGCACTCTGGGAGGCTGAGGCTGGTGGATCCCTCAAGGTCAGTTCGAAACCAGCCTGAGCAAGAGTGAGACCCAGTCTCTGCTAAAATAGAAAGAAATTAATTGGCTAACTCAAAATATAGAAAAAATTAGCTGGGCATGGTGGTGCATGCCTGTAGTTCCAGCTACTCGGGAGGCTGAGGCAGGAGGAACACTTGAGCCCAGGAGTTTTGAGACTCTGACTCAAAAAAAGAAAGAAAAAAAACTATTAAAATGAATGTGTGGAATTGTTTTGTTGTTGTTTTACCAATTAGGTTGGATAAAGGACTTGTAAAGGCAATTAATGGGAAGATAAATGGGCAATAATTATGAAAAAGCCTCACTAATACTAAAGAAATGCAGAATTTAAAAATAAGGTTTTAGTTCAATTTTTGTTTTATTTTGGTTTTGCTTGTCATTTTCATAGCCAAGATATCTCTGGCACCTTTAATCTTAGGGATAGCACTTCCTTTACAGGAAGTCCATTCTACTGAGTATCTTAACCTGACCCTTACCAAACATCTCTGGAAATTCTTTAGGAATACTTTATTATGTTTGAAAAATTGACCAAGAGCTTGCTTGTTCCCAAAGCCAGGTCTTGTGCTTAACACCACTGCTGTTGCTGTGGAATTTTGTGGGACAACTCTTACAGACTCTTAGCTAGTTTCCCTGGAATGCAAAATGCTTCATACTACTTGGGTCTAGAACAGATTCAGGAACATCCCTTAATTCCCCAAAGTACAGCCAAGACCAAGGTGTAACATTTAACAAAATTTTAATGAAGGCTTGAGGATTACAAAGGCCAATGCTGACAGCAGTTTACAATTGACATTAAAATTAACCAATCCTAGTCTCTGCCTAGACTCAGAAATCCTACATGTGGCAGAGCACTGGCTTAATTCTCATCAATGGAAACCTCCGGAATTTTCTTACCAACTCTCTACTATGAACCCAGAGACTAAAAAACTCTTTCCCTACCTCCCCATCCAGCCAAGGATTTCCTTAAGTGACTGACAGTGGGAACATTCATTTCCTTCAGGGAGAATTCATATGTTCAGTCCTCCAAGTGTAGCCTCTATGGCCTAAACAAAGCAATCACAATAACTGGTAGGATATTTCCCAGAGTCTCACTTATTTAATCTTAACCAGTAACACAGTGAGGAACTAAAAGTTCAGGAAGTATTGCACCAAGCTCTGCCCAATTCTTTCATACAGTTTCTCTTACACTGAGAAATAAATCTCTCAGATCAGGCTTATGTATGGCCCTTGTCATTCAGTTTGTCATTTCTTTGAGAAAATACTCATAGTAAAACACAATTCCTGAGGAATAAATGATAACTTTCAGTTAGTTATAGGACAGTTTAAAGAGCAAATTTAAGAAAATTATCTAATTCTGTAGAACATAGGTCTGCCTGAACTATACCATGACATTTGCATTTGTAAAGTAATTCACTGATCCAGGCTTCCCTAAGAATACAAAATAGATTCATTCATTCACATATGTTTTAATGTATATTCTGTCTTGGGCATTGCTTTAAGTGCTTGAGGTAAATGGTGAAATAGACAGACATGGTCCCTTCCTCATGAAGTGCATTATCTAACAGGGGAGATGAAAACTAGGTATACAAACAAAACAGTTACAAAATATGTTAGTGTTATAAAATAAGCAGGGTAACAGTGACAGAGACTATCAGAATCTGCTTCAGAAAAGGTGGCTGCACTTTGTTAAAAATGAAGCAAGCCATGTGAATGAAGGTTTAGGCAGAGGGAATAGCATATGCAAAAGCCATGAGGCAGGAAAGAGCTTCACGTGTTCAAGGTATTGAAACTTCTTTAGTCAGTGCCTGGGGAAACTGGAGAGGCAGGTAGGGAGAATATCATACCTCGATAGTGGATTTTATGCCAAGAACAATGGGAGGTTCTTGAAAAGTTCTAAGCACAGAAGTGGTATCTGATGTACATTTAAAAGATTTCTCTTGCTCCCCTGGGAAGAATGATTAGGAGTGGACAGACCAGTTATATTTTTGTATTATGCTAATGCAGAAGATGGTGGTAGCCTTGGACTAAAATGATATAAAATGTGATGGAGAAAAGGGGATAGACCTAAGGTATAATTGAGATATAACCATTTTCCAGCTTTCAAACTTTTTCTAAACCAACAAGTATGCTATCTTGTTTTAATTTGCTTTTCTCTGATTACTAACGAGTTTGAACATTTCTTGATGGCCTTTTGGGTTTCCTCTTTTTAAATTGCTTATCCATTAGATGAGTGTGGTAGCGTATGCCTGTAGTCCTAGCTACTCAAGAGGCTGAGGCAGGTGGATGCTGCTGCAGTGAGCTATGATCATGCCACTGCACTCCAGCCTGGGCAATGGAACAAGACCCCGTCTCTTAAAATAAAAAAGAAAGAAAAGAAAAAAAAAATTGCTTATCCATATTCATTGCCCATTTTTCTCTTGGGGCTGCTCTATTTTTCTTACTGATGTTTTTTTTTTTGTATATTGTAGATATCAATCCCTTGTCAGTTTCAGACATTTAAATTGTCCTCTTCCATTAAGTCTATTAATTTGTTGTTGAACATAAATCCTTAATTTTGACAGGTCAGCTTACCAAACAAATTTTATTGTCATTTTTAGAAATTACCAGTTGTATCAGTCTGGGTCCTATCAGGAGAGAAGAACCCCATTTGTTGAACAGGAACCACACTTTTTGAACAGGGAAAGTTTTATTTAAAGACTTATTAACTATAACAGGGGACTGGAGTAATAAGGGATTGGCTAGTAAAGACATAAAAAGAACTCTAAAAGAATACAGGATTAGTACATAAAAGGAGCAGCCACTACCTGTAGGGCTGAGATAAGAGTGTCCAAGGAAGAGCCCAGACCAAGCTGAGGTGCAGACTTTGTTAGAGGATGCCTAGGTGGCAAGGAAGTTGCCAGATATTCTTCTGGAGTGCTGGTGAAAGCCATTCATGGGGAGGTGTCTCACCAGAGGCACCCTACAACAAACCACCTGTGGGAGTACCAGAAATTTCTGGCTACTGGCCACTATCTACTGCAATAGCCAGGCAGTGAAGGAGCCACATGCACTGCAGGCACCACAGAGGCTGGCACCACAGAGGCCAGCCCCACAGAAACATCAGAAACAAGAAGAAACCTTTCCTCTGGCAACAGCTTTCTAGTGCCCTCTACTGACAAAGCTTAATACTTGCCAGTGGGCAAAGGATAAATATTTAAAGGGCCCAAATCCATTTCACAGAGCAGGCGAAAAGGATAAATTTAGAACTGAAAAGCAAACTCACAACTGGCACATTAGAGAACCTACTCATTATTTTAAAAACTTATAAATAAATGGAAGCAAGCAAGCATTTATCTTCCCTTTCCTATACAAACAGTACCTTCATAGAACATATGAAAACCTATGGCAAGTAGTGAAAGCAGTGTTCAAATTTATAGCTATAAATACTTATTAAAAAAGAAGTCCAGGTCATGAAATATTATTCATCAATAAAAATAAATGAAGCTAGTGCAGTTGGGCACACCAATAGTCCCAGCTATGGGAGGCTGAGGCAGGAAGATTATTTGAGTCCAGGAGTTTGAGTCCAGCCTGGGTAACATAGTGAGACCCCATCCCTAAAAACACACACACAAAAACCCCAAAACAAATGAGCTATCAAGCAATGAAAAGACGTGGAGAAAACTCAAATGCATATCGCTATGTTAAAGCAGGCAATCTGAAAAGGCTATAAACTATATGATTCCAACTATATGATGTTCTGGAAAACTATGGAAACAGTAAAAGAGATTAGGGGTTGACAGAAGTTAGGGAGGAAAAAGAGATGAACAGACAGCACAGAGGATTTTTAGGGCAGTGAAACTATTCTTTATGATACTACAATGGTGGATACATGTCATTATACATTTGTTAAAACCCGTAGGATGTACAATATCAAGAGTGACCCCTAATGTAAACTATGGATTTTGAGTGATAATGATATGTCAATGTAGGTTCATTGTAACAAATGCACCACTATGGTGTAGGAAGTTGATAGTGGGGGAGGTTGTGCATGACATGATAAGTCTGTACTTTCCACTCAATTTTGCTGTTAACTTAAAACTAGAAAAAAAACCTTTATTAATAAAAAAGAAGAAAATATCAAATTAATTCCACTTAAAAAAAAAACTTCCACTTTAAGGCCGGGCGCTGTGGCTCACGCCTGTAATCCTAGCTCTTGGGAGGCCGAGGCGGGCGGATTGCTCAAGGTCAGGAGTTCAAAACCAGCCTGAGCAAGAGTGAGACCCCGTCTCTACTATAAATAGAAAGAAATTAATTGGCCAACTGATATATATATAAAAAATTAGCCGGGCATGGTGGCGCATGCCTGTAGTCCCAGCTACGCGGGAGGCTGAGGCAGAAGGATCACTCGAGCCCAGGAGTTTGAGGTTGCTGTGAGCTAGGCTGACGCCACGGCACTCACTCTAGCCTGGGCAACAAAGCGAGACTCTGTCTCAAAAAAAAAAAAAATAAAAAAATAAATAAATAAAAAAAAAAAAAAAAAAAAAAAAACTTCCACTTTAAAAAAACTTCCAATTTAAAAAAACTACAAAAAGAGCAAACTAAACCAAAGCACATAGAAGAAATAACAAAAGGTAGACCAGAAATTAATGGACTAGAAACCAAAAAAAATAGAGAAAAACCAACAAAACAGAGGTTACTGAACAAAAGCAACAAAATTAACAAACTTTTTGATAGAATTACCACCAAAAAAAGAGAGAAGACTCAAATGACTAAAATTGGGGATGAAGGAGGAGGCATTACTACTGACCAAATAAAAAGGTCAGTATGACCTATGAACAACTAACTGTATGCCAACAAATAAGATTACTTAGATGCAGTGGACAAATTCCTAGAAGACACAAACTTCCAAAACTGACTCAAGAATAGAAAATCTGAATAGACCTATAACAAGTAGAGATTCAATTAGTAATCAAAAACCTTTCCATAAAAAGCCTAGGCCCAGATGGCTTGACTGGTGAATTCTACCAAATGTTCAAAGAATGAACACCAATCTTTCACAAACTCTTCCAAAGAATAGAGGGGGGAGTACTTCCCAACTCATTCCACAGATAAGAATCTTTACTTCAGGGCAATTACTCACTGCCTGCCCCTTCACTGCAGAAATTGATGGTAACAACCCAGAGTACCTATCCATGAAAACAGGTTCAGATTGATCAGAGACACCCTAGAGCAGCAGTTCTTAACCTTTGCTATACACCTAAGAACTACCTGGGGAGCTTTAAAAAACCCAAATGTCCACATTGTATCTACATCTATTATATCAGAATCTCTGGGGTAGAACCCAGGCAACAATATTTTTTTAAAAACTCTCTAGGTGGCCGGGCGCTGTGGCACACGCCTGTAATCCTAGCTCTTGGGAGGCCGAGGCGGGCGGATTGCTCAAGGTCAGGAGTTCAAAACCAGCCTGAGCAAGAGCGAGACCCCGTCTCTACTATAAATAGAAAGAAATTAATTGGCCAACTGATATATATATAAAAAATTAGCCGGGCATGGTGGCGCATGCCTGTAGTCCCAGCTACGCGGGAGGCTGAGGCAGAAGGATCACTCGAGCCCAGGAGTTTGAGGTTGCTGTGAGCTAGGCTGACGCCACGGCACTCACTCTAGCCTGTGCAACAAAGCGAGACTCTGTCTCAAAAAAAAAAAAAAAAAACTCTCTAGGTGATAGTGCCAAACTTATACTCTCTATTGGATCATTCCAAATCTTTCTCCACCCCTGCCAAACTCTCAGGACTGATAAATTAAAACCTAAGACCATCTGTACTCAATGGTTAACAAATGAAATACTGACCAGCGAGGTTGTCTGGTGGTAGCTATAGGAGTGATGATCAGCAGCTCTGTGGTGCCTGGGGTACTTTACTACAGGACTTAACCACTCCACTTTCCTTAAATTCACTGACATTAACACAGACTATGGCATGCCCTTTGGCTCTTACTCAATACAGGAAGAATTAGAGTGACAAAGGAATTAAGAAAATGTCAGGTAGAGAAAACTGTATGAGCAGAGGCAAGGAATCAGGACTGTATGGTAAATATGGGGGAACTAGAAACAGAGCAATTATTAGAGCATAAAATTGAAAAGTGGGACATGTCATGAAGATGCTGAGGAATTATGCAGGATTCTTTTTTTTTTTTTTTTTAAGAGATAGGGTCTTACTTTGTTGCCCAGGCTGGAGTGCTGTGGCATGATCATAGCTCACTGTAGCCTTGAACTCCTGGGCTCAAGTGATCCTCCCATCTTAGTTTCCTAAGTAGACACAGCTATAAGTGTATACCACCACATCTGGCCAAGTTTTTAAAAATTTTTTTGTAGAGACAAAGTCTCACTATGTTGCCTAGGCTGGTCTTGAACTCCCGACCTCAACCCATTCTCCTGCCTTGGCCTCCCAAAGTGTTAGGATTATAGACATGAGCCACTACATCCAGCCTATTCAGGCAAGTGACAGAAACCCAACTCCAACTAGTTTAAGCAGAAAAGGGGATTTACTGGCAGAATCCTCAGCCCATAGAATCAAAGGAAGGGTGATCTGGAACACTCTGGAAATTTTAAGGATCAGAATTCAGAGCTGAGTGCCATGATGATTCTTTCATTCTGCCTCTCATCTTGGCTCCTCTCTGGCCTCACTCAAAAGCTTCTTATGCTTTCAGTTTTTTTTTTTTTTTTTAAAAAGCATGGCCTCTGATAGGCACAGCCTAGTCACATGGACACTCCTATAGCTTGGAAGAGTAAGGATAGTGCTACTCTAAAATTGGCACTTCCCCAATAATAATCTAGTTGGAATGGGGGAGGTAGTTTCCTAAAAGAAAGAGAATGCTGTTCTGAAAAGACTAAGCAATGAACCATTACAGATAGGCAGAGGCCAGGTCATAGGCAGCTTTTAAGCCCTGCTGGAGATATTTGGGCATCATTAAAGAATTTAAATCTGATTTGTATTTTAGAAAGTATAGCTGTATGTGATGAACAGACTAAAGGAAGTGAAACTATGCAAGAGAAGCAAGTCATTTATCCTAAAAGATTATGTGAGAGATGTCTAGGCCAAGGAGAGTTGATAGAGGAAGGAGAGGAAGAGTTGGATTTGAGAAACCCTTAGGGGTTAAAAGCAGCGTTTAACAATAATTGTGTAGGGTGAGGCAAAATGTAGGCATCAAGGACAACCCAAGAGCTTGCTGTTCTGAAAGATGAGAGGATAATGGTCCCATGAGCTGTGACAGGGAAAACAGGAAGAGATTCAGGTCCGGGGAAAGGTGATAGGTTGTCTTGGCCACTTGAATGTGAGGTGCTTGTCAGCTTCTGGAACATTGAAATAATTGTTAGGCAAACAGCTAGATAAAAATAGTAATTTGAAACTCAGGGGGCAAGATCAAAGATAGAAGTATAGATTTGGAAGTCAGCAGTCAAAGCCATAAGAATAGTTGAGATCACTAAATATAAGTGAGCAGAGAAGTATGGATTAAAAACCAGTTTCCTGAAGAACACTAACATTACAGGGTTGGAGACAAGGATTTTGGAAAGAAGTCTCGGAAGCAATAGTCAGAGGAACAGGAGAACCAAAGAATATTATCTCAAAAGCGAAGAGAGTAGAGATTTAGGTAGAATGATTGCTTACTGGTATCCAATGTGTTAATGCAGTCTAGCTTGAGGGCTAAATATCACCCATGAAAACTGGCAATATATGCATCACTGACAACATTAGCAAGATAAGAAATCAAAGAGAAATGTTTGCTGAGAGTGAACACCAAAATAATGAGCTTAATTTGGATATGTTAAATTTTAGGTGACAGCATTTAAATGACAATGCTCAGAATTTAAAATATGGATAAGAGGTCTATGCTAGTGACAGTTATTTTGAGTCATTAGTGCACAGGTAATAGTTGAAATTATAGGTGAGATTTCTCAAACAGAGTATAGATTGAAACTATAATGGAAGAAATATTTAAAGGGCTGAGTGAAAAAGAGGGGTCCATGGAAGAGAATAAGTGGCCAGATTAGAATAAAAGTCAGGAGAACTCAGAGAAGCCCAGAACGGTTTCAAGAAGGCAATGATGAATATTGAAATGTTTGTTCCCACTGGAAGGTTTCTTGAGAGGGTGAAGTTAGTGGGGATGAAAGAGGGTTAGGGCCGGGCGTGGTGGCTCACGCCTGTAATCCTAGCACTTTGGGAGGCCGAGGTGGGCGGATTGCTCAAGGTCAGGAGTTCGAAACCAGCCTGAGCGAGACCCCGTCTCTACCAAAAATAGAAATAAATTAATTGACCAACTAAAAAAAAAAAAAAGAAAAAAAAAAAAAAAGAAAGAGGGTTAGATACGTGTCTCATCCTCACCTATAATTAAACAGTGAACTCTTAAAGAGAGGAACTGTCATCGCTCTTCATATCCTCTGGGCTGATAGAGAGACTTCTACAAAGCTGGTGTTCATAAATGTTTATTGGTGGGATCTGCAGACAAATGAAAGTCTGGTGCACACCACACTGTGAGGCACCCAGCCAGGCCGGAGGGGAAACACTGTTGGCAAGAGGTTGAAGATAGGAGGACAGGATCATTAAACACCCTGAAATCAGGCAGGAGTTTGAACTTGCTGTAGCATTCCAGGCAGCTACCAAGAAAAGAATGAAGCCCTGCTTTTTTATTATTTATAACCCTTAATGGGAACAGCACATTGCAGTTAACAAAGTACTTATGACCATTACCTCAATTATTCCTCACAAATAGCTTTGTGAGTTAAGCACAATTTTACTAATAAGGAAACAGAAGTTTAGAGAAGTTGAGCAGACCAGTCAGTGTTTAGATGGTAGATCCAGGGCCCAAGCCCAGATTAGATTGTTCCTGCTCTTTTCTCTAGGCTACTGGTTAATTTGGTTTCTGTAGTAGAAGTCTTACACTGGAGTGATTATTATTGAAATGATATCCTTTTGAAAAATATTTATTGAGTATAAATAAATGTCCTATACATTAAATATCAAGAAATATTCATTATTGATTACAAGTCAGGCTGTAATACTGAGGGAACCATAGAATCAAAATATCTACTCATGATACAGCAGTGATAATTCCATTCCAATTTGGACACAGTAATGATTTACTCACAAGACACAACAAAACTCATCAGAAAAAGGCTACCACTTTAACCGACCTATAATACCACAATAGAAAATGGTTTTGAATCAGAGTATGAACAGCCCAATAATTTCGTTTTCCTCCTATGAATTTATCAGGTCATTTTGATACTGTAGCATTATACTATCATAGATTTTAAAGATTCCCATTTCCTTGGTTTTATTTCAAGTGATTATTAATGAATGAAAATAAGTCATACAAAGCCCAAGATACTTTTAAGTAATTAATCTTTTGTAAGAAAAAAAGGAATCAAAGTTTAGTACAAAGAAAGCATCTCCCAAGTGATGAGTCTCCTAATTGGGGGGGGGGGGGAGAGCAATGTAATTAACCTTTCCTTCAAAGAAAAGAAAGAAACCTAAATCTGTTATGGCAAATTTGGAAAGATAAAATATTTCCCAGTCCCATCAAGTATGTTTGTTTTACACGATGTACTTGAATGATGCAAGTCTATGAAGCAGGGATCTGTGGCAATCCAAATTCATCCACCAGAACTCCATCCTGTGAAAAGGAAGCAATGTTTAGTACCACTATTTTTCACTTGATAAAAAATGACTACAAACATTTAGTAGTTAAAACTCATTTCCAAGTATTTAATCAATCGAAACTAAAATCCCATTCATAATATGAAAATGAGCTTTTTCATGAAAGGTGAAGGAGGAGATGATGAACCAGAGAAAGAACTAGAAAGGATCAAAAGGGCTCTGGCCCTTTGGAAGGGAAGGGAAGAGTGAAAGAAGGAGAAAGAAATGTAGGAGTAAACCTAGAAAGGGGAAAAGGTGGCTGAGAGTGTCAAGGAAGAAAGACTAAGGAGTGAGGCCTTGCCTCCAGATTCTCACTTTCACTCTGATCCCTAATGTGGACCAATACCTTTTTTTTTTGCCTCCCAAGTCCTTGAACGAACAGGGCCCTTGGACAGGCAGTCAATTCCATATCATGCTTTACTAAAAATCATAGGCAGTGATACCACTATCAATTGAAAAACCTTATCTCTTCAGCACATTTAACTCAGGAATCTGTGACTTTCTAAAAGTAACCTAGATGCTTCAGGGACTTGTTACCAGAGAACTGAAAAGATGGGCTATGGTAGTGCTAATAAAAATTATTTCAGATGTGCTGAGAAAAAGCAACTTATGCACCTGGAACCTTGAAGTGGCCAGAGAGGTAGGGATGGAATGTGGTGGGCAGTAAAGAAAGGTAAGACTATCCAGGCTCAAGGGAGAAGGGATGGGTACAATAGAAGAAG
Source organism: Microcebus murinus (assembly GCF_040939455.1). Taxonomy (NCBI): domain Eukaryota; kingdom Metazoa; phylum Chordata; class Mammalia; order Primates; family Cheirogaleidae; genus Microcebus; species Microcebus murinus. Next base: position 57,099,419 of record NC_134115.1, on the reverse strand, counting down.
ATGCACATTCACAGACCTCAGCTATAAGGGACCTGAGAAATTACCTGCTTCCTGCCCTTTGCTCTCTACATTTTACAGGCTGGAAAAACTTACGAGGTTCAGAAAGAAGACATGAATTTCTACTTTGCTCAAAGTCACACAGAGAATAAAGGCAGGGCTGGAACTGGCTTCCACTCAAATATTCTGTTTACTATATTGTACACACTCAATGTATATGTTGGGAGAAAAGGCAAACTATCAATGTCTAGTGGCAATAGAAAAAAATGACATATTATACCAGGAACTAAGATGGAATGACTGAGATTTTATAAGCAGTAAAATAATTTGTAATAATGACAACCACATAGATTTAGACAGAGCTTTAAGTTTGCAAAGTCTTTTACATACGAGATCTAATTTGCTTGACATAACAATTAGGTGAGATACTTGTAATTATCTGCATTTTACATATGCAATGAATAGAAAAGCTCAAAACAGCTAAAGGTTTGTCATAGGGCCAAATGTCCTGATTCTTTTTTTGTTTTGCTGTGTTTTATTACCATCTGTACCATTTTTAAGTGTACAGTTCAGTGGTATAAATACATTTACATCCTTTCCCCTAACTTCATTTTCCCCCTCCCCGCTTCCCTTCCTGGCCTCTGGTTAATGACAATCTACTTGACATCCTCGACATCCACTTTTTTAGCTCCCACAAATGAGTGAGAACATGCAATATTTGCCTTTCTGTGTCTGGCTTAACGACCTCCAGTTGCATCTATGTTGCTGCAAATGCCAGGATTTCACTCTTTATATGGCAGAATAATATTCCATTGTATATATATACATTTCTGTTATTTGTTCATCCATTAATGGGCACTTAGTTTGACTCCAAATTTTGGCTATTGTGTCCTGATTCTTTTACCTTCTCGAATTAGAATCTTTCTATGTTAAGTTTTATACTTAAATTAGTAATCCCTAGGTAAAAAAAAAAAATCCACCCAATAATTAGTGTGCCTGGAGAGTGAGACTTTCTTTTACATTGCTGCCTAGTAAGTCTCATGCATGTGTGTTGCTGGTGCTTTCCCAGGAAATGTCTAAACCCTGTCAGTGGCACCCAGTGCTAGCTCACAACAAGGGTGATTATGCATATTATACAAATTGTTATTGTATAAAAACATTCCTGAGCCTCAGTGACGGTATTTGATGTGGCCAGTTCACCATCCAATGCAGGAAAACTGAGATTTCAAGAGTTCCCAAAGGAATGACCAGGACTGTCTCTCCTTGTTCTAACTTAAGGCTACCTTTTAGATTCCCAGACTGATGGCCAAGCATAAAACCTTTACCATTTTGCATAGATATATAAACATAAAAAGCTTTCACCTTGTTTTTTGTGTCAGTGGGAACACCTTCTGGAATTGCAGGTGCAGATGCTGCTTCATCCAAGTAGGAACTATCTTCATCAGCCAGGAGCTCATCACCCAATGCATCCAACTCTGAGATTGAAATGTTAACATTTCAAAAAAATGTAAGCAAGAAAATTGGCAGCTAATATTAAGAAAGTTAGCCAAATTATTGGTAACAAGATAAAAATTTAAATACAAAGGGAAAGGGATTATTAATTTCTATTTTCAAAATAAAAGATGACCACTATAAGAAATTTTCAAGGAGGGTCAAGTATGCTGGCTCATGCCTATAATTTAGTGTTTTGGGAGGCTGAGGTTGGAGGATCACTTCAGGCCTGGAGTTTAAGACCAGCCCAGGTGACATAGCGAGCACCCCCTGCAGCACCCCCATCTCTACAAAATAATTTAAAAATTATTTGGGTGTGGTGTCACATGCCTGTAGTCCTAGCTACTTGGAAGGCTGAGAAAGGAGGATTGCTTGAGTCCAGGAGTTCCAGCCTGGGTGACAGAACAAGACCCTGTCTCTAAAAAAATTTAAAAATTAAAAAGAAAAAAGAAAAATATTCAAGGAAATATGATAAAATCTATGAAATACAAAAAGCTAAAATAAAAGTAAAATGAAACAATTGTTTCCTCACAGGTTACAAGACCCCCGTATTCCTAAGAAGACTCTAGGGTTATCAGTTGGCCAATTCAAAACTAGAAAATTTCCACAGTAACAAATGTAAAAAATTCTCTCATATTTATTGATGGACTTGAAAGAAGGCAGTGAAAGAAGGCATGAGATTGTTGTACATTGTGTGACTATTATGTGAAATTAGACTCTAAAAATAAGTCTATGGTAAAGAGAGTTGGAAGCAGCCAAGAGGAATGATAATAGTGGGTAGAGACTCATCAGGGGAAACTCAAGATGGGAAATAAAATAATGAAGAAATGAATGGGAAAAAAAAATAAAAGGTTCTAGGCAAAAACAGACCATGGAGAGAAAGAAGCAGCAGTAACCTGACAGAGGAATCATGTGCTAGAATTCCAGAATGGGGTGGTTCTGCCATCTACCCAGTTATACAGGCTAGAAACTGACAGCCATCCTTGACACCTCCCACTTTCTCCACATCCAATCATTAAGTGCTATCCATTCAACCTCTTAAAATTTCTTCAATCTGTCTACTTCTCTCTGTTTCTGCTACCACCACCCTAGTCTCATCTGCTATCCTCTTACATGACTACAGGAATACAGTAATAGCTTTTATTTTATTTTTTGAGACAGAGTCTCACTCTGTTGTCTGGGCTAGAGTGCTGTGGCATCAGCCTGGCTCACAGCAACCTCAAACTCCTCGGCTCAAGCAATCCAACAGCCTCAGCCTCCCAAGTAGCTGGGACTACAGACATGCGCCACCATGCCCGGCTAATTCTTTTCTATATGTTTTTAGTTAGCCAATTAATTTCTTTCTATTTTTAGTAGAGATGGGGTCTCACTCTTACTCAAGCTGGTTTCGAACTCTTGACCTTGAGTGATCCTTCCACCTCGGCCTCCCAGAGTGCTAGGATTATAGGCGTGAGCCACCTTGCCAGCCCAGCAATAGCTTTTAGACTCCTCTCCCTGAAGACACTCAACAACCCTTACCATTTTTTCATGCTAACTCCTGCTTATCCTTCAGGTCCCATACCTGTCCCCCACTACATTCTCCTGCTATGTGCTCCCATAGTACCACACACTTCTTCCCTATAGTTTGTGCTCTAGTAATTAATTACTTAAAGCAAGCAGTTTATATGTGTCCCACTGCTAGGGGAGAAGCTTCATGAATGCAGGGATCATATTTGTTTTCTTCAGTGTTGAATCCCCAGCACCCAGTAGAGTGCCTGGTGTATAGTAGATGCACACTAAGTACTTGCTAACTACTGTTTCTTTTCTTTTCTTTTTTTTTTTTTTTGAGACAGAGTCTCACTCTGTTGTCCAGACTAGAGTGCCATGGCATCAGACTAGCTCACAGCAACCTCAAACTCCTGCACTCAAGCAATCCTTCTGCCTTAGCCTCCCGAGTAGCTGGGACTACAGGCACGCACTACCATGCCCAGCTAATTTTTTCTATATATATGAGTTGGCCAATTAATTTCTTTCTATTTATAGTAGAGGTGGGGTCTCGCTCTTGCTCAGGCTGGTCTGGAACTCCTGACCTTGAGCAATCCACCCGGCCTAGGCCTCCCAGAGTGCTAGGATTACAGGGGTGAGCCACCACACCCAGCTGCTAACTACTATTTCTTAATTTGCTTTGCTATTCTGTGGGAGAGGACTCCAAGTAGGAAAATAGGAGAACAAAATCAAAAGGAAAATAGCAGGAAAAGGCTGTGTTGATACAAGTACCAAGTTAGCCTTTGCCTGGACCTTCCTTCAGAGTTTATCCATCCTACTATTGTTGGCAGAGTATGCAATTCTGATGTAGCTGCCTCACAAGCACTCTGCCCAGAGACTGTACCCCAAACTAATTTTCAGGGAATCCAGATAGGAGTTTTTACTAGCATTTGGGAAAAGGTCCCAGGCAGTTGTTCCTTTCAGACTCTAAAACTAAATATATGTTCCTTTTCTCATAATTTACCTGCTTCTAGGTCATCTTCATCTAATTCTGGGGTGCCATAACTGCGACTCAGTGCTTCTTGGATTTCATTTGCATCTTCCATCATATCCTCTAGCTGGTCTTGTAAATCCTACAGAAATATATATGACAAGGTTTTCATTGATTTTTTTTACCAGCCTCCTCTAACTACCCTCTTCCTCCACATTCTCCTTTGAATCTTAGAAATGAGCAGAGAGAAGATAACACAGAGTGAGCAGATCCCATCAAGCTTATACTGTACATATCAAGACAAGCCTCCCAAAATCATCTATGAGTAGTATTCCTAGCAATAGACTCTAGAATAGACACAGAAAAACACCTCATCACACAAAGAATTAGTTGGTTTAATATTGTATAAACAAACAAAAGCAATATAAACAAATACAAGCACTAAGTTAAAAAGAACGCTGATGCACTGACAGGCAGAAACTGAAAAGCAAAAACAATAAAAACAACTATACACACACCCATATACAAAGGTAAAATAAAAAAGGAGAGCTATAAAACAATGAAAGTGTTTAGAAGTATTTTAGGAAAATAAATCTAACCAAAATTCAAAATATATAGCCCAACCAAAAAAACACATATAGACCCCAAGAGTTAAAGAGGCTCTCTACCTGTCATGGGGGCAATCTACTGGAGGACAGGAAAAGCATAATCAGACAGAGAGACAGACAGACAACCACAGGTGAAAGATGGAGAGACACACAAAACTCACAAAGACCAGCTTCTCTTTTGTTCATATTAAAAAGCTCTAATTAAAACACAAGGTACCCTAAAAACAGAAAACAAAATGGCATTTCATTTTATTGCCAAATAATATTACACAAAAAAGACAAGCATACACAGAACATTTTTCTCAGTGAATCTCCTGGAAGATCTCATGAAGCTTAACTCCATGTAAGCAGACACTTGTAGAGGATTAGAGATGGCCAAGGACAGTCTAAGGAGAGGCGTTTGAAAAAAGTAAGAGGGCAGGCATAACTTCACTCTTACTAAAGATCAGCACTGCCAGAGAATGCCATTGCAGAAGCACTAAAATGCCTGGTATAAAGTAATTGCTCACCCAACAAAAACTGCTTGAATTGGACAGTAATGCTTTATCTCCTTTAACACCCTCTCATTCATCAACCATCAAATACTTTCTGAGTGCCAACTATGACCAGGCATTGTTCTGGGCACTGGGAATACAACAGTTTACAAAATCAAGTCTCTGCCCTCCAGGAAACAGACATTGTAGTCAGGGGGTAAAAAGCACTATTATATATGCAGAAAGGAAGGCTCTTTCCTCTGATCAGTCACCACTCACTCCATCTGTTATCTCTGCTTGCCACCTGAGCTATTCACCTTACAGTTGAGAGCACCCAAGCTCTTAAGGCTCACCTCCCTGGCCAAGACCTAATCCAAAGAAGAAAGGCTAATTTTAAGGAGCTACTGACATTATTAAAAATCTAAAGAGAATTACTAGAAAAGGGATGCCAGGAATTGTGATAAGCACTTTACATACATATTCTCATTTAATACTTGTGACTATCCTAGGAGATAGGCAGCAACATCACTATTTTACAACTGAGGAAACACTAAAACTCATTAGGTGAGTTAGAAATAACTACTGGATGCATTGTGTGTTAGATACACTAGCTCATTTATTTCATCCTCATAATACAGATGCTCCTTTATTTATGATGGAGTTATATCCCAATAAACCCATCATAAGTTGAAAATATCACAAGTAGAAAATGCATTTAATATACCTAACCAACCTACCGAACATGATAGCTTAGCCTACCCTACCTAAAACATGCTCAGAACACTTACATTACAAAGCCTATTTTATAATAAAATGTTGGGTATCTCATGCAATTTATTGAATACTATACTGAAAGTGAAAAACAGAATGGTACAGGTACTTGAAGTATGATTTCTACTAAATGCACATTGCTTTTACCTCATTGTAAAGTTGAAAAATCCCAAGTTGAACCATCATAAGTTGGAGATCATCTGTACCTGTTTGTGGTATTAGGATCCTTGCATCAACAATAAGGATACTGAGACCTTGGATACCCTCCCAAAGTTATTCTACTAGTAAATGGCAGGCCTGAGACTCAATCCCTCTTCTGTGCTCTTCCCGCCACACACACATTCATTTGGTTTCCTTCAAAAACCAGTGCACGTTCTTGCAGAAATTGGCATATATCTCACCTCTATCTGGTCGATTTTCACTTGCTTGTATGCCTTTTTCATTTCTTTTACTCCTAGTTTCATAGCATCAACCTAAAAAAAGGTAGAAGAAAACAAAATATCTTTAAGAAGCCATGTTGGTTAAGCTGTCCTTTAAAAACCATGGGAAAACAACATAAAAGTAAAAAAATAAAATGATAGGAAAAGGTGCTTTGGGAGTACCGTGGTCTTGGTGTCCTTCAATGACTGGATGGTATAATTGGCTTGTTCCATGTTGAAAGACTGCTGGGCGAGATTGTCCCGCTGCTGCTCATACCTTTTTAGAGTCAATTTAGAATGAAAAATGTGAGCCACATAAAAATCCTCAGGAAGAAATGCTAGTGTTTTTTTTTGTTTGTTTGTTTTTGAGACAGAGTCTCACTCTGTTGCCCAGGCTAGAGTGAGTGCCGTGGTGTCAACCTAGCTCACAGCAACCTCAAACTCTTGGGCTCAAGCAATCCTTCTGCCTCAGCCTCCCAAGTAGCTGGGACTATAGGCATGCGCCACCATGCCTGGCTAATTTTTTCTATATATATTAGTTGGCCAATTAATTTCTTTCTATTTATAGTAGAGACAAGATCTTGCTCTTGCTCAGGATGGTTTCGAACTCCTGACCTCAAGCAATCCGCCCGCCTCAGCCTCCCAGAGTGCTAGGATTACAGGCGTGAGACACCGCGCCTGGCCAGAAATGCTAGTTTTAAGGAAGTAATAACATTATTAAAAAATGTATCCCTTATGAAATAAAAAAATTTTCTTAAACAAACCTTAGAAATTAAAGTAATAATATACAGAAAAATTGGCAAAAACAATTTAATCACTTTAACACAAATATCATTTGATGTATTCCTCCAGTCTTTTTCCTTTGCATGTACAGTCACTGGTTGCTTAATGACAGGGATATGTTCTGAAAAGTGCATTGTTGGGCAATTTTGTCATAGTGTGAACATCATAGAGTGTATTTTTACAAACCTAGATGGTATAACCTATTCCACTCCTAGGCTGTATGGTATATAACCAGTTACTCCTAGGCTACAAATATGTACAGCGTATTACTGTACTGAATACTGTAGGTAATTGTAACACAATGACCAGTTTTTGTGTATCTAAACATAGAAATGGTACAGTAAACATATGGTACCATAATCTTATGGGACCATTATTGTAAATGCCATCTGTCATTGACTGAAACATCACTATGCTGCACATGACTATATTTTAGCTATATTTTCCACTTAATATTATAGCATTTGCTTTTTTCCTATGTTACCACATATCTTAATATATGTCTTCATAATTATTTACTATAATAAATTCCCAGAAGTGGAATTCTTGGGGTAAAGGTAAGACTATTACCGTGTTTCCCTGAAAATAAGACAGGGTCTTATATTTATTTTTCCTCAAGAAGACACCCTCGGGCTTATTTTCAGGGGATGTGTTATTTTCCCCTCAAAGCCTCAGCTTGCAGCACGCACAGGATGGCCAGGACCTGACAGGGGGAGCCGACCTTGTTGGTAGGGCTGCCTGCACCTTTCCAGTCACCTTTGGGATAGTAGCTGTCACAATGGGGCAGATGAGAAGGGCTGCCCATCTTCTTTATGGCTCTGCGACAAAATGCATGGGTTGTGCAGATGCACTGTGTAGCCACGCCCACCACTAGGTCTTATTTTTGGGGTAGTGCTTATATTGCACATATGCTTAGAAATCCTTATTATTTTATGGGTAGGGCTTATTTTATGGGTAGGGCTTATTTTCGGGGAAATATGGTATTAAGGCTCTTCATATGTACTAAATGTTTTTTCAGTAGACTTAACCCCTTGAGGACAGGTATTATATTAATCTTGTACCCATAATTAGGTCATCCACCTGACCTAATATAGTATCTACTGTTCAAAATGTTTTTTAAAATAAAGTTTTAATCAAATTATAAAACTATCTCAAAGACTTATGTCACTATGGTCTTTATATATACAATATTTGGAATACTTGAATACCTATCCAACCAGTGGTCAATTCATGGTATAGTCAAATGGTAGATTATTATGATTCCATTAAAATATCTAAAGTTTCCAAAGAATATTTAGTTTTGTTTTGGAGACAGGGTCTTGTTCTATCACCTGGGCTGGAGTACAATGGCATCATCATAGCTCACAGCAACCTCAAACTCCTGGGCTCAAGCAATCCTCATGCCTCAGCCTCCCAAGTAGCTGGGACTATAGGTGCATGCCACCATGCCCAGATAATTTTTTAATTTTTTTGTAGAGATGGGATCTGTGTTGCTCAGGCTGGTTTTGAACTCCTGGCCTCAAGCAATCCTCCTGCCTTGACCTCTCAAAGTGCTGGGATTACAGATGTGGGCCACCATGCCTGGCCCCAAAGAATATTTTAAAGAACAAGGAAATACTCATGATACAACATTAAGTAGAAAAGGATAGCCTATAAACACACAATACTTTTGGTGTCTTCTGAAAAATTATATGCACACATGGCATATATGCACAAGCAGAGAAAATAAATGGCAGAAATAAGCATTCAAAAGGTGGTTATTTCTAGTACTGGGAACCTAGTAAGTTTTCTTTTTTTCTATTCATGTTTATGTATTTTCCAGGTTTCTACAATGAATCTAGCTAGCTCTTTTTCTATTCATGTTTATGTATTTTCCAGGTTTCTACAATGAATCTATATTCTTTTTTTTTTTTTGAGACAAAGTCTCACTCTGTTGCCGAGCTAGAGTGCTGTGGCGTCAGCCAACCTCTAACTCCTGGGCTCAGGAGATCCTCCTGCCTCAGCCTCCTGAACAGATGGGACTACAGGCATGTGCTACCATGCCTGGCTAATTCTTTTTTATATATATTTTTAGTTGACCAATTAATTTCTATTTTTGGTAGAGACGGGGTCTCCCTCTTGCTCAGGCTGGTTTCGAACTCCTGACCTTGATCTATCCAACCACCTCGGCCTCCCAGAGTGCTAGGATTACAGGCATGAGCCACCACGCCCAGCCTTGAACCTATATTCTTTTCATAAAAATAAGTTACTTAGGCCAGGCGTGGTGGCTCACGCCTGTAATCCTAGCACTCTGGGAGGCCGGGGCGGGCGGATCGCTCAAGGCCAGGAGTTCAAAACCAGCCTGAGCAAGAGTGAGACTCCCGTCTCTACTAAAAATAGAAAGAAATTAATTGGCCAACTAATTATAAAAAAAAAAAAAAAAAAACAATAAAAAAAAAAAGTTACTTAAAAATTGTAATGCTACCAATTAAGAAGGTAATCATTTTACTTTACTCTTATCAGTCTAGGCATCACAATTTCTTTTTCCAACTTGATCTACTCTAAAAGGAGAAAGATGGTATCTGATATCTTATAAAAAGTCATTTTAAAATAGGAAGGGAGGCAGGATTGGTTCAGACCTGTAATTCCAGCACTTTGGGAGGTGGGAGGATCACTTGAGGCTGAGAGTTTAAGACAAGCCTGGGCAACACAGTGAGACCCCATCTCTACAAAAAATTTAAAAATTAGCTGGGGCTGGGTGTGGTAGCTCACGCTTGTAATCCTAGTACTCTAGGTGGCTGAGGTGGGAGGATCACTTGAGGTCAGGAGTTTGAGACCAGCCTAGGCCAGAGTGAGATCCCTGTCTCTACAAAAAATAGAAAAATTAGCTGGGTATGGTGGCATGTGCCTGTAGACCCAGTTACTTGGGAGGGAAGGCTGAGGCAGGAGGATCAAAGGAGCCATGATGATGCCACTGTACTCCAGCCAGGACAACAGAGCAAGTCTGTGTCTCAAAGAAAAAAAAAAGGAAAAAAAAAAATAAAGCTAGGCGTGGTGGCACATACCTATAGTCCTAGCTACTCAGGAAACCAAACAGGAGGAATGAACCTAGGAGTGTTACAGTGAGCTATGACTGTATCACTGCACTCCACCCTGTGTGACAGAGTGAGACTTTGTCTCTTAGGGGAAAAAAAAAGGAAGAGAGATATCAACAATCTTTCTTGTTCAGGCTGATTATGTCTGACCTCTACAACCCTGCAGAGGATCTCATCAGCAGAACAATCCACACGTGTAAGAACTAACGATACTTTTTGGCTTTTGCTTAAAATTGGGGCATAGTCACCTAAAAAAATTAAGGACCCTTAAATTTATTCTGGTGAGAGTGAACAAATATTCAGGATTCCTAACTTTACGAGCAAACAAAAACAAAAAAGCATAGCCTAACTAAATAAATAATGGTGGAACCAAACCCTACAGACCTGGCCAGTCCAAAAGAGCAGTCATTAGCCTCATATAGCTACTTAAATTATTAAAATTAAATGAAATTTAAACTTCAGTTCCTTAGTCACACTAAACACATTTCAAGTGCTCAATTAGCCACGTGTGGCTGCTGCCTATTGTACTGGACACACAGATATAAAACATCATCATGACAAAAAGTTCTATTTAGATTACAACAGATGTTGCTGAACATGTGTGTAGGGGAACCTAGCTAACTATATTTAATTATATGTCAATGAAAATTTGTAATTAAATCAAGAATGCTTAGAAAGTGGTAGAAAAAGCTGAAGGAATGGAAGACCATTTCCCTTTTGGTTAAACCTGCTAGAGGGAAAGAGCTTATGTGTACAACTTACATCCGCTTTTGCTTTAAAACCCGCAAGGCTTTCTGCTTGACCATATTCTGGGGAGAAAAACAGATTTAATAAAAAGAAAGTGGAAAACATGCATATAGTAAAAGAAATCTCTCATATCCTCAAACACACATAGCTACTACTTACTCTCATCTTCAAATAGTAAACACAGTGGTTCCTGGATTCTGTTCTTTCCATCCCAAGCACAGATATCTCTATGCTTCAGTCTTTAAGCCTTAGCTCCTATCTGTCTGCATCCACATCTCAGTGTCCTGAACTACTTTCCCCTTCCCCAATGCATATTATCTTCACCCCCAGGCCCAACAGTGCTGATTTTGTATATTCAGTTGCCTTAGGGCAGTTCCCCACTTGGATATTCTATCAACCCAAATTTAACATGCCCAAACTCCTCAACCTTATGTTACCCTGGAAATAAGTAACAACGGCCCCACCAATCTTTCACTTCTCTAGGCTGAAAACCTTTACGTCAACTTTATCATTTCTCTTTGTCTCTTCATGCACAGTCATCCTGTTACCTGATTTTCAGAATTCGCTTTCAAACTGAGTTCTTTTCTTGTCACTCTCTCATAACCACCACCACCATGTTTGGACTTCATTCCACACCATAAACTAAGATGGCTGGGAAAAGCCTTCCCTTTCTATAATGTTCCACATGTCATTTTATTTGCCTCCTCCAATGAGGCAGGAAAAGTAGATATTCCTTTACAGACGATAATAACTAACATTTACTGAGTGCTAGTATGTACTTGATCTCGTTTAATTCTCACACTGTAAAGTAGGTATTATCCCCATTTTATAAATGGGAAAATTGAGGTCAAGTGATGCCTTGTCTCACATGATTAATAAGTTGTAGACCTGGAAGAAACAAGATAGTTCTATATTCACAGTCCATGCGCTTAAACACAGTACTTCATGCTCTGACCTAACAGAAGCAGAAAATAAGTTAGGTGACTTTATCAAGGTCACAACTAATAGACAGTGATAGTGTTAGTATTCAAACACCAGTCCCAGATGCCTACTTCAATAATTTCTCCCAGCAGGCCACTCCTTAACCAGTCTGTGAGACTGAAAGTATCAGTCGGTCAGGTTACTGACTTAACCTGACCAGCCTGGCAACTCACTAATCCTGAGCACAGTGAGCCCACCTCTCCAAATTGCTGCCTTGTCAGTAGAATATGCTAATTCCCAGGTACATGCTTCTGGACAAGTGGTCAGCATCTTCTCTCCACCAGACCAAACCCTTGCCTCCCTGATACATCTGGCAGCAAACTAAACTCCCTCCTCTAACTGAAGGATACACTCTCACTATATTTTACTATATTATACACTCTCACTATATCCTTACCAAACTGTGAGCATCTCTTCTGAATCTTTCACCAGCACCTACCACCAGGCTCTACTTCTACAGGTGCTCAAATAAGGCTGTCACTTGCTCCAAATCAGTGTTCAATATTAAAAAAAAAAAAAATTAGGTGTCACAGTACCTTCTGCAGCAGCTGCCACCTGCCTTACCTTTGCAGGACCCTCTCTCATCTTCTTGATCTGATCCTTATACTTCACTAGCTCAGCATCCAATCGAGAAATCTTTTTGTCAATGGATTCTGCTCGGCTGTCCACCTTAGGGAAAAATATTAAATGTAGTGGCAGTTACTGCAATACACTTACATCAGAGGGAGCAGGCGGACAGGAATATGGAGGAAGAAAAAAAATAAAGAAACGCGTGTGGTGAAGGGTGGAAAACAGTTGAGATTCCCAGTCAGAAATACTGGGGGGGCTTTTATAAACTATACTTCAACCCCCAGATTCTAATATACCAGGCCCCTCAAGTGTGTTGGAACAGAAAAATAGTTTGAGAATCACTAGGCTGAGTTGGAATTTCTCTGAAATCAGAGACTAATCAGACTAAGAGCTCAACCAGGAGGCATGTTAAATGGGCCAGTGCCCAGTGGACACTGGCTAAGACTGTAGAACTACTTAATGCCAGTCCCTAGATTGGGGCGGAGGCTTAATCTGAGGGGCCAGCGTTCTGAATTTTGTGTTACTCAGATCCAAGATTGAAGTACAGATATGTTGACCTAGGATACCAAGCCGGGAGTCCTGATGTGGGCAAAGGAGAAGGAAGGAAAGACGAAGGGTAAGGGGTCAGGCTGGACGAGGTGGGAAGGGTGTATGGGCCTAGGGCTGGTTGGGGTGAGGGGATCAAAGCGAGAGAGATTTGACAGGCAATGGGCATCAGAGCAGGTAGGGTACAGGTAGGGCGAGGCAGTGATGAGGTTATGGGGTCTCTTGTTTGTGGCGTCAGTAATGGCTTGGGTAACAGGGATAAAGGAACGAAGATGGGATGGAGAGGGACGAAGTGTAATGGGCCCAGGACCAGGAATGCTGTGGAGGGCTGGGAGAAAGGGGCTGGGGGTGGGCGGGGGTGGGGGTGTCAGAGGCATCCATGGCCAAATTAAGCATGATCAAGTGCCCACCGTGCCAATGCAGTCAGTCAGGCTGGGCGGCGGAGCCTTGGGTTTCGCTTTCCCGAAGAAACGATTCATCTTGGGCGGCCGCGAAGAAACCCAAACACTGGAGCAAAACCAGAAACGGAAGTAGAGTCATTTCTGCCTCAACTTCCGGCCCACCCGTGCGCAAGCGCAATGTGCCTGCTGGTGCTTCCCGATCCTTTTCAGCACGGCCTTCCGGGGAAAGAGGATTGGGGACATCCGGAGGGAGACTGGAGAGGGTGGGGCCCCGGTGTAGGGAGTGGGCGGGGCCCCAGGTGAGCGAGGCGGGGCCTCGATTGAGTGGGTGGGGCCTGGAGGCGCCCTTAGCGAAATGGGGCGGGGCAAGCGTGGGGCCGGCTCCCAGAGGCGTGGCCAGGAGCCTGGGAAGGGGCCAGGAAGACGCCGGGCCGGGTTGTAAGCCGCGCCGCTCAGCTACGATCGCTGGGTGGTCAACAAGCGCGGGCCTGGCGGAGCGCGGCGGCGCGCAGAGACCGCGAGGCGACCGGGAGCGGCTGGGCCCCCCGCGGCGCGCTACGCGGTTAGGCCGGGAGCCGCGCCAGTCGGAGCCCCCGGCCGACCGCGGCCCGCCGGCCTCTCAACGTCGGTCCGTCCGTAGTGTAGCCAGCGGGCATGACCGACCCACCAGGGGCGCCGCCGCCGCCGCCGCCGGCGCTCAAAGGGCGCGGGTGAAGAAGAAAGTCCGGCCCCGCTCGTCCCGAAGCGAGGAGGTGGCCCAAAGCGAGGAGGTGTCCCGGAGCGAGGAGGTGTCCGGGAGCGAGGAGGTGTCCCGGAGCGAGGAGGTGTCCCGGAGCGAGGAGGTGGCCCAGAGCGAGGAGGTGGCCCGGAACGAGGAGGTGGCCCAGAGCGAGGAAGTGGTCCAGAGCGAAGAGGTGGCCCGGAGCGAGGTGACCGGGGAGGAAATGGCGGCAGCCGGGCTCACCGTGACAGTCACCCACAGTGAGTGCCGGGCAAGCCGGGTGGGCTCTCTGCCGGGTCCGAAGATCTGACAGGGTTTGTGGGTTTGCCCACCTGTCCTCCAGAAGCGTGTGTCCTTGTGTTTATCCTGGCTTCCGGAGGTGTGGGTTCTTGGCTGTGTCCGTGGGGCCAGCTTTGTCCCGGGCTGTGTCAGCACACCTTTCCATGTGGCTGGTGTATTTTGTCTCTTTTGCTTGGTCCAGGACATTTGCTTGATCCTGGGTGTTCGAGCGTGTCCGTGCTTCACATCGTGAGCCTAGTTGTTTTTGTGCCCGCACAGTTATTGTGGGTCTTTTTTTCAGGGTTGTATTCGACCATGTTGGGATGAGTCTGAACTTCGTACTTGGAAGGGTGTTCCTTATTTATTGAGTGCTTTCTCGATGTCGAACGCCTCATGTCCGCTGTTTGAGTGGCCTGTGGGTACAAGAATTACACTCTGGGCACCCTTTGGGTCTGCCTGTTGGAGTGGACACAGAAACAAACAACGTCAGTGCACTGGAGAGCTGAGTCGATAAAGTTTTCTCAGAACCAAGTAGGGGAGACCAGGATTCTAGATCCTGCAATGTTGAGTGACCTTGGGTTGAATGTCTCCTTTCTGGGCAACTGGTATCTTATCTGTGGAATTGGTAACCCTTGCCCCCACTGACCTTATGGAGCTGTTGGGGGAGCTCAAAGCTTGGTGTAATACACTGGGCACAGGCTACCTCCTTACTGTCCACATCCCTGGAATAGAACTGGCATCTCTGCTTAAAAAAAAATTATCTGCTGACTGTATTCATTTGTCTATTTACTGAGCACCAACTATGGGTGTACTCTAAGTGTGCTGAGACTTGGAGGAAAACAGTCCCTTAAGGGAGACAAGATCGGTACAATACAGGGTACAGAGCAGTCAGGCCACAGGAGGTAGATGACTTGGGATGAAAAGCATGGGCTTTGGAATCAGCTAGATCTGAGGTCAAGTTCTGGCTCATCCAGTTGGCTCTTAATGGGCAGGACTTAACTGGAATTAACAGTTTGCTCATCCGTGAAATAGGGAATAATAGGTACCTACTTCATGGGGTTGTTCTCAGGATTGAATAAGATAATGCATGAAATGAACCTAGTACAGCCCCTTGTGCATGACAAGTGCTTAAAATGTTAGCTAATATCATTCATATTGTTAATTATTATAATAGAAGAAACAAATCTTTGACCAGGTCACCAGAGGAAACCAGGGCAGATGGGGATAGGCTCTTTGGAATAGGTGGCATATAAATTAGGCCTTAAAGGCTGGTACCGGTAAATAAGTTTAATGAAGAGTTAGCCTATATTGGTTTATATGAAAGAGACATTTTCATCAAATGCTTTTCTTTCTCCCCAGGCAATGAGAAGCACGACCTTCATGTTACCCCCCAGCAGGGCAGTAGTGAACCAGTTGTCCAAGACCTGGCCCAGGTTGTTGAAGAGGCCACAGGGGTTCCACTGCCTTTTCAGAAACTCATATTTAAAGGTAGGCATTTCTCTTCCAGCTTTTTTTTTTTCTTTTCTTTTTATATTTCTTTGGACAGGTCAGGTTCTATCTCTTCTAGCTTTGAACCCTTATGGCTAAAGGAAAGATTTGAAACTACTTAGCCTTTCCTAATGGTAACTCTTTCAGTTTTCAAACCGGGACAATTTTTACTTATTTGATTATTCATTCATTTCTTCAACAAGTATTTATTGAGGACCTGTTGTGTGCTGGACACTTTAAAATATCTAGACAAGTATCAGATTTGAAGTCACATGATGATGGAAGAAATCTTACCTTTTTTTTTTTTTTTTTTTTTGAGAGAGAGTCTCACTCTTTTGCCCTGGCTAGAGTGCCATGGCGTCAGCCTAGCTCGTAGCAACCTCAAACTCCTGGGCTTAAGCAATCCTCCTGCCTCATCCTCCCAAGTAGCCAAGCAGCTGGGACTACAGGCATGTGCCACCATGGCTGTCTAATTTTTTCTTTATATTTTTAGTTGGCCAATTAATTTCTTTCTATTTTTTTAGTAGGGACAGGGTCTCGCACTTGCTCAGGCTGGTTTCGAACTCCTAACCTTGAGCGATCCTTCTACTTCAGCCTCCCAGAGTGCTAGGATTACAGGTGTGAGCCACTGTGCCTGGCCAATCTCACCATTTTTGATGAAGTATATGGGCAGTTTTCCTTGGCTAGGTTAGATCTTCTCGTTATATGTTCACATGGGACCCTGCATACCTTGTATTGAAATTGGTTGATACTATTAAATAATTTCTTAGTTGCTTAACATCTGATTTCTCTGTTAGAATAACAAACTCTATGAGAGCAGAAATACTGCTATGTTTCCAGTGCTTGGCACTATGTTGACTAAACGAATATTTTTTTTATTCAAAGACTTTTTTTTTTAAAAAGAGACATTTATTTAGTTTTTGTTTTCTATTTTTTTTTAAATAGAGATGGAGTCTCACAATGTGGCCCACGCTGGTTTCGATTTCCTGACCTCAAGCAGTCCTTCCGCCTCAGCCTCCCAAAGTCCTGGGATTACAGGCATGAGCCACCGTGCCCGGTCCCAAAGTAGGTTTTAAACAAACTTACCTGGGCCCTGGATGTGGCAGGCCGAACAGATGATGCTGATTTCTGTCAGGACTTACCTCTCTCTTCTGTCTTCACACTCCCGTGGGAACTTATTATTCTGATATCTGATGGGGGCAGATTTATCCCATTGGATATCAGCCAGTATAAAGAATTTAGTAATAGGAAACATTTTTATTTATATTTCATAGTGTAACTTCTTGTCTTTTGTAAAAAAATTTATTTCATAATTATGAAGACAGCAGAAATTCATGTTTCAAAATAGAGGAAAGCACAAAGACAAAAATGTTCCCCTGGGTGAAACCCCTCATAATAATATGGGGTGATGAGCATTCACTGTGGAATTGAAGTTTCCTGAAAAAATAAGTTTTAATGCCTACAAAATCTTCTATTGTATGGATAGATATAATCAGTCCCCTATTCCTAAATACTTGGCTTTTTCCAGTTTCTCATAATTATGAATATGGTTGCACAGAATATTATTATATAATAGTTACTGTGCAGTTATTAGTTTAGGATAAATATCTAGAAGTGAAATTACTGGGTTTAGACACCCTTTAAAAAGGTTATACCAATTTATCTTTTGCCTATTAGTGAACACGCTTGTCTATTACCTGTACACTTGCTGAAATCTATCTTCAGTGTTACACACTTGTTACAACTTGGCATGCCTTTCTTCTCTTTTCAGGAAAATCTCTAAAGGAAATGGAGACACCATTGTCAGAACTTGGAATACAAAACGGTTGCCGGGTCATGTTAATTGGGAAAAAGGTAAATTGCTTTTTCCACCAGAAATCCTCAGAGTCAAATGACTAAAGTCTTGTATATATGTTTCTGTTTAGAGGGCCATATTGGGGTCCCGGATTCTGTTTTGGTGAAACACCTCTCTAAACAAATATAGTCTTTATTTGTTTGGTGGGATTAACCAGTTTTATTGTTCTTATATCTTGTTCCTATTGGTTAGGACTTTTCCCTCCAGGAATTAGGAGTGGTTGTGCTGCTTCAATAACATGGCTTTTGACTTGGTGGTGGAATCTCAGTCTAGTTAAAATTGTGCCTGGGACAGGCCTTATCCACTTGGGGTGGAATTTGCAAGATAACTTTTTGTTAAAATTAACCCATAGATATTAAAAATAAATACTGTGTTTGGTTTCAGGAGCCTCTCTTCCTTTAACCACCATTTTAACAAAAATCTTCCACAAGGGGAAAATGCTCTTTGACTGGAAGAACAGGTTCAAACTAAAGAACCAAGTGGGGGAGAAAACGAGTCAGTGGGTGATAGGTGAGGGCAGCAGCCCCTTGGGTGAAGAGAGAGGGCTGTAGCCAGTCTTGAATTGTGACACAGTAGAATTGTTGAGCATATGAAGTTCCCATACTTCTAGTGAAGTAGCTGAGTAGAGAGAGCAGAGATTAGCAAAGTGAAGGCAAAGAAATCTAATTTGGAACTTGGAACTGCCAGGAGACTAGAACTAAGGATTTGGCCACAAAGAAGAATGAACAATTGGGATGGCATAACAAAGCAGGAAGCTGCTGGACCTGACTACCAATTATTTAGGCGAGAGAGGGGAAACTACTGTAAATTTCTTGCTTAAGGCTCAGAGAGAATTGTGATGTGCAACAGGCAGGACTTGGGTTGAGTTTGAAGAAGCTATGAGAACCTCTAGTAGGAGCTGACCTGAAGTGTGTGGAGCCAAGTCTGAACTTAAATCTGTTCCACCTCTTTTGGGCTGTGTGACCTTAGGTTACTTTACTACATTAAGTCTCAGTTTCATCATCTATAAAACAGTACCTCCTTCATAGGGTTGTGAAAAGGCTTAAAAATATAATAATACAGGTAATGTGCTTAGGATAATGTCTGGCATATTGGGAGTGTTCAGTAAAAGTATTCATCATTGTCATCATTATCATCATGTTAAATAGGAGAGCTCAGTTGGAGGCTAACATTTATTAATAGGAATTCCATGCAGGGGTCCACAAACTACAGCCTCTGCCGAGGACATTTATCTGGCCCACCGGGTGTTTTGCTGCCACTGCCCTTCTTGCTTAGCAGACGACTAGTCCCGGGCCCATAGTGTGCATGTGTGGAATGTGCGCACTCTCCAACGGCCCTCCGATGGTCTTAGGGACAGTGAACTGGCCCCCTGTTTAAAAAGTTTGAGGACCCCTGAAAGGAATAGAATTCTTCCTGTCTTGCCATTCTGGGTTCCTCACAGGTGTTCACTCTAGTTTTTTTTTACCCTGCAGGCTTCCGTCTGGCTGTTGATCAGTCCAGCTCTGAGGCTGAATCTGGCACTTGAATTAGCTCCATTTTCTCAACCCAAGCTGTCAGGGCCCTCACCACAATATTTACCTAATATCTTCTCTATAGTCTGTAGCAGGCATCCTCAAACTATAGCCCATGGGCCACATACAGGTGTTTTTACCCATTTGTTTTTTTACTTCAAAATAAGATATGTGCAGTGTGCATAGGAATTTGTTCCTAGTTTTTTTTTTTTTTTTTTTTTTTTTTTTTTGAGACAGAGTCTCGCTTTGTTGCTCAGGCTAGAGTGAGTGCTATGGTGTCAGCCTCACTCACAGCAACCTCAGACTCCTGGGATCAAGCAATCCTACTGCCTCAGCCTCTCCTGAGTAGCCGGGACTACAGGCACGTGCCACCATGCCCGGCTAACTTTTCCTATATATATTAGTTGACTAATTAATTTTTTTCTATTTATACTAGAGACGGGGTCTTGCTCTTGCTCAGGCTAGTTTCGAACTCCTGACCTCGAGCAATCCTCCCGCCTCGGCCTCCCAGGGTCCTAGGATTACAGGCGTGAGCCACCGCGCCTGGCCCATAGTTTTTTTAAAACTATAGTCCGGCCCTCCAACGGTCTGAGGGACAGTGAACTGGTCCCCTATTTAAAAAGTTTGAGGACCCCTAGTCTGGAGGCTTGGTAGATAGAAAACCTTAATGTATAACCCTTCGACTTGCTTTCCAAGAAGCAGCAGAATTGATTTAAGACCATTCTTTCTAGGTAAGTGATTTAGCCCAATTTTGGTCAGCTTTTTTCTGGATGAGGCTACTGTTCTTGGTGTGATTATTGACTTTATTTTATTCTTAACCATTTTAGAACAGTCCAGAGGAAGAGGTTGAACTAAAGAAATTGAAAGATTTGGAGAAGTCTGTGGAGAAGATAGCTGACCAACTAGAAGAGTTGAATGAAGAGTTTGCTGGAATCCAGCAGGTAACTCTCTTCACAGACTTTGACTTTCTGCCTTCTACAAGAACTCCACAGATATAATGTGTGGTTACAAGGGTATGCTTTGCATTCAGACACCCTGGATTCAGATCCTGCCTCTACCCTTCTCTTACTGTGGGCATGTTTGTTTCTTAAGTTTCTCATCTGTAAAAAGAGAATAATGGTGATATTTCCTTCTTAGGGTAGTTTTGAGAATTAAATGACGTAGGTTGAGCCTGACACATACTGAGTGCTTTTTAACTAATATAGGCATTGTTATTGTCAGAGCCCAGCCAGCATCCATTTGTGCTCACAGGAGAGCACCTTCCATGCTAGGATCATGCATTGTCTGAACTAGAACAGGTAGCTTCCCTCAGTCCAAGCTATTGTAGTGTGTTTGCAAGGCAAAGAATATTTTGTTGATTCATAGAAGGTCCAGGTTTAACATGATCTTGGTAGGGGGTGGTTATCCTATTATATTGCTTCTATTAGAGATGGAATATAGAAACCCGGTAAGGATTAGGAACAGCCCAAGACCACCTATTTCTTTTCCCTGCCTTACTTAATAATAATAATGGGTATGTATTTGTGTTTTAATTATAAAATTAATATGTACTGATTGTAGAAATGTTTGAAATACCTGTATAGGCATTAATGTGGAAAATAAAAATTACCTATAAGGCTTTGACTCAGAGATAACCACTCCTGTAGCCTGAAATATAATTTTCATCTTAAAAGAAAAAAAATTGATGTAATGTTAGCACACTTTGTAAATTTTTCTTTTATTGGATAAAAAAATTGGAACATTTTCCTGTTATTAAAAATGGTCGTGCTTTTCAAAACTTTCATAATATTTCATCATATATGAATGTATCACAGTTTTCTCTATTGTTCATCACTTAATATTATTTTTACCATTATGTGTAATGCTTCTTTTTTTTTTTGAGACAGAGTCTCGCTTTGTTGCCCAGGCTAAAGTGAGTGCCGTGGCGTCAGCCTAGTTCACAGCAACCTCAATCTCCTGGGCTCGAGCAATCCTGCTGCCTCAGCCTTCCGAGTAGCTGGCACTACAGGCATGCGCCACCATGCCTGGCTAATTTTTTGTATATATATTAGTGTATATATATGTGTATATATATATGTATATAATATATGTATATATATATGTATATAATATATTATGTATATTATTAGTATATATATATGTATATATATTAGTTGGCCAATTAATTTTCTATTTATAGTAGAGATGGGGCCTTGCTTTTGCTCAGGCTGGTTTTGAACTCCTGACCTCGAGCAATCCACCTGCCTTGGCCTCCCAGAGTGCTAGGATTACAGGTGTGAGCCATTACTCCCAGCCTGTAATGCTTCTTGGAACATCCTTGAACATAAATCTTTTTTGACCACATTGATTTTTTTCTGGTAGAATAAATTCTTTCACTTGGAATTTCTGGGTGATTTTTAAAGCTCTTGTTATATGTTGTTGAATCTATATCTGTAGCTCTTGGCTTTGATAATTGTAGTGTGTTTGGCAAGGCAAAGAATATTTTGTTGATTCAAAGAAGGTCCAGGTTTGATAAACATCCTCCCAACAACCTTTTGGGAGGTTGTTGGCCCTGCTGTCCAAGTCTTGTCACCAGCTAACTGGTCATCAGGCTAAGCTATGTGAGTAAACCATAAAATAATTTAATAAAAAGAATAAGTGCTGCTGCCATTTGTTAGCATATGTCTATGCCACAAGTTATATTAAGCTTCTGCATATATTCCTCTTTCTTCTCGGTAACCTTCTGGAGTGTGGGTATCATAATCTTCATGTTAGAAATGAGGATACTGAGACATGGATAGCCTAAGTAACTTATTCAAGATGATAAGCTAGTAAGTGGCAGTCAGGATTCAAGCTCAGGCCTTTAAGACTCTAAAGCCTGTGCTCTTAATGTCTGCCTCTTGTGTGCAGCTATACAATTGTGACAGGGGGCTTCACTGGAGGTAAGCCTCAGTGTGTGTTTGCAGCCCCAGTGGGCCATGTGAGATAGAGCGGCCTGCAGCCTGGTCAAATTCTTAGACTGACTTAAGGCCAGCCTTTCTGTTGTTTCCAAGAGATGAAGTTATAAGTCTAAAATGTGGCCTGGCCTGTCAGGGGTATGGTGGACTCAGGGTGTGGTTACTTCACCAGTGCTGTGGCATGGAGTTATCCATCAGTCTCATGGTACCCTTGCAATAATGCATTATTCCCTCACAGGGTTTTCTGGCCAAGGATTTGCAAGCTGAAGCTCTCTGCAAACTTGATAGGAGAGTAAAAGCCACAATAGAGCAATTTATGAAGATCTTGGAGGAGATTGACACACTAGTAAGTAAATATTCAGCTGAGAAGAGCTAGTTTTCTGTGACTGTATTTCAGTCAATTTCACTCTTTCAGTAGTGCACTCCTATTGCCTGAGCAAACCCATCACCTGAGGATGCAAGCACTTACCATGTGCCAGACACCGTGCTAGGTCCTGGGTGAATACACAGAATGATAAAACAGCTCCTGATTTCTAGGCACCCATAGCCCACCAGCATAGGATTTTTGTCATCTGTATTTATGTATGCTAATATCATCTGTAATCATCATGAAGCTGGAACCCAAGTAGTCCATGATCTCATGGTCAAAGAAACACAGGATTTCACTTTCCTTGATATTCATGTGACTGATAATCCTACTGAGCTCATTGCCTATACTGAATTCAGCCAGACCTAGATCTTATGACACTGTAGAAAATCACTGGCTCAGGTTCTCTTTTGCAGATGACGATAATATCTCTAGCCTGATGCTTTATTCTTCAGGGTGAACTGTTCTGTGCTTGTGATTCTAATGCCAGGGTTCGGGGGAGGTGTTGTAAAGAAGAAGTAGAAGGCACTTTTCCTGGCACAGTGAGCTCATAATCTGGCCAGGGCACAGTATCCATACATAGGAAACAGTGAAAGAACAAAGTCTTTGTTACATATCAGTTTCTATGGCCCAGACACTGAGAACAGAGGGCACTTTTATAGGGATGAGAGCTATGGAAAGGGCCATGTTGCATACAGACCTAAGGAAAGGACTCCTAAAAATGCACATCTTATTCACACCAGTGACCTGTGACCTATTTGGTGTACTGTGGGTGTCTGATGTGTCCTTACATCATTTTCACTGAGGATTATTTATATGTCAACATATTCTTTCATAGATCCTGCCAGAAAATTTCAAAGACAGCAGACTGAAAAGGAAAGGTTTGGTAAAAAAGGTTCAGGTGAGTTGTGTGATGGTGCATGACAAAGCGTAATATGTTAATGTGTTGGTGCGTGTGTTTATCTGTCCAAAGTAGGGTAGAAGTGTGGTGTGTGGTATGGTATGGGCTTTTTTTGGTTCTTGTTTATTTATCAGCATATCCAGAATATCAGAGAAGAGCCCCCTCCATGTCCATGTAGTTATATTTGGATTTAAACTATTCAGGGAGGAAACTCAGTGGAGAGCAGATAGGGCTGATACATTACACAATTCCACAAGGCAACGTTCATGTCTACAGTGTTCCCTATAATTGTGCAGTTGCAGTGCAGTGACCTTGAGGAAAGGCTTCTTTCCTGTCTTTACCACTTTTTGGGAGATGGTTGGCCTAAAGCATGGTCAGAAACCCTGGTCCTATGCTTCCCTGTTCCTTTCCTCCCCTCACTTTGGAGCCCAGGCCAGGTATCCATCTTTATCTATGCATAACCTCTTTTGAGTCTCACCCATGGGTTTCCCAGAATGGCTAAGCAAAGAGCCTTGTGTGGACAGTAGTCAGCTGGCCCTGGGTGAGCCCTCACTGCCCCATGTCTCTCTTTTAGGCATTCCTAGCTGAGTGTGACACAGTGGAGCAGAACATCTGCCAGGAGACCGAGCGGCTGCAGTCTGCAAATTTGGCCTTGGCCAAATGAGGTGCAGCAGAGAAAGGCTATGCTGCCTTGAAGAACAGCACCACCAGCTCTGCCCTCTATAGAAGAGAAGTTTCCTGATTTCTCCAGGGTTGCCAGGGGACTCCTACACCAGTCCTCAATGAAAAAGTATTGTGCTTGTGATCTTAAGTAGAGCACCTGTCTGTTTTCTCGTTCTGTGTCACTGTGCTGTCCAGCAGCCCATCTTTTTTGGAGGGGGCCTGCCCTGCCCAAGTTTTCCCAGCTCTTTTGAGTTTTGGGTGCTTTCTTTTGGCTGGTGAGAGCTCATAGTTTGTCCTGGGCTAGTTCTGGGTTTATAGTACACCCTGGTCTTTAGATACATGAGGACTTTTTTGTCCTTGTGATCCCATAGTCCCATAGATGTAAAACCAGAATCAGTAGGAGTTTGCATCTAGTCAGGAATGGTGGTAATGGCTTACAGCAGGTGTTTGGCACACAAGTAGTCTAAGTATCCCTCATAGTGACCTAATTCTAGAACATCTGGCTGGGTTGTTTATAGATCTTATCCTCACCTACCAGTAACCCTGCCTAGCCGCAGGCCTGAGATATCAGTGGGCCATTCCTGGGATGGGGCTTATGGTTGATGCATAGACTTCCTTGTCTACAAGCAAATTTTTGGAAGGTTAGAACCCAGTGTTGAATCTGCTTGAAACCAGGCCAGAACCATGGCTTAGGAAGGCAAAGACAGGGAGCCAGAGTGAGTGAAGCAGGTGGGTGGTAAAGCTAACCATAAATGTCTCAGGAGTGACAGGTGCCTCCTTCAAAGGTGTTTCTGTTAATCATACCCTTCTGAGATCTGTATTTCCTTCAAGGCTCTTCCTGTCCATTTTGTGGACTATTCCTTCTCATTGTTATTATATGCCCATCATGGAGCAGAGAGGGTTTTGTTTTTGTTTTATTGATTGATGAGGAAAAACCTTTTGTGACTCTAGTAGTAATTTATGTTTAATAAAGTTGAGAGTGGCCCTGCATGCTAGAACTCTTCTTAAACTGGTCAGCTGCTGTCACCTCATTCTTCAACACAGTGCTCAGTCGATAGATTCCTAACAGGCCACTTATTTGGCAGAGCAGGAGTCATTGGAGCGTCAGGAATTTAGGACTGGGTGGGTAAGACCTTAGACAAGGCGATGATAGAGATGGACACATGGACGAGGTTCAGGGCCTAGCCCACACACCCTCTACTTTAATCAGAGTGGTTCAGTATTGATCTGGGTTTTTTTTGTTGTTGTTGTTGTTGTTTTGAGACAGAGTCTCACTTTGTAGCTCATAGCAACCTCAAACTCCTGGGCTCAAGCGATCCTCCTGCCTCAGCCTCCCGAGTAGCTAGGACTACAGGCATGAACCACCATGCCCAGCTAATTTTTTCTATATGTTTTTAGTTGGCCAATTAATTTCTTTCTATTTTTAGTAGAGACCGGCTCTTACTCTTGCTCAGGCTGGTTTCGAACTCCTGACCTTGAGAGATCCTCCTGCCTTGGCCTCCCAGAGAGCAAGGATTACAGGCCTGAGCCACTGCGCCCGGCCTTGATATGTTTTTATATAGTAGCTGGGTGGCCTTGGGCCACAACACTTCATGAGAAGTTACTGTGTGCTGGCCACTGTTTTAAGTTCTTTGTATGTACACTAGTCATTTAATTCTCACATAACCTAAGAGGTAGATATGTATTATCCCCATTTAGAGATAAGGAAACCAAGACAACTTAGGTAATTTGCTCAAGGTCATAGAATAAATGGTAAAGCCAGGAAATAAAGCTGGGCAGTTTGATTTCAGAGCCAGTGCTTTTAATCTCTACTGCATTGCAACTAACATGGGTTGCACATGCCTGTGCTCTTATTCTCTCTCTTCCTGTCTCCTCCTATGTTAATGTCTCCACTTCCTCTCTGGCCCTCTCCAGTTCATTCTCCACAGAGCAGCCTGATCATAAAGTGGAAATCTTAATCATGGTAGTCCCTTTATCAGAAACCTCCAATGGCTCCCCATTCTCATAGAATAAAAGCCAAAGTCCTTACCCCACGCCTTCTGGTATCTCATTCAAGCCTTTCTCCTATTTGCTCTCTGCTGTCAGCCACTCTGGTCTTCTTTCAGGTCCTCAGATGCAGTTACCTCTCAAGCACGGTGCTCTCTCCTGCCCAGGGGGTCTTTACACATGCTGCTACCTCTGCTTGGACAGCTCCTCACCATCCTTCCTCCACCCCACCACTATTTTAAGTAGCTCCTAGTCATCCTTCAGAATTTAACTCAAATGTCTCTTCCACGTAGAAACCTCACCTACTCCAACACCATGTCAGTCCCCATGTGGTATCCTCTCATGGCTTCCCATAACTTTTCTTTCACAGCATTTATCATAGTCCATGATGGCTTCTTTGTGGGATGATTTGATTATTATTTGCCTTTAATACTAGACTGTAAGTTCCTTGGATTAAGGAGCTTCTTTGTCTTGTTAACAGCACTGTTTCAAGCACATTGTCTTATATATAGTGGGACCTCAATAAATATTTGGAGAATGAATGACTATTAAATGCATGCATCAATAGTGAAGTTTCCATAAGTGCACTTAACTGCTAAAATGCTGTCAGCACTGCAATTTATAGTGCT
Organism: Microcebus murinus; assembly: GCF_040939455.1. Lineage (NCBI taxonomy): Eukaryota > Metazoa > Chordata > Mammalia > Primates > Cheirogaleidae > Microcebus > Microcebus murinus. The sequence goes on along the minus strand of NC_134115.1, from coordinate 57,072,767 downwards.
AATAGCCACTGTCTTTTTTTTTTTTTTTCTGAGACAGTGTCTTACTCTGTTGCCTGGGCTAGAGTGCTGTGGCATCAGCCTAGCTCACAGCAACCTCAAATTCCTGGGCTCAAGCAATCCTTCTGCTTCAGTGTCCCAAGTAGCTAGGACAACAGGCATGTGCCACCATGCCTGGCTAATTTTTTCTATATGTTTTTAGTTGGCCAATTAATAGTCTTTCTATTTTTAGTAGAATATTAATTCTTCGGGGTCTCACTCTTGCTCAAGCTGGTTTCAAACTCCTGACCTTGGCCGGGCGCGGTGGCTCACGCCTGTAATCCTAGCACTTTGGGAGGCCGAGGCGGGCGGATCGCTCAAGGTCAGGAGTTCGAAACCAGCCTGAGCGAGACCCCGTCTCTACCAAAAATAGAAAGAAACTAATTGACCAACTAAAAATATATATACAAAAAATTAGCTGGGCATGGTGGCGCATGCCTGTAGTCCCAGCTACTCGGGAGGCTGAGGCAGTAGGATCGCTGAGCCCAGGAGATTGAGGTTGCTGTGAGCCAGGCTGACGCCACGGCACTCACTCTAGCCTGGGCAACAAAGTGAGACTCTGTCTCAAAAAAAAAAACAAAAAAAAAAAAACTCCTGACCTTGAGTGATCCTCCTGGCTTGGCCTACCAGAGTGCTAGGATTACAAGCATGAGCCACCACGCCTGGCCACCACTGTCTTTTTTAAGGGTTGAGAAAAGAGGCCTAAGCATGGATTGCTGGGCAGATGTGCAGGGTGGTAACTGGGACCCACAGGGCCCACTCATACAGATCTGCTCGTCCAAGAGGTATCTCTGCCTGTGAATGGGGAAAGAACACCCTTGTAGTTACCCACTTTCCTGGGACATAAGTCCTACCATGAGGGGAAAAGATGGGGATGTGTGATCCCACAAATTGATCCTTCAGCCTCAGAGCTGGAAGAATTCTTCCACACATTCTCTAGTCAGCGATTTCTTCTTAACCCTTCAAGGCAAACTTAAAGGTTACCTCTTGTGAGATGCCCTTCTTCATTTAATAGTCAGGACTCTTGTAGTTGAAAGTACCAGAAACCCAATTCCAAAGAGATTGGGCAAAATGGAAAATTTATAGGCTGGGCATGGTGGCTCACGCTTGTAATCCTAGCACTCTGGGAGTCTGAGGTGGGAGGATTGTTTGAGCTCAGGAGTTTGAGACCAGCCTGAGCAAGAGTGAGACCCCATCTCTACTGAAAAAAAAAAAATAGAAAGAAATTAGCTGGACAACTAAAAAAAAAAAAAAATATATATATATATATATATATATAAATAATTAGCCGGGCATGGTGGCACATGCCTTCAGTCCTAGCTGCTCGGGAGGCTGAGGCAGGAGAATCGCTTGAGCCCAGGAGTTTGAGGTTGCTATGAGCTAGGCTGATGCCAGAGCACTCTAGCCTGGGCAACAGAGTGAAACTCTGCCCCAAAAAAAGAAAAAGGAAAATTTATGGGCAGAATATCACATTAACCCACGTAACTCTGAGAAGATCAAGGGCAGCTAGGCTTAAGAAACTCAAACACTTGGCATCACTTAATGTCCAGACTAACAAAAAACATAAATAAAACAAATAAGAATAGGCACTAGAAATATTTTAAAATATAAAAAAGATCGTGTGTCGGGCAGGTGGGAGGGGGGAGGAGGGATGGGTATATACACATACACAATGAGTGTGATGCACACCGTCTGGGGGACATGCTTGAAGTTCTTACTCGAGGAGGGGGCAAAGGCAATATACATAACCTAAACACTTGTAATCCCATAATATGCTGAAAAAAAAAGAAAGAAAAGAAAAGAAACTCAAACACTGCCCAGAATCACTGTCCCTACCTCTTTTCTTTGCATGTCCAAATCATCCTTAGTCCTGCTTCTTCCACAAAGTAGGAAGCTTGGCTGCCAGGAGCTCCCATGTTGCATATCATGCAGCTTCACTACCAGAGGGAAACTGACTCTCTTTTCTTATTTCCAATTTGAAAAATCCTGGCAAAGAATCTTTTGACCTATTGCTAATGGCCAGGGCAGAAGAATCACATGCCATAGATATGGCCTTTAGGGGCTAACACTTAGTTTTGGCATGGTTCCCAAAGATGGGGTCAGATTCCAAATCTGTAAGTGGGGGATTAGTTATTTCTTCCAGAGCGCGGCCCAGCAGACTGTTCGGGCTTAATCTTCGGGATTCCTCAGATTGTGAGTGGCAGGGAGGGTCTCTGAAGAGATGCTTAGCTGGGCTGGACCACTGGGTTGTAAGAGGGGCTTTCTACTTAGAGCAGAGATTTTAGATGTCACTGGTATCCACTTTGTCCTCCTGCAAAAAGTAAACCCCTAATTCTTAGCTTAATCCATAGCCAACAAGATAGAGACTATTTCTCAGTCTCCTTGTTCCAACATGGCCAAGAGATGTTTTTGCCAATGGGATATGAACAAAGAACGTATGTACATCTTGTAGGAAATATCTTCAGAGGCAGATGGTATGCCCTTCTTTTTCCTCTCTGTGGCCTGGAATGTAGACATGATAGCTGGATTTGGAGCAGCTTTTTCTGTCCTTGAGGAGAAACTGTGATGAAGATGGCAGAGTAACAATATATAGAAGGATTATGGTGCTGTCACTGCATAGGTCTATGCGTGAGAGAAATTAATTTTTGTCTGCTTATGCTACTGTCATTTTTCTGTCTTTTACAGCCAAACTTAATCCTATATCATTCATATGCAAGAGAGAAACAAGCTGATCAATAACAGTAGAAGACCCTACAGTTGACCTCCTAGTCCCTGCCACCTGTGAATCTATCAGCAACAGTTCCTGCCTGGTGTACCCATTTCAGTTGTCCAGGGAATGTAGGTTCCTGCCTTCCTTGCCCTCATTGTTCTTTCAGACATGTGTTTTTCCACAGAGCATTTTCTGTCCTTTCTGCCAACCCTAGGGCAGGAATCTGCCTGTGAAACTGCTCCTACCTGGCTAGCCTCTCTCCTTACACCCTTCTCCTGCCACTATTATCAAGAGGCTCCTCCCATAGGCTTTGGCCAAAAGAGGGTATTTGACATGTACCACATGCTGGATTCTTTGGTGGGATTTCTGAATGTTGTGTGTCTCTGTGGGCCATTGTGTGAATGCATGTGTGTGGTGTGTGCCTGGGGCTGTGTCTAACGTCAAAATATTGAAACAACCAGTCAGAGTGGGTGTTGATCAGAAGAGCAGAGCAGGGTTTGGAATTGATCCTGCTGTGCCAAGAATTAACCCTAGACACTGGACACTGAGTGACCCAGGAGTTTCCAGGAGACAATCTGGGTGGCCAGGGTTCAGGGGGCCTCTCAAAGGGCTTAGGGCAGCACCTGTTTTCAATTGTTGAAAACCTACTTCAGTTTTTATAACCAGCAGTTTAGCTGTGATGTGTTCACTGCCCTAATATCAACTCTCACTATGTCACGTATGTGTATGTATATGTGTGTACATCTCTGAGTGCTGATACAGCCCAGGAGAAAGCCATGAGGAGCGTAGGATGACCCTAATGGGGGGTTACTGAGGCTGGGCCATGCATCCTGGCAGTGGCAGAGAACACAGATCTCACCTAGGTTCTTGGCTTGAGTGACAATGTGGGCTGGGGCAAATGAGCACTTGGGTCACGGGCTGGACTCTCAAATAGGTAGAAGGTAACTAGGACCTCTGAGGGGACGTGTTACAGGGTTGAGGAGCACTAGAGGAATGGAGAAGAGCTGTACATCAGATTCAGGGGATCTGTCCTCCACGCCCCTACCTCAAGCCACCTCCCTAGAGTCCCCAGAAACACTGGCCCACTTTACTGAGTTGGGCTGGATCTTTTATTTCTACTTTATTATTTTATTTATTTTTTGTAGAGATGGATTCTCGCCATGTTGCCCAGGCCGGTCTTGAACTCCTGGCTTCAAGTAATCCTCCCACCTTGGCCTCCCAAAGTGCTGGGATTATAGGCGTGAGCCACTGTGCTTGGCCCTCAGTGTTTTAACTCAAGTCATATCTTCTCCATGCCCACCACTGTTTTCTAGCCCAAAACTTCATGGCTTGAGGTGCTCCTGTGGGGTCAGCATTTGCCATCCTTCATGATCTGAATGTCCTGTTTGGTTTTCCTAGGATCATAGGAGACAGGGATGAGACAACCTCCTTAGGAACTATAATGTCCCCTTCAAGGACCTGGCTCAGCCCACCCAGGCACCCTGCTGAGCCCTGTACACCCACCGCCCCCCAAGATTTCAGCTTCCTGAGCTTTCAGCCACCACTGCATGCTGATGGCTGACAGATCTGTCTCCAGCTCAGATCTCTGTTTTGTCTTTTCATGTAGCTGCCCATTGCATATCTCTCCTAGGATGTCTCAGAGGCTTAACTGTCTACAAACATCATTGTCCCCCCCCCCCAAACAGCTCCATACCCCCAAGCCCCCCCATCACAGCACATGGCACCACCAGTCACCCAAGCCCACAAGTTAGGAGCTAGCATGTTGCCTCCTCCCCTCACCTTTCACAGCTAGTCACACACTAAACCTGTCAATATTATTTCCAATGTATCTCCTAACCATGAGAGTCTTTAATTAGCCTGATCCTTTTCTAAACTATGAAAAGTCCTGCTGATCCTTATATTTCTTCAAATGCAAACTTTCTTTTGTGTCTTTCTAGAGCTCTGCAGCTTCCAAGGACTCTCTTCTCTTCCATGATCTCATTTAGCTCTCATGCCAACTCTGAGGGTTTTACTGGTGAAAAATCTGAGAGCAAATAGGTGACCTGACGTACCAAGGTCATGTTCAGCCCTGCTTACCTTTCTGACTCATTTCTTCACCTCTCCCCCATTTTCCCTTATAAATTTTTTTTTTTTTTTTTTTTTTTTTTGAGACAGAGTCTCACTTTGTTGCCCAGGCTAGAGTGAGTGCCGTGGCGTCAGCCTAGCTCACAGCAACCTCAAACTCCTGGGCTCGAGTGATCCTTCTGCCTCAGCCTCCCGGGTAGCTGGGACTACAGGCATGCGCCACCATGCCCGGCTAATTTTTTATATATATATCAGTTGGCCAATTAATTTCTTTCTATTTATAGTAGAGACGGGGTCTCGCTCTTGCTCAGGCTGGTTTTGAACTCCTGACCTTGAGCAATCCGCCCGCCTCGGCCTCCCAAGAGCTAGGATTACAGGCGTGAGCCACAGCGCCCGGCCTAATTTTCCCTTATAAATTTTATACTCTAGAATATCCAACTTCTTATATTTCCTCAAATACAAACATTCTTTCCCTTCTAGACCTTTCCAAACTCTCCTCCTTATACCTGGAATTATCTTCCCTCATTTCTTTTTCCTAACTAATTTCTGCTTATCCCTCAGGGTTTAGCTCAGATGTCACCTCCTCCTCGTGTCCCTGCCCTCGCCCCTTCCTTGCTCCCATGTCACCCTATGTGCTCATCTGAGCCATGATCATTCTGTGCTGCAATTGGCTGACCATCAGCCTGGCTTCCCCTTGGACTGCGTGTCCCAGGAGGCCTATGATGCTGTCTAACTTAGTATATGCTCTATTCTATCCCAGGGCTTAGCACATAGTAAGTGCTCAATAAATAATTGCTGATTGGAGAAATGAAAGAACAAATGAGGTTACCTAGCCAATTAAGGGCAGAATAAGAAAACCCAGAGTTTCTATTAGTCCTCCCTGCCTGCCACCAGCTTCTAGCTTTTCTCTGAATTATACTTGTGTTCATTCTGTGAGAGGTAAATGTCAGAGGACTCCTCAGGCCAAGCATGTGTGAAGGAAGAACCAGGTCAAGTCTTGTTCTTTCAGCCTGCACCAGAGATAGGGCCCATCCAAGCAAGCCGAGGTCGGTGGGTAGACTTACAGCCGAGTCAAGCAGAGCTGGCATTCACTCTCATACGTGACCCCGTCAGTGCCACATACCAGGTTGGATGTCTGAGAACAATCTGGAGACTCCACCATGTGCTCACAGATGGGCTGTGGAAAAGAAGGGAGGCGGGGAACTCAGCGATTTGGAGGCAGTGGGGAGGAACCCAGAGGTTCTGCTTGGAACCAGAGGAGCCCCAATGAGGAGCCAGATCTAAGAATCCCCCATGTGAGTTTGGTGAACATGAAACCAACCCACTCAGGATGCCTTGGTGTGTTTGCTTGTATGTATGCACAGATACCATATGTGTGCCTGTGGCTAGGAATATACCATATATGTATCTGTGTCTGCTGAGCCTGGGTGTGTAGGCATCCAAGTGTATGCCTGCGTTTATGTCTATGTGTGTGGAGTAATTTTGGATTTCAAGCTCCTGGAACTGGTTCACATACTCCTTAGAGTTCCTGACTAGAACTTCTGCTACTGGACCACCCATCATTCCTAGGAGGCCCCTCTCTCCCCGGGTCTCCTGAACTCACCCTGGCCTGCATGATATATCAGGCCCTTGGCAGGAAGGCTGCACAGAGTGGGAAGGCTGGAGAAATGGGGCAGGGCTTGAGGTTTAATTGAGGTTCAGGCTGAAAGGATTTCAGGTCAGGCCTGAGGTTAAGGTCAGAACTGGGTCAATACTGGGTTTGGAGCCTGAGACAAGGTAGGTTGAGGGAGGCAGTGTGGTGTAGCAGTAAAGGCCTGGGCCCTAGAGACCTGAATTCTGCCACTGATTAGCTGTGTAACCTTAGATGAGCTGTTTCTACTCTCTGAGCCTCAGTGTCCTCATCTATAAAAATTATAAATAATAATAGTGTTCCTCTCACATAAGTTTAATTGAAAGAATGTATGTAAAGTATTTGGCTCTTTGGTACCAAGTAAGCTGGGTTATGTTGGACTGATGGGGAAGATGCTACTAGATGGGAAGGTGGCCCTGAACTTCCTCATTCACCTGTGTGAAAGGGTAGGTGGAAGATCTCAAGGATGCTAGCACCTCTACCTTGGGATGCAGACCTAGGACCAAGGTAGACTCGGGTTCAGGGACAAATTGGTGTTTGTGCAATCAGAGTGAAGGGATGAATGACAGAATGAGGTTGGGAAGGCTGGCACACTCTACAGGCCCATTCAGTGTGCCAGAGTCACCTCTTTGGCCTGAACCCTGTGGCCTGACTGCCTGCACTACACAAAGCAGAGAGCACACCTGTCCTGCTGAGCCCAGGTGGGAAGATCTCAGTGATGGAAGGAGCCTTGGAGACCAGCCAGGGTATAGACCTCCAGGGCTTTGAGGCCAGGATACAGACTTTGTTTGGCAAAGGGGCTGGGCCTACTGGAGGGGCTAATCTGGCAAACATGTAGGCTCAGGAGGTCACCCTGGCCACCTTGGAGCCATTGAAGGTGTCTGAGCAGGAGCATGGAGAAGAATAATTATCACTGGTTACTCAACATGGATGAGAAGACTCCTCTCTGCAGAGGGAAGGCCAGAACAGCAAGCAGCTGCCTTACCATTCTTGAGAAAGTGAGCTTTCCTGCTGACACTGGCACTTCTGAAAGACCAAAAAACAACAAAAAAAAAACAAGAATTAGATGATATTGGCTCTAGGCCCCAGGTCCAGGGGGCTGAGGACAGCTTCTTTTTCTTCAGGGGTGTTGGCCCAGCCTCTACCCAATCTGGAACTCCTCAAGGAAAGACAGTGAGCTGCCAGACAATGGGGCTGTCAGAAAGCTGATGTGATCCTGGATTACATGAATAGAGACAGAAAGTTTAGAATTAGAGAGATGATGGTCCAGCCTATTCCTGACTAGTTATATCCCACTGGAATTATGTCTCATAGAATAATAAAAATAACAATTCAGCAGTTTTTATGTGCCAGGCATTAAGAATACATGATTTTAACTACTACTCACACCTCTCTTGCTACTGTGAAACAGAGGGAAGAAGGAGGCAGAGGTGGATGCTGTGTGGTCTGCTACCCAGAGCCCACCTGCAGGGCTGAGGCACTCATTCTCCAGCTGCCAGGAGTACTGACCGCTCACAGCCAGAACTTTCGTAGGACTTGCCCTCAGAGCATGGAGCTGCCTTGCCCAAGGTTGCATCCCCTACCCAGGAACGGCCCATATCCATTGACAGGCTAATATGGGTACAAAGGCCCTGACCTTTGTCTGAATTGTTCTCAATTTAGAACAATGCTGAAGGGCCAGCCCAGTGCCAAGGCTCCCCGTAGGACCCTCTGAAGCCTCTTGCACTGCATCACAGTCAGCCTCCCTCACCCTCATGGGTGCGACTCCCGTGAACACTCCCCGGCAAACTGCATGCGGATCACAGAGGCTGTTTCCTGGGGCATTGGGCCTATGAAAGACACTCAAAGAGGTAAAGCGATGCTGGTTGTTAAGGCAGAGCGAGGATTTTCACACAGGGCTGTCATTCTCCAGGGCCTGACTCTTTCTACGCACACAGTTGTGCCCTCAAGGTCTGGCTGAACTGCTTGTAGGACATGAGCAAACTGTGAAGTGACTTTGCGAGTGTGAAGGGTGGATGAGGGAACTGGAGCCATACCTAATGGCATAGGTGGAGGGAAAAATGTGTAACTTAGAGAAGGGCAGGATGCTTCCTGAGGTCTCTGAAGGGCTGTCCCGGAGCTGAGGTAGAGATGGACCATTCTCTGCCCCACAGAGCAGAGCCCATCTGTGTAAAGAGGCAGCATGGAGGCAGGTTTGGGTTCCATATGAAGCAGAATTTTCTCTCAGAGCTATGCCACAATGGAGGAGGCCATCTCCAGAAGCACAGTTCCCCGTCACAGGAGGTGTGCAAGGCAGTGTGGTTTTACCTTCTGGAGACGCTGTCACGAGAGATTTCCAAGGCAGAGGGAGAAGGAGAAGGGAACTGAGACTGTCACCTCTGATGTGCTGGTTAAGCCTGACATTGGGGCATCAAAATGCAAATCTGGATGTGTCACTGCACTGCTTAAAACCCTTCCATGTCATAATTGCCAAAACTAAAAGTGACCCAAATGTCCTTCAACAGGAGAATGGATAACTAAATACAGTGAGGTACTACTTAGCAACGAAAACAAACAGGCAGTTGATGCACACAACATGGCTGAATCTCAAAAACATTATGCTGAGCAAAAGGCCAGGCAGGAAAGACTACAAACTGTATGATTCTATTTAAGGGAAATTCTAGAACAGGCCAAGTAATCTATGGTGGAAAAAACAGAGCAGTGGTTGCTCTTGGGGGTGGCAAAGGGGTGGAGATTGGCCTGAGGGAAATTTCTGGGGCAATGGAATGTCCTATGTCTTTATAAGGTTTTGAGTTCACAGGTATATATTAAATACATTGTCAAAGCTCATTGATAAGATTCACTGAGTGATAAGATTTGTGAATTGCATGGTACATCACTGTTAGGAGAAATAAAAGCATTGAAAAAAAGTACATATATATATAAAGCCTTTCCATGTTTGCCCTGTTGTGATCACTAAGCCTCCCTATGGACCTGAGCTCATTAGTCTTATGTTTAGGGCACTGCGTGAACTGACCTTAAATTTGCTCCTTGGGCTCACTTTCTAGTACTTCTTCTGTCCCTCAGACCCAGCTACTCCTCTCTGCTTACTGTTCCTGGAACACTCTGCTTTGGCTCATGTGGTTCCCCTCACCTGAAATGACCTCACCCCTGTTCTCCTCCTACTGAATCATACCCTCCTTTCCAGGTTCTGATGCTGCCTCCCATGAGGCCTTCCTGGATGTCCCCCATGGTTTCCTGAGAGGACTTGGATTTACACTTCCTTCATGCCAACATGTCTGTCTTACTCGCAGGTCACCCTGCCTCTCTGTGGACCTGAGCTCCTTGGGGTTCCTTTATTTCTGTCCCCAGTTTATTCTCAACATATCAACCACAGCAATCCTTTAAAGACATAACTCGCTGCTCCCATTTCACTGAGAGGAAAGGCCAGGTTCTCTCACTGGGCTGCAAGGCCTTACCCAGTATGGTTCTCAGTTGTCTCTCTCATCTTTCCTGTCATTCTGCACTGGGTTCCCTCCAGCCACACTGGCCTTGCAGTACCTCAGACACTCCAGGCATGCTCCCACCTCAGGCCTTTCCACTGGCTGTTCCTCTGCCTGAAACCCTCTTCTTCCAAACATCCACACAGCTCACTCCCTCACCTCCCTCAAGGTTTACTCAAATATCAGCCTGTCAGAGAGACGTCCTCTATTTGAAATTGCAACCTGCCCCCAATCCCTATAATTCCTCAGCCTTTATCACCCTCTAATACACTGTTTCACATACATCGTACCTGTCTTGTTTATTGTCTTTCCCCTTCTCCCCTGCCCCACTGGATTTATGCTTCATCAGGACAGTTCTTTGTTTTGGTCACTGATGTGTCTTAAGGGCTCAGAAAAGTGCCTGGCACAGTAGCTGTGAGACTGCAGAGGTGTCCCAGGTCCTGAGGAGGCCCCACTCTGAGTGTATGTGTTCAGCCCCCAGCCTGGCTCCCAGGCAAGGGCTCTCATGCTCACAGGGTTGCCCTCAGTCCCAAACCACAGTGTGTCAGAGCAGAATAGAAGCTCAGAGGACCAGGTCTCTTAGCACCACCACCCTGCAGCTAGCGTACTTCTGTCTCCCCTGAGGGCTGGGACCCAACTGCTCTCTTCTGCCTCCCCTACTGCCAGCCCACTGGTTGCTCAGCGCAGCTTTGAACTGGAACAACTCCTACTTTACAGCTGGAGAAACTCAGGGTCCAAGAGGAGGGGGGACTTTAGTCATTCTGGGCCAGAGTCGGGATTAGAACTCGTTTCTTTTCTCCCAGCCCAAGGCTTTCCCCACCACAGTGGAGGGTGCACGGGCAGAATGAAGGTGTACACAGAGAGCCTGGGCCACACAGGGTACTCCAGGCTCTGCTCTGCCCCCACCCCCAAGCTCACCTGCCAACACCAAACCACAGAGAATCCAGGCCTGCCTACTCACCCCTGTCCACGATGAGGAGGGTAGCCAAAGCCAGGGTCACCACCCACTGGTGGATGGCCATGCTGATCCTGGGATGGTGTGGCCTGAGCTGGAGCCTGGGCTGGGGGAAGGATGGGGCCTGTTTATAAAGCTGATCCCCACCCTTATCTTATCTGGGGCCGGATGGAGAGGCCACAGTTAATCTCTGCATCCTGGCATCCGGGAGGGCTTGCTCCAGGCAGAGATGCTGAGCTCCTGGCTAGATGGGGCTGTGGCTGTGGGTTGGCAGATGTCTAGAGTGAGAAAAATCTTGGACAACTTGCAAAGCTGACTCTGGTCTGAGGGCTGGGACACGGAGAGGAAAGTTGAAGTAGAAAGAGAAAAAACAGAGACCAAGGCAGAGAGAGGGAAAGGGAAAGTGAGAGAGGCAGAACAGAAGAAGAAGAAAAAGCAACTGGAAGCTGGCAGGAGGCAGAGAAAGGGGCTGGAGCCAGGGTTCCTTTGGCAGCGTCTCCTCCAACCACTCTGGGACCTCAGAAAAGCCACTCTTTTAGTTTTATTTTTTATTTCAGACTATTATGGGTGTACAAACACTTTGGTTACATAAATTGCCTTTGCACTGCCCGGCAAGCGTGTCCATCCCCCAGACAGCACGCCACCACATCGTTAGGCGTGGGTTTACCCGTCCCCTCCCCTCTCCTGCCCAACACCCTATGAATGTTACTTCCTATATGTGCGTGTTAGTGTTGATCAATTAGTACCAATTTAATGAGTGAGTACATGTGGTGTTTGTTTTTCCATTCTTGTGATACTTCACTTAGAAGAATGGAGCCACTCTTCTTAACTGGACCTCAAATGACCCATGCATGAAGTGGGGATGATCGTTCTGGTTCTGCCTTCTTCCCAGGGCTGCTGTGAGGATGTGGGTGGTGATAGCAGATGGGAAAACATTTTGCAGAGTATGAAAATGAGGCATGAATATAAGTAGCAATGATTCTTTTTATTTACTTTTATTCATTTTTTGTACCATAAAGTAGATGCAACTAACAGACAAACAAAGGCAAAAAAAGCATATTAAAAGGAAGATGCCCTCATGCTTTTCAGGTATTATATGTTCATTTGCATTTCAGTATGTTAAATACAGGTAAGATTCCTTTAAAGAAAAATCAATATCTAAAATGTCTCCATATTTATACAGTGGATATGAATGATTTGGTTATCTGCTTTCAAAGAATTTCTGATTTATAAAAAAATTTTATTTATATATGCATTTCTGTAATTCATTTAGATAAGTGATTTTCAACTCTATCTGCAGATTAGATTTCCCTGGGAAGAATTTAAAAATACAGTTACTGGCCGGGCGCAGTGGCTCACGCCTGTAATCCTAGCACTCTGGGAGGCCGAGGTGGGCGGATTGCTCGAGGTCAGGAGTTCGAAACCAGCCTGAGCAAGAGCGAGACCCCGTCTCTACTATAAATAGAAAGAAATTAATTGGCCAACTAATAACTATATATATAAAATTAGCCGGGCATGGTGGCACATGCCTATAGTCCCAGCTACTCGGGAGGCTGAGGTAGCAGGATCACTTGAGCCCAGGAGTGTGAGGTTGCTGTGAGCTAGGCTGACGCCATGGCACTCACTCTAGCCTGGGCAACAAAGCGAGACTCTGTCTCAAAAAAAAAAAAAAAAAAAAAAAAAAATACAGTTACTGAACTTCACTCAGAAATATTTAGACAACCTGGAATCCTAGCATTCTGGGAGGCCAAGGTGGGAGGATTGCTTGAGCTCAGGAGTTCAAGACCAGCCTGAGCAAGAGTGAGGTCCCAGTCTCCACTAGAAATATAAAAATTAGCCAAGTGTCGTGGTGTGTGCCTATATTCCTACCTACTCTGGAGGCTGAGGCAGGAGGATTCTTTGAGCCCAGGAGTTTGATGTTGCAGTGAGCTCCGATGATGCCACTGCACTCTACCTAGGGTGACAGAGTGAGACTCTGTCTCAAAAAAAAAAAATTTAAAATCTCAGTGTTTTTAAAACATCTCTGTGTTTGAAAGATTACAAGCCTACAGCTAAATTGTGAGAATAGTACAATGAGTCCATGAGAAGGCTGCTTGCTCAAGAACAGCCCCTTTGGGAGCACTAGGCAGACAGACAGTCACCTCCGCAGAAGCCCAGATCTGTGGTCAAGCCCTTCCTGAAGCCCCCAGTGATCCTTAACTCAGCTTCAAGATCCTCCTGCCCCTCCTCAGGAACCTACACAGGTCTTACAGGTGCCTCTGAAGCAGGTGGCAGATGCCTTCCATTGATGAGCCAGGCAGAGCAAATATTTAATGATGATTTCCTGTCCTAAAGCAAGAACATCATCTCACAAAGGGAGGGGAAATTAAAGGTCATCCACATTGTCTCGCATCTTCAACTTGGGCCTTCCTCCAACAACTCCACTATGAGGTCATCCTCCAATGATTGGGAGCTCACCACCTGCCAGTTTCAGGCTGGGTGCAGTGGCTCATGCTTGTAATCCTAACACTTTGGGAGGCTGAGGTGGGAGGATTGCTTGAGGCCAGGAGTTTAAGACTACGTGCCAGTTACATTGTTGGATGGCTTTGAACAAAGAGAGTCCTTCTTCACAGGAGAGGTTGACTTCCTTCAGACTCCTTGGTGGTCCCAGCTTTGTCCTGTACCTGCAGGTGAAGCCCAGGTGAGCACCTCCAGGCTGAGCAGGTCCAGCCCTCTCCAGCCCTGTCTCTGGCCTCCCACCTTTGCATATGACGAAGTTCCCGGGCCTCTCTTCATTTCTGCTGGTGTGCCAGGTTACAGTGAGAAAGGGACAGGGAGGAGCAAAGGGGTTTTTCTTCTCCCTTGTTTTGGATCTTAGACCTCTATCAATGTGGCAGGGAATGGCTGTTGATGATTCAAGCTGCTGCAAGGGACTAGAAAGCTTGACTCTCGCATCCTTCAAAGTAGAGAGCAAAGTCTAGGGCAGCCAGTGGAGTGCAGAGCCCCACTACCATTCCACCCTGCTCCAGGTCTCTTTCCTCAGACAAAAACATCCTAGATTCACTCATGATAGCAAACTTCCTAATCTGTCATCCCCTCAAAGCATGAGCCTAACTCCTACATCCAACTGCTGTTGGGCAGCACCACTGTGGATGTCAGGGCATCCAAGTAAATTTAGTTCATTAATTCACATTCATTCATCCAGTCAGTAAGAATTTAATGAGCAGCTCAGTGCCACGCTCCATGCTGAGTGCTTGGCCAGGGCAGGGAGTAAGTCAGACACAGTTCTTTCCTCACAGAGCTTGAGGTTAAGTGGGGTGACAGATACTGGACGAGCAGCAGAACCGTGTCATCACTGTTGGAGTGAGTCCCATGAAGGAGACAGGCTCAGTGCTGTGAGAGGATCCAAGCTGACCTATCCATCTGGGAGACCAGAGAAGGCCAGCGGGCGGGAGGGCGGGGCAGGCGGAAGCCAAGCAGAACAGTGCTGCAGGCCGAGGACACAGAACTGTGAAGGCACTGAGGCAAGAAGCAGCTTGCCACATCTGAAGAACAGAGAAGCCATTCTGGGAGGGAGAGGTCAGAGAGGCAGGGAGGAGCATGAGAGGAGCCTGGAATGGTCAGTGGGGGCCAAATCAGCTTTGGTCTCTGCTCCCCTGCCCCATGTCCCAATGACTTCTAGCAGTGGAATCCCGGGACCTGACCTTTTGCCTTTCTACTGAGTGCATAGGTTCTGCTTCCTATCCTAAATAGCTCTTTTCTTTTTTCTTAGAGTCTTGCTCTCTCACCTGGGCTAGAGTGCAGTGGTGTCATCATAGCTCACTGTACCTCAAGCTCCTGGGCTTAAGCAATCCTCCTGTCTCAGCCTCCCTAGTAGCTGGGAGTACAGACATGTGCTACCATGGTTGGCCAATTTTTCTACTTTTTGTAGAGACGGGTCTTGCTTTTTCTCAGTCTGGTCTTGAACTGCTGGCCTCAAGTAATCCTCCTGCCTCAGCCTCCTGATGTGCAAGTGCAAAGTGCTGAGGTGGGAAAAAGCTTGGTGTGCTCAGGAAGTAAGTGCCAAGGATTCCATTATGGCTAGAGTGGAGTTAACAAGGAAGTGAGTGGCAGGAGCTGAGGGCCAGGTCATACCAAGGTCTGAGGCCAGCCACCAACTTGAGTGAACTTGAATGCATCCCTTCCCTTTTTGGGCCTGGACATGTTCTCCCATGTGGGAAATGGGCTCACCAATACATACCATCACCAGCCTACCTCCCAGGGCAGCTGTGAGGACCCTGGAGAGGAGCATGTGAGACGAGATGTGTGCAGCCACTGTAATTCCAAGGAAGGGGCTTGGGTGGGGAAGCAGAGCAGAGGCCAAGGCCTAAGGCCTGGGCACCTACACAGGTACTGGGATCAATATGCTTAGGACAGAGATGGCCCAAACTGGGCTCAGGCAAAGAAACTGGAGGATTCCTCTATCTCCTGCCCCAGGTCAGAGCAAAGATCTGAAACCTGCACCTTATCTGGGCCAACACTCCCCAAGCTCACGCAGCAGCCTTCACGCCATCTGCACAGACCTGGACTGGTGCCCAGCTCCTCCAGGAACACAGCCACTCCTTGATGACGACAATGCTGGATTCATCAGCTCTGAGTCACTGGTCTTGCTGATGGGTGGAGGGAACAGTAGCCTTGTTTGCCTTACGATGGATGAGCTGAGCTCAAGCAGGCCTTGGGCCTGCCAGATGGCATGGCCAACACAGCCAGCTTGCCACTGGACCACCTTCCCCAGTCCTCAGCCCACATCCTGCTCCACCCTTCCTCCAGCCACAAGTGCCCCCACCTGCCAATATACCTGTATAGTCAACCCAGGTGTGGACCTCCACTCTGGGGAGACCTGGTCTGGAGCCAGCCAGATCCATAGCTTGTCCTGTCCTGGGCTTCTCAGCCACCCAGCTCCACATCCCAGGTCTAGAGCCCATTCTGGCCATTCTGCCAAGTCTAGAGCTGCAGGGTCCTCACATGGGGGCAGTGAGAGGAGACTCCTTTAAGGGGAGATTTCACCTACTTTGGGGATTTGACTCCAAGGAGAACTTGGTGATGAGATGGGCTGAAGTCATCCCTCCCTGGATGGACCCACCCTGATGTTCAGTGGACATTTACAGAGTACCTATTATGGGGCACCAGTCACTGTGCCAGCTCCTGAGACTGCAGAGATGAGTAAGACATGGAGCCCTATGTTCAAGGAGCTTCCAGTTCACAAGTAGTAGGGAGGTGGAATAGACACATGAGCAGGTATTTAGAAAATGCTGTGGTCAGAGCAGTGATGAAAATAGTGGTAGAGATATTCCTTCCACCTTGGTATCCTATGGACCTGTTGCTCAATATGTCCAAAATTCAACCTATCATCTCCTCTCCACCCAGAGCTGCCCTGCCTCCCAGTTCCCCAACCTGGGTGGACAGTACCACTGTCATCCTTGTGCCCTACACAGAATCATCCTGAACTTCTTCCTTGCTTTTGCATTCAAGGAATCAGGTCTTACTGATTTCACCTCCTCACCACTTCTCATATCCATCACCTCCTCTATGTTTCCTCTAGTCCAGCCCCCATGACCTCTCACCTTTGTTATTTATGTTGTCTCCGTGCCTCCAGTCTCACCTCCTCCAATTCATCCACCATTCTGCTTTCAGAGTAATCTTTCTGAAATGCAAAAATGACCACATCATCCCTCTGTGTAATAATATTCAATTATGATTGATCATTCAATTAAAATTATTCAATCACTATTGACCTGAGAATGAAAACCAAACTCTTTGGTATGACATACAAGTTCCTCTATGACTGGTCCTTTGTTGGCCTCTCTAACTTCCACTCTGACCATTTAAGCCTTCACTCCATCAGACAGAATCACCCGCAATCTTTCATACCTCTAAGCCTTTTCTCATGCTGCTCCCTCAGCCTGGCATGTCCCTCTATCCCCTCCCTTGGGCTCTGTTCCCAGGCTCTTGGCCCACCCCAGTCTGGGTCCCACATCTCCACAGACATCTATTCCAGCAGCACCTGTAATGGTCAATGACCTTATCTTGGTCATGTGTCTATCTCCCATTCTTCCTTAGAGAGGGACAGGGGACATCTGATTCACTTCTTATCCCCAGTGGCCATTCCTGCACAGGGCCTGCCATATGTGTGTTGACTATGTGAATTTACTTGGCAATGAATGAAACCTCAGGACAGGAAGGAGCTCAGCTCTAGATTCTCAGTCAGTTGGATCAAGGGCTTTAGGACGCATTGAGGGCCGGCTGGGCTCCAGTGGGCCCAGTGGGTCTAGCCAGTTACATCCTATGCTGTGTCTATATAGGTGGGAACACAGGTGACACTCTATTCCAAAGAACACATTTTCTACTAGTTCTTGGTCAACCTGGCTGGGCACCCCAAAACCTAGCATCTCCCCCAAGACCTAAATGTGGTGCTTTATCTGCAAAAGCTACCCCAAGACCATCTGCTGGACTCATAAGCAGCAGCTTCAGTACCTGTCCTCTCTTCTGGTGCATGGACTCCTGCCTCAATCACCTCCAACTAGGAGGAATCATCATACTGGTCCTCACACCAGGAGTGGGACTGCACAAGAGACCTGTGTTCTGGGGTCATGTACCATCCAAACATTTCCATTTATCAGCATAGCTAGTGTCCCAACTCCTCTGAGCATACATACTAAATAGCTTAGAACAAAGCCTGTCATTTCCCTTCCAGAGCTCTGAGGGTCTTTAGAAAGATCAGAGGTTATCACAGCCAGGTGCAATATGACATAACTCCAGACTGCTATTAATTCTGATAGAGTCCTTGGGTTGCAAGAAACAGAAGAAGATTTTTGCCAACTTAAGCAGAATAAGAATTTTCCATAAGGGTGTGAGGTTATCTTAGGTTGGACTCACCCAAGAGAAGACCCTGAGAAAAGGATATTAGATTCCAAGTAGTTTTCTGGGAGGTGATCCCAGGAATCACTTGCAGGAGAGTGGGAATAAGCAAGGCAGGGAAGGGAAAGGGATTGATAAAGCTTGCATTACTGAGGGTACCATTGGGGGAAACTGGGCCTCAATCCCAGCACTATTGACCTCCTCCTTTCTTGTCTCTGGGCTTCTAGAGAAAGTCTCCAGCAAAGGATTGCTGGGGTTGCAGATAGAAACTGCAGGTATGCACAGGAAAAGTGAATGGTAAGGGGTCGTGGGTAGGACTCAGTGCCTGCTACCATAGATGCACAGAGTCATGTGTCCACTTTCTGGCCAGGGAAGGTAAAACATTTTGATGGACAGTCCCACAAAGATTGTATCCAATGGGAGTGAGTAGGTCTCCAAAGCAAACTCGGGGTCCTGTTACCAAAAGGAGGAATGTTGTTGGTGAGACAAAGTCCATAGATGTCACTAAACCTTCCTTACACGCTGATCTCTCACCTGCAGGACGAATTCACTCACAGGAGCC
This sequence comes from Microcebus murinus, assembly GCF_040939455.1. Classification (NCBI taxonomy): domain Eukaryota; kingdom Metazoa; phylum Chordata; class Mammalia; order Primates; family Cheirogaleidae; genus Microcebus; species Microcebus murinus. The sequence goes on along the minus strand of NC_134115.1, from coordinate 57,054,452 downwards.
CAGGGCTGCATAAGGCTGGACCAACAAAGGCCCCTGATGTCTCCTGGCCACAAGGGTGCTGCACAGATAACAGCTCACAGTTGGAGTGCTGAGTGCTGCCTCCCCACTGGCCTTGTGCTGTCTTAGGGGTGAGCCGAGAGGCAGCTGCGCCATCAGGCAGCCGTGCTTTGCCTCTGGAGTCTGAAGACCTAGTCTGTGTGACCTTTCAAATCATTTTCCTGCTGAACCTCTGTTCTTCATCTGTAATCAGGGCTACCATGTGTGGTTGTGTGGAATGTGTTCTGTTCATCTCCAAGGGGTGCCCTTCACATTATATTCCATGGGCACTGAAATGTGCACTGAATTGGAATGGTGGCAGGTAAGCTACCCAGCAGCAACCTTTGGAGGCCATGCAACATGGCCAAAAGATTGTGGGATGTGCTGGGAAGCACCAAAACTTTGTTTTCAATCTCCTACTCCCATGCTTCTCTTTGGGAGCTGTAATCATGCTCTCCTGGAGCATGACATGGACAGGCTCACTCTTCTCTATTAGCGGAGGGAAGGTATAGCTGCAGACTGCATATCCCAACTTTGTGAACTAAAAAAAAGAGAATTTTCTCCTCTCTGTACAGCCTCCTTTAGTATAAAAACCCAAGAGAAGACTCTAATTGTACTGAATAAGACATGTGTTCATCTCTTAGACCAATCAATGTGGCCAGGGGATTGGACGTCTATCATTGGCCATGCTGAAGTCACAGCCACCCTAACATTGCCAAAGGAGGGGGACAATACAATTGGCAATTATGTGGCCTGGCAAAAGACATGAACTAAGAGCCCTAAAGGTTAAAGTCCAAATTCTTTCCTTCTCGTGATCCTCCCTTTCCATGTCCGAGGTGCCCCTGGGTTGGTTCACACCCTCTTGAGGCAGTGCACTCACTTCCAGGCAGGTGCTCTCAGCAGCCCATGGGCATTGAAGACAGGTGAAGGAGAATTCCAGTTCTCATGCGCAAAGGCACTTGATAAATATTTGCTGTGTCAGTGTATTGACAGGTGAGGCCTTAGGGCTTGTCTGCCCCTCCCTCGTGATTGTCCCTTGCCCAGCCTGCAAGCCACCCAAGACCTCTGCTGCCCTCTGTTTGTGGTGAGTGTGGTTTGGATATGGTCTTCTGCCCAACTCTTTCTTCCAGCCTTGAGGAGGGGTCTTTGTATCCTCACCAGGACAGGTTAACCTCCTTTTAACCTGTCCAGCCCTGCTGTCCTTTCCTCTCTGGGAGTGAGGACTGAGGAGGAAGGAAGGAGGCTAAAGACAGGCACTGGCCAGATGGAAAGAACAGAGGTTCTTGTTTGATTATGGTTCTGCCACTTACCAGCTGTGTGACCTTGAGTAAATTCCTTAATCTTTCTGGGTGCCAGTTTCCTCTTTTATAAAAGGGGGATAACAGCCTGGGCTCAGTGGCTCATACTTATAATTGCAGCACTTTGGGAGGCTGAAGTGGGAGGGGCACTTGAGGCCAGGAATTCAAGACCACCGTGGGCAACTTAGTGAAACTCCTATCTCTAGAAAAAATTTAAAAATTAGCCAGGCATGGTGGCGTGTGCCTATAGCCCGAGCTATTCAGGAGGCTGAGGCAGGAGGCTCGCTTGAGCCCAGGAGTTTGAGGCTGCAGTGAGTGTGAACATGCCACTGCACTCCACTCCAGCCTGGGCAACAAAGCAAAAGTGAAACTCTGTCTCTAAATTAATTAATTAAATAATTAATTAATTAAGGAAGTAACAATAGCTTCTGGATAGGATTTACAGGATAATTTTTGTTAATTGTTGTAACCCAGCTTCTGGCACACTGAGAGCTCTTCCTCGTGGTGGCTGTGGTGGTTATTGTGTTTTGTGGACTGGGTTTGGGGAAAGGGGGTACCTTTAAGGCATCAGATCTCTCCTAGGCTCCCCTCACTCAAGCCACAAATGCACTCTGAGCCCCTGCAGGACCTCCTCCTGCCAAGCCTGAGAAATGTCCTCAGGGTAAAAGAAGCCTCTTACTTTCATGATACCAGAGGTTTCCACTATCCTCAGGCGCCAAATTCCAGGACCACACGATACATGCAAGAGTCCCTGGGGTCTCTGGGTATATGGGACTTTGTTCCCTGCTCTTTCTCCCTTGCTGTCTTGCTAAAAGGTTTCCCAGGTCTAGGAGCTTAGACACCTATCCAATCCTGCTTGGCCACTCACTAGCATGGCAGGCAGAAGAATGCTCCCATCCCTCCAAACATCTATATCCTTATTCCCAAACCCGTGAATATGTTACCTCACATGACAAAAGTGACTTGGTAGCTGAGATTAAATGAATGGTCTTGAGATGGGGAGATTATCCCGGATTATCCGGGTGGGTTTGGGCCACAGCATTTCTTACAAGAGGGACGCTGGAGAGACAGCGAAGGAGATGTGATGACGCAGACAGAGGTCGGAGTGCTGTGGGCCCCTGAGCCAAGGGATGCAGGCAGCCTCCTAAGAACTGAACTCTGATCTTTTTCTTTTGCTAAAAACTCTTTCCTAAGGAGGCCAGCTGGGTCAGGCTGACAAATGGTAAATTCCTACTAAGCGGCTTTTGTTAACCAAATAAAGCGGTGGTTTACTTCCCAACCTGATTCTGGTATGGCATTAACATCATCTAAAAGATAGGAAGCCCCTGTCTTAACTCAAGCATCCTAGCAGATGCCTATCATAAATTTAAAATATCTTAACTCAAGCATCCTAGCAGGCGCCTATTGTAAATTTAAAATGTCCTCCTGTCTGGACCTCCCAGAGTGCTCATACCCTTATCTTAAAGTAAGCATATACTTTCTGGTCTTCTAGATAAAGTCTAACTCTCTCAGCCAATTGCCAGCCAAAGAATCTTTAAACCCACCTATAACCTGTAAGCCCCCACTTCGAGATGTCCCACCTTTTGGGGCCAAACCAATGTATGCCTCTCATGTATTGATTTGTGACTTTGCCTGTAACCCCTGTCTCTCTGAAAATGTATAAAACTGAACTGTAACCCAGCCACAGCGAGTCCACTTGCCCAAGGCCTCTTGGCAGTGGCTCCGGGTCATGGTCCTCAAATTTGGCTGAGAATAAATCTCTTTAAAATTATTTTACAGAGTTTGGCTTTTTTCCGTCGACACTCCCGAAGCTGGCGGAGGTAGGGACGGTTTCACCCCGACAGCCTCCGGAAGGAGCAGCCCTGCTGACCCAGCTTAGACCTGTGATCGCCAGAGTGTAAGACGATATACTTGTGTCATTTTCAGCCTCTAAGTTTGTGGTAATTTATTACAGCAGCAAGAGGAAACTAATCTACCACCAACTTCCTCACGTCTGGTAGCCCAATTCCCTCATCTTGTGAAATAGAAATAACAGTGTTTACCATGAAAGGTATCAGAATAAGTATATATTAAAAACCTGGTTCCTGACAACACTTAATAAATCATGCTGTTATGAAAAGGAGGAAGAAAGAGGAGAGGAGAAGCAGAAAGAGGAAGAAGGAAAGAGGGATGTTGGGTGGTGAAGTTGCAGCCAACCCTGCATTCTGGGCAGCGCCTGGACCCATCACTTTAATTCATTTTGACTTCAGGACACTCCCACCCCCCTTAGAAAGGTCAGGGGACAACCTCTACCAATATATCCTTCTGGTGCTTTGCCTTCTTAGCAAAAAACTGAAGGAAACAACAGATACAAGAGCCTGCCCCAGTATATGCCTCTGGCATCCCTAGTGGCTCCATCCAACCAATGGAAAACATCAGGTTTATCTTCTGACCTTTCAATTTTCCAGCTCGACCAACAGTAGCCTATGTGGGAATTTGCATGCCTGCGCGCATGTGATATCCAACTGCCTCCAGTTTCCTTTTAACATTCTAGTGGGTGTAAAATGATATCTCACTGTGGCTTTAGTTTGCATTTCCTTATAGACTAATGCTGTTGGGTACTTTTTCATGAGCTTTTGGGCTGTTCATTTATCTTTAAGTGTCTGTTCAAGTCATTTTGCCCATTTAAATAAATTGGGTTGTTTATCTTTTTATTGTTAATGTAAATGTTGGTAGATGTGTGTAAAATGATACAACAAATTTGGATAATTGTTTTGGCAGTTTTTAACTTTTATTTTAAAAATGTTTTTAGAGACAAGGTCTGGCTGCGTTGCCCAGACTGATCTCAAACTCCTTGGCTCAACTGATCCCCTAGGAGACGGAACTACAGGCACGTACCACTGCACCCTGCTGTTATGACAGTTTTAAAAAAATTTACACATCCATCCATCTACCGACAATAAATAAAAAACATACATCCACACAAAAGCTTATACATAAATATTCATAGAAGCTTTATAACCAAAACTGGAAACAATCTAAATGTCAGTTAATTGGTGCATAGATAAGCAAACTGTGGTACATCTATACAATGGGATACCACACAGAATAAAAATGAATTAACTATTGATAAATACTATAACATAGATGAATCTCAAAAATATTATTATTCATGAAAGAAGGAAAACATGAAAGAGTACACATTGTACTATTGCATGCATATAAAATTCTACAACAGGCAAAGCTAATCTGTAGTGACAGAAACAGATCAGGGGTTGCCTTCAGGATATGATGTGAGGAAGACAGGAAGGAACTTTCTGGGGTGATGGAAATGCTTTATGTATTGTTTAGAGTGGTGATTTTACTGCTGTATACACTTGTCAAAAACCACCAAATTAAATATTTAAGATCTGTGTATGTCATTGTATGTAAATTATATCTTGTTAAAAAGAAAATTGAATTATGCTTGAATTTTGAACTGCTACCACCAGGTGGCAATGGTGCCTAATTCCCAAGAGTTCAACTGTAGTTTGTGTAATGATTGTTTGTTTATTTATGAGTGTTCTTCAAAGTATGTAGCATTGTTTTGTGGACATGTTTGTTTATTTATTTATTTATTTTTTCGACTGAGTCTCACTCCATTGGCCTGAGTAGAGTGCCGTGGCATCGGCTTAGTTCATAGCAAATTGAAACTTCTGGGCTCAAGCCATCCTCCTGCCTTAGCCTCCTGAGTAGCTGGGACTGCAGGTGCATACCACAATGCCTGGCTAATTTTTCTATTTTTAGTAGAGATGGGGTCTCACTCTTGCTCAGGCTGGTCTCAAACTCCTGAGCTCAAACAATACTACTGCCTTGGCCTCCCAGAGTGCTAGGATTATAGGCATGAGCCACTGTGCCCAGCCTGACATGTATTTTTAATTTCCATCAATAGTATTGTTTCTGTTCCTTACTCTTCCCCACCCTTCCATTCAGCACTGTGTTTTAAAGATCTATTTACCTTGTTGTGCTTATATCTATTAATAGTTCATTGCTCCTTACTGTGGTAGAATATTCCAGTAGTGTGCATACATCACATTTTACTCATATCCACTTACCCAATGATGGACGTCTTATTGCACCCAGCTCTCCATCCTTCACAAATAACTTTGTGGTAAAAATATCCTCTTACATATCTCTTTATGGACCTATGTGAGAATTTCTCCAATTGTATAGCGAGGAGTGGGATCCTCCTTATCCCTACTCATAATATTTATTTATTTGTATCCTTTTGTCCTCTTCTACCTAATGAATTTTCTTCAAAATCTTTGTGTTAGAACAGTTACATTTAAACAATATCCTAAATTACTTTTATTTTATTTTTTATTTTTTAGTTTTTTGAAACAGTCTTACTCTGTCACCCCACGTAGAATGAGTGCAGTGGCATCATCATAGCTCATAGCAACCTCAAACTCCTAGGCTCAAGCGATGCTCCTGCCTCAGCCTCCCAAGTAGCTGGGACAACAGGCACATGCCACCACACCCAGCTAATTTTTCTATTTTTAGTAGAGACGGGGTCTCGCTCTTGCTCAGGCTGGTCTCGAACTTCTCACCTCAAGTAATCCTCCTGCCTCAGCCCCCCAGAGTGCTAGAATTACAGGAGTGAGCCCCTGTGCCTGGCTCCTGTCTCAGGAAAAAAAAAAAAGAAAAAGCAAACATCCAGAAAAAGGCCCCAGATGAATTCCAGACTTCATTTACCTTAAAACAGTCATTCTCAACATGAAGCAAATTTGGCCCATTATTAGATATTCAACATGTGGAGACATTTTTGGTTGTCACAACTGGGGAAAGGGGTCCTACTGGCATCTAGTGAGTAGCAGCCAGGGATGCTGCTAAACATCCTATAATGAACAGGACAGCTCCCCACAGCCAAGAATTATATGGCCCAATATGTTAGTAGTGCCACTATTGAGAAACATTGCCTTAAAAGTTATTCTAAAATACCATCTTTAATTTAAAATTTAGAATGTTGCTCAAATTGAGCTATTTTACCACAAAAAAATTAGAGGAAACTTATTCAGTAGAAGAAAATCCATGATTATTAATTTGGAGATTCAAATCTTAGTCAATAATACTATCTTGTAAATGTAAAACACATCACAAACAACACTACATGTTTTGCATGGAGACATAGAAGTAAAATAATTCACAGCAAATAATTCCTTTAATTCAAAAGTAATTTAGGGGCCAGGCGTGGTGGCTCAAGCCTGTAATCCTAGCACTCTGGGAGGCTGAAGTGGGAAAACTGCTTAGGTCAGGAGTTTCAGGTTACAGTGAGCTATAATGATGCCACTGCTCTCTATCCCAGGTGACAGAGTGAGACTCTGTCTCAAAACAAAATAAAGCTGAAATTAAAAAAAAACAAAAAACACAACATGAAATAAAATGAGACATTCTGTGTGGTCAAATAAGTGAGGGCAATGTCACTTACTGAATCTCTCTTGGACATTGGCAATAACCGTTGGTTTATTAAAGGCTGCGAGAAGTCTAGTTTTCATCCAGCATCTCTCAGGTTAAGAGATTACAGAACCTTCCTTCCTCCCCTCCTCCCCCATTTAACAAATATCTATTAACACTCCTCAGAATTGTTGTCCCAAGGAACACAGTTTAGGAAATGTCTTTTATATTAACAGCCTACACCTTTTGTATATTGTCTTCAAAAGCCATTAAATTTGTTCATTAATTTATTTGGCAAACTGTTGGGCATCCACCATGCTAGGTATTAGGACTGCAAAGGCTACTTGTCCCAGCAGCCCCTAGACTAGTGGGGAAACAGTCGTGGGCAGACCCAGATGAGTCTGTGCCAGCAGATAGGACAACAGCTGAGCCAGGTGTTCGGGAAATGATGGGCCAAGTGTTTAATTCTGACACCGGAACTCTGATAATCGTCCCAGAACAGGCAATACCTCATCTGAGCCTAGAATACACGTCTCAGTCCCTTACATCTTTGCAGTAGGAGCTTGTCAGAAACGCAGCATGTCAGGCTCCACCCTAAAACCACCACATCAGAAGCTACACTTCAGTGAGATTCCCAGGTGATCCTTAACTACATTAATGTTTGTAGTAGCACCGTCTTAAAGGGCACTGTCTTAAAAGGGTACTTCCTGACAAGAATGTAAACAGAACCAAGATGTGCTCCTCTGTGGTATCTTTGCCAAAGGCAAACCTAGTGGCCCCTGTGCCAGGCCAGGCAGACGGAATGGAAGGTAAGACAAGGAAAGACTGGTAGTGGCAACAAGTGTGTTCTCTCCTCTCCTGGCCCTCCTCTAGCAATGACTGTGATTCAGAGGTTAGGCTGCAGGTATGTAGGGAGCAAGGACAGGTAGTGAGGCCACACCTGTGGTCCTTCCTGCCTAGGTGCCCGCCATGACTGGGTGGCATAATGGGTACGGATGGAAGAATGAGCAGGATTCAGAGGGCAAAGGGATGCTTCCCATTACCCTCATCCAGAGACACCAGCTCTGCTCTGGACCAGGCAAGTGGCCAGCCACAGGGCCACAGAGCCCAGGGCTCTGTATGGAGAATTTTTACCTCCTTCTTGATCTTCAATTCTGGTCACGGTAGGAGGTACAGGCAGCACTCTGGGCAGCCCGTCCCATCGGGAAGCAGAGGCGTTCGGGGCAAGTGTACCCAGAGGTGAGCAGGTGGATGGGGTTTGCAGTCTCTTCCCTTTCCCAGACCCTTGTCCAGGCCTGAACCCGGGCACTGCTGTGGCAAGCTCTGTGGCTACCATGAGTCTGAGTGAGGGTTTAGGGGAAGACTCTTCTCACAGACTTGAGCCTGTGGTGGGTGGAGGGTGACTAGCCCAGGTGGAGGGTATCTAAAGGGAAATGAAACTGAAAACCACATCAATAACCACAACAAAACAAAACATATAGAAATGCAAATATCCACCTTACAGCAGTTGCCCTCCCTCTACCCCTCTTGCGTGTGAGGCATCGAGGCATCGGCCTGCAAGAGGCACCTGTCTGTGCCCCCAGAAAGCACAAGCAGATGAGGTGGGTACCTAATGCCCAGAATCCAGCAATGGTAGACTTCTTGCTATTCTACCTAAATATTCCAAAGGTAAGTCAGACAGGAATCTGGTAGGCAGAGATGGGATAGGGCAGACGGCATTTCAAGCAGAGGGAGGGCCCAAGCAAAGGCCCAAACAGAACCACATTCATCTGGACAGGAAGAGGGGTATCAACTTACATGTCTCTATGCAGGCCTGATTAAGCTGGCCCAACTTTGTTTTCTACTCTCCGAGGACACCAGTCACACTCTGTGCTTATCACTGGTGATAGAGTCTCATGTTTGCTCTCCAAGGACTGGGCTAGTTGTGACTTGACTTGTCTCCCAGGAGTCCACTACAGGGTGGCCCAAGCTAACCTTGCCTGGAAGACTAAGTACTCTTGTATCTCTACAATATGTACTCAGGATGCTGAGTGGGATCCGCTGAAGCAGCCCCACTCCTGCACGCAGCCCTCGGCAGAAGGGTCCCTGCCTACTGCTTTCTAAAGAAAGAGTTAACTCCAAGGGTTTGCTGAGGCTCTTGACTCTAACCAGTCCAAGGCATATCTGGAGGCAAATTCCTTGGCTGGGACTTGCCAGAGTCAGCATGGCTCGTTCCTGATAATGTGAGCAGAACGAGAAGTGTGTGTCTCATAAAAAACAAAACAGACCAGGCACTAGGACTCTCAGTCACCGTCTTCAAACCTCCTGCTTCCTGACCCCTGGCTCTGAAAATAAGACCTGTGACTTCAAAACATAAGACTAGGGCCAGGTGCAGTGGCTCATGCCTGTAATCCCAACACTTTGGGAAATTGAAGCCGGAGGATCACTTGAGGTTAGGAGTTGGAGATTGACCTAAGCAACATAGCAAGACCCTATCTCTACAAAAAAATTTTTTTTTTTTTTTGAGACAGAGTCTCGCTTTGTTGCCCAGGCTAGAGTGAGTGCCGTGGCGTCAGCCTAGCTCACAGCAACCTCAAACTCCTGGGCTCGAGTGATCCTTCTGCCTCAGCCTCCCGGGTAGCTGGGACTACAGGCATGCGCCACCATGCCCGGCTAATTTTTTTATATATATATCAGTTGGCCAATTAATTTCTTTCTATTTATAGTAGAGACGGGGTCTCGCTCTTGCTCAGGCTGGTTTTGAACTCCTGACCTTGAGCAATCCGCCCGCCTCGGCCTCCCAAGAGCTAGGATTACAGGCGTGAGCCACAGCGCCCGGCCTTACAAAAAAATTTTTTTAAAGAGTGGTGCAGTGGCATGTACCTGTAGTCCCAGCTACTCAGGAGGCTGAGGAAGGAGAATATCTTGAGCCCAGGAATTTGAGGCTGCTGTGAGCTATGATGGCACCTGTGAATAGCCACTGTACTGGAGGCTGGGCAACATAGCATGACTTTGTCTCTAAAAATCATCATCATCATTGTCATCATCATCATCATCAAATAAAATTCTGGCTATAAAAGTAATTCATACTCATGATAGAAAAGTTGCAAAATAAAGAAAAAATATAAAGGAAAAAAGTAAATCCCACTCCTATTTCCACTTACAGGCAAACTCTTCCTACATTTTTGTGAATTTCTTAAAAATATTTTTTTCTGTGTGTATTTGCGGACACATTTAACATAGTTGAGATCGTAATGACCATACATTTCATGCTCTACTTTTTCACTTAGTAGTACATTATAATATCTTACTCATCAACATTTGCTGAAATCATAATATTCCGTCCTATGCCTCTATAAATTAGCCATATCCCTGGAGTGGTTACAGATTTATATCACAGCTCAGCCGGGAATGTGCAGAGAAACAAAGATTTCTGTATTCTTTCTCTCTGATGTAGTCTCCTTCACACTGTTTCACTCACTGGTTAACAGGGAAAATAACAAAGGGCCTAACTAAAGAATAATCTGAAGCCAGAATTTATTTATTTTTATTTTTGTTTTATTTAAATATTTTATAATCTTATAATTTTAAATTTTTCTTTCTTCTTTTAGCTGCTGGGTTTGTTATGCAGTAGGAATGAAGCCAGAATTTAAATAGCTTGCCTTTAGCTTTTGTCTTTCTACCTAATCCCATTTTGCTTGTCAGAAACCTCTGTCTTGCTCTTTGTATTTCTTCTGTTACAAATTCTAATCCCTGCCCTCCCCTTCTCCTCGCGGATGCTGTATTAGCCAGGATCTCCGCAGAAAACAGATGGTTTACTCAATGTGGTCACTGAAGAGTTTAATGGATTGTTTACAAAAGTGCTGGCAAGGCTAAAGTAACAAATAAGCAATGGCTAGCACTCAGGGACTAGGGATGTGGGACAGCAATACTACCCTGAGGCCCAAGGAGCAACATACCCCCTGCAGCTGCGGGAGAGAGATTGCCAGACAGGAATCCAGGTGGGAGAGCACAGCCATTGCCTACCTGTGGTCAGGCAGAGAGGGAGCAGGACAGTACATACCCTGACCTCTCTCTCATCCTGCTTTCACATTCTTTCCACTGCCTCCCATTAGCAGGACAGGACCGGAGGGCAGAGAGATTAGTATTCTATAGAGGTCAACCTCCCAGTACAAAAAGCAGGATGAAAAACCATGGACCTTGTATCTGAAGGAGCAGGTGGAAAACAGCCAGCCCATGTGATTATGCCAAGGGGAAAAAGGCAAAAGAAACCAGCACATTAAGAAACGAGCACATTTTCAAAATACTGTACTATTCCCATTACATATCTATTGGACTTTTCAGTCATTTCTCATTTTTTAAAATAAGTTTTCAATTAGCAATAATCGCGCCTTGAGTAAACCTCATTGGCTACGGTACTGCTGCTGTGCAAAGCTCAGTTGTTTCTCATTTGTACTTTTATGAATGATATTGTCTCAGAAGGGGACATCTCTTAAACTCTCATGTTCTAATGAAATGAATACTCAGTGAAAGGCGGCACAGTGTCTCCCAGGGTCAGATTAGTTAAGTCTCTTTGGTTGGAAATTATAGAAACGTACGAGAGCTAGCTTAAACTGAAAAACACAGGAGTGAGACATTAATTATTAGGATACTGGGGAGTCGCACTGGGCCCCATGGACTTGAGAGACACACTGGTATTCACGGGTTCGAATGCCATCAGGCCTCTGTGTCTTCATCACATGTTTCTTCTTTTTGTGCACCTCTTTAAATTCTTCTCTTTTGCTCTACAGACCAGCATCTTCTACTTTTCCAATCCACGCAGCAGAAAAGGTGGCCACCTAGTACTCCCAAGTTTATCTCTATCTAATCTAGTCACCCAGAGAAAAAGACTGAATCTTACATCATAGTCCTCTATCAGTGAGGGTCCAATCAGGAGAGAGAAACCACACAGTAATTTGAATAGAGAAAGTTTAACATAAAGAAGTATTAACTATAACAGGATTGGCGTGTTAAGTTTAGCCTAAAGCTGCCTCCTTAAATATTTTAAGTTCTGCTTAATGGTTCCTCTGTGTATAGTGAACTGCAATCTAACTCTATGGGAACAAATGCTAACCTATTCTTGTACCAATCACAGACTTTTGGCCAATCAAGAGGCCAACTGTTCAAACCATGTTTAAATAAGGCAAACGCCAAGCTGTAACTAATTCGGCTGTTTCTGTAGCTTCCTTCTGTATCCCATACTTCTCTTTCTTTTTGCCATCCACAAATCCTCTGCGACCGCATGGCAGTGGCAGAATCGCTCTGAACCTATTCTGGTTCTGGGGTTAGGGGGCAGGTTGCCCAACTCTCCAATCCTTGTTTGCTCAATTAAATTCTGTTAAATTTAATTTGCCTAATGATTTTATTTTACATTTTATTTTATTTTATTTTTTGAGACAGAGTCTCGCTTTGTTGCCCATGCTAGAGTGAGTGCTGTGGCATCAGCCTAGCTCACAGCAACCTCAAACTCCTGGGCTCAAGTAATCCTCCTGCCTCAGCCTCCCAAGTAACTGGGACTACAGGCATGTGCTACCATGCCCAGATAATTTTTTCTATATATATTAGTTGGCCAATTAATTTCTTTCTATTTTTAGTAGAGACAGGGTCTCCCTCTTGCTGAGGCTGGTTTTGAACTCCTGACCTGGAGCAATCCGCCCGCCTCTGCCTCTCAGAGTGCTAGGATTACAGGCGTGAGCCACCATGCCCGGCCCTAATGTTTTTGTTTTAGCAGGAGTAATTAAAGATTGGCCAGTAAGAAGTAAAGAGAATTCTAAAGAGTATGGGGAGAGCAGCCATAAGGAGCCTCTACTGCCCCTAGGGCTGAGATAGAACGTCCGAGGCAGAAACTGCCCCCCACTCCCTACCCTGATGGCTGAGATCTGACCTTATTGGAGAGAGTGTGGCTGCAGTTCACTGAATGGTAGAGAAGGCACTGTGGTGCTGCACTGATGGAACTTGCTGGAAATCCACCTTCTAGGATGCTTGGGAGGTGTCTGCCAGAGTCACTCCTTCTACAAAGGCACCCTTAGGTGGGGTTCCAGGGGAAGCTGCTGGCCTTCGGTTGATGCTGGCCACCATGCACTGCAGAAGTTGCTTGCACTGCAGGAGCTGGACACTGGAGCAGTTGTCTATGCTGTAGAATTTGGACACTGCATGCTACAGGGGCCTGCTGAGCAGAGTGCACTAGCATAAGAGAAAAGAAATTCCTTCCCCCTGTGATGTATCTCTAGTGGCCTTTACTGATAAAGCTTAACATCTGTCAGTTGGCAAAGGAAAAATATTACAATTGTCCAGCTACATTTTTGCAGAGCAGTTAATGAAGATTGAATTTGGAGCTGAGCAGCAGTAGATTATCTAGCACAATCCCAAGTCCATATGCCTGAAGAAGGGACTACGATTGATCCAGCTGGTGGCACCCCCTGGATTGCTCAGTCACCTGTGCTAAGAATGGAATTGATTAACACAAAGAGTTGCAGTGAGCATGGAAAAGCAGGTGCAGAAAAGCAAACTGGTCACCAAGCAGCCTTTGCTTTCCAGGGGAGAGAAACACTTGCTCAAAAGAAACAAGCATCTCAGCCATTAGACAACTTGTCTCTCCTATAGATCAGGGACCTTTCACCAGCCCTCATCCTGGTTTGAAAAAGTACTCCTCAAGACTGTCCATTTTCTTTTAGTCAAACATGCTGCTCACCAAGTAAACTTCCAATTTTTCTTTCTATCTGCCACAATACCAGCTGGGGAACAGACATTGGGCAGTGGATGAGTACACATATAATGCTGTTTGGAAAGGGATGTCACCCACTGTGGACTAATAAATTGGCATCACTGGCTACATCAGCCTTGGGCAGTTTGAGTGAGAGTAAGCCTCTCCCCAAGGGACCATACTTCTGTGGTACTTTAAGAAAAGCTAGTTCTGACCCTGAGAAATTGAGAACCAGGGTTTGGTCTCAAGGGACTCAATCAAGGTGCTCACCTGAAGGAGCTGGAGCCTGCTGCACCCTAGACAACATCATTGCTAGCACATTCCCCAAGAGAACCCTGCTGCGCACATAATTGGGCATGGATAAAGACTCTTCTATAAATGTCCAACCAACAGCCATGATCTGGTTGCTGGACTTTTAGTTTGTTTCCAGTCTTTCACTATTACATATAACACAAGGATGAATATCTTTGTGATTAGTATCATTGTTAGTTGAGCTTTTTGTTGTTGTTTTGTTTTTGTGTTTCAAATGATTCCCTTAGGATAGGTGATTGGAATTAGGAATAAATTGATGTTAAATTCCATCCTCTTCTGTTTTGAGGGGAAGAATATCAACATTTTACAGACACTTGAGAACTACTACCCAAGGATTTCAGAAGTGTAGTACCAATTATAGTCCCAGTGGAGATGGTTTCAGGACATCCTGACACCCACAGAATATTATAGTGTAAAATGTGTGTGTGCATGTGCGTGTGCGTGTGCACAGACACATGAAATCTTTATTTGCATTTCTTTAATTATTATTGGGGTTAGACATTCATGCCCATATCTGTTGATCTCTTGCCCTCTTTTGAGAATTATCTATTCAGCTCTGTTACAATTAAGAAGTATTTTATTTCAATCTCTGGAGAATTTCATGTCCCAGATTCTTTAAGCTGTCCTCTTTTGGATAGAGAACACCTCTGCTTCCACCTCCAGATCTTTTGGAAATTCCCTTCTGACTCTGAGTTCCTTCAGCAAAGGAGGACTGTGCTTGGGTGTCTAAGAGCTCCGATGGGACTGGAAACAAGTGTGTGAGAGTCTTGAAGCCTGAAAAACCAGTGAGCTTCAACCTCAGCTGGAGATTCTTTAAAGGGAAGGGAGTAGTCTGTGTACAGTTTTCTCTCTCAAATTTTTACACCCCAGAGGGATCCTGGATGTTTTTCTTCTCTTTATTGTGATTCAAATTGAATCTCTAAATAAACTCTGCTCCTCTTAAGAGGCTTAAGACATGTGTCCAGAGAGAATGAGACATTAAAGGCCTTTTTTGCCACTCTCACTGCTTCACTTGATTAGCCTAAAAAAGAAAGAAAGAAAGAAAGAAAGAAAGAAAGAAAGAAAGAAGAAAACGAAAGTGCTTTTCTTTGAAGTCATGTGACGAATTATCAGAGCAGGAATCTCCTTACCACCCACTGACCTCTGTGACTTCTTTGGCTCACGGGTAGGAGAAAAGCTTTCTTTTCTTCCTCCCCCACCACTTTTTCCTTCTAAGACTAACACAGGGAGTACAGCTTGCCCTGAGAAACTTGCAACAGGTGGTTCACAGGTGGCAAGCGTAAGGCAGTTGTGTGCGTTGATGTAAGTGTGATGTGGCACATGTGGGAGTGCAAGAGGTGACAGCAACTCATTCATGTGTGGAGTGGGGCTTGGCGATGGTAATCAAGGGACTTTGGGGAGGAGAGGCCATTAGTGGTCACCTTAAATGATAAACAGAGTTTGGAAATATAGTAAAGGAGTCAGCTACATTTCTATCAGTTTGCCTCACTGGTACCACCAAGAATCCTGATTCTGTGTTGCTGCTGAAGACAGTGGCCCATCTATCATCCTCCCATCCATCCATACATGTACGCATGCGTACATTCATCTGATGTTTCATTCATTCGTGTGTTCATTCTTCCCGCGATCCCTCCATCTTTCCATCCGTTCTTTCACTAGCTACCAAGATCCTACTCTGTATAGTGTGCTGAAGGCACGGATATTAATAAAGATAAGATTCTAGCTTTCAAGGAGCACACAGCCTAGTGGTAGCTGGTAACAACGCAGGGCAGTAAGTACACTCTATATATACTACTCTAAGTGTGCTTATAGCAATGTCCCTTCCCCCAAAAGGCCTTACTTGACCACCCAATCTGAAATAGGTTCTTATAGAGGTTCTTCTTATTCTTTCTCATAATATTCTTTTCTTTCAGGGCATTTATCACAATTTGTTATTACATATTTAATGGCTTTTTTTGCTTAATATATCTCCCCTAGTTGACTGGAAGTAGGGTTAATTTCTATGTCTTCTTCGCTTATCATTGAATACTCAACACCTGGTCCGTGTCTGGCACATGGCAGGCCCTCAGTAGATATTCACTGAATCAATTGATAAGTAAGCACTGACCATACCCTGGATGATAGCCACCAAATCAGTGGTTCTCAAAGTGTGATCCTTGGCCCAGCAAGATTAATAACACCTGGGAACTTCTTAGAGTGAAAATTCTTGGCCCCACTGCAGACCAGAATCAAAATCACTAACTCTGGGGAAGGATTCCAGCACTGTGTTTTAACAAGCCTTTTGGGTGATTCTGATGTACACTAAAGTTTGATAAAACTGTACTACATTAGTGCAAGGTATCTAGTATATCTTAGATACCTGTGGATTTTAACACAGAGGCGAGAGTAATTCTGTCTGAATTGGGAAATACTTCATGGAGAAGGTGATATTTTCAATGCAGCTTTCAGCTACATAAACCATGCAAAGGCAATTCAGGCAGAGAACTGCAAACCTAAAGGCACACAGGCATGGTTTAGCGTGGCCTTTGGAGGGATTGCCAAAGTAATTCTGTGGGCGGGTCCTGACTGTGGCAGGAAATGGCCTGCCATGAGATAGAGACAGAGAGATGTAGGCAGAGGTCTTGAATGGCCAGTGTTAACAGGGAGGTAACAAGCATCCTGTTCTTCCACTCTAGAGCTGTTTGGCCTGTCCTGAGTCAGCCTTCCCTGGGCTCACTTCACTACTCCTGCCTTTGGTACTCCTCTCTTTTTCTCCTCCTTCTCCTTCTCTTCACTGCTCCCTTCCCTTGGGGATGAGACAGCGCCTCCGCTCCTGGACCAACCCCGCTCCCTTCTACCTTGCCAACCCGCTGATGGCAGCTCTTCCTGGGCTGTCTGGTTTGCAGCTCTGGGGCCAGGTCTGGCCAGGCTGCTCAGACTTTAGGGGACCATTCAAGTGTGCTCAGAGGGAGCCGAGCAGGTGTACCATGCAGGGGGGCTCATCTGGGCCTCCCAGGGCTCTAGAGAAACAGTCCCTTCCTCTGGAGACCTCCTGCTTCAGGATAGGAGTGGCAGAGTTAGAGCCAATTGTTTCTTGGGACCCAGGCTTGCATCTCTCAGCACTACCTTCCCCGGGGAACTGGCTCCAGGCTTTACTTTCTCCTAATTATGCCTAGAAGTAAGGAAAGGTGATAACAGCCTTTATAGCAGTAGATACTATTTATACAGCATTTAAGCATACTGGCACTATGAGTTACCTATACCTGTAGTTCTCAACTTTATGCAACCCAATGCCCCTTTCTTATAATAAATATTTTGCAATGCCACCTTTAACACTGCATAGAATATAACGAAACTGCATTATGGTTTCATAAAATTAAACCATAAAATGTCTCAATTATCATAAGGGGAAAAAAGAAACTTACAAAACAAGAACATGTCTTTAAATATGTACGTGCTGGGACAGATCCCTGCTAGAAGATATAATAGTCATAAGCCTGCACCTTACACAGAATCCCTGTGAATGTGCAACAGTTACAAATGCAGAATAGTAAGGTGAGTTACATTATTAACTTAAACACCACCGGAGGTATTGCCATTCAATACTGGTATTTCTTTTTTTTTTTTTTTTTTTTTTTTTTTTTTTTTTTTTTGAGACAGAGTCTCACTTTGTTGTCCAGGCTAGAGTGAGTGCCGTGGCGTCAGCCTACCTCACAGCAACCTCAAACTCCTGGGCTCAAGCAATCCTCCTGCCTCAGCCTCCCGAGTAGCTGGGACTACAGGCATGCGCCACCATGCCCGGCTAATTTTTTTATATATATATCAGTTGGCCAATTAATTTCTTTCTATTTTTATAGTAGAGACGGGGTCTCGCTCTTGCTCAGGCTGGTTTTGAACTCCTGACCTTGAGCAATCCACCCGCCTCGGCCTCCCAAGAGCTAGGATTACAGGCGTGAGCCACAGCGCCCGGCCTCAATACTGGTATTTCTTCAAGGGAGAACTTTCCTGCTGAAGTTCCAAATAAAACAGAGTCCAATCTTCCTTTGATTTACATGGTGTGCTGCTATTTTTTGTTTGTCACTCCTGATGCATGCTCCTACCCTTTCTACTCTGCTCTCACTGCTCTCAGCCCTAGGAGCATAACCCACCGAACATTCTCATGGCCTCTCGTTTCCCACTGGGTTTGTCCAGTGGGACCCCTGGCAGGAGATGGAGTGAGGGAGGAAAGGTAGCTTGGGGCACTTATTTCTCTGGCTACCTTCTTGGCTGTGTCACTCAACCGAAGATCACTGCCATCTCAAGGTGGCTGTGGTGAGTTGAATGGAGGCCTCCAAAAGATGTGTCCACATTGTGACTCCTGGAACCTGTGAACATGACTTTAATTTGAAGAAAGGATCTTTGCAGATTTAATTAAGGATTTCGAGAAGAGACTATACCAGGTGGGCCCTGAATCCAATAACAAGTGTGTCTCTATAGGAGACAGAAGAGAAGACACAGAGAAGAGTCGATGGCCACCTGAAGATGGAAGCAGAGATTGGATGAAGCAGAGAATTATGCAGCCACAGGCAAGGAACACTGGGAGCCACAGGAAAACTGGAAGAGGCAAGGAAGGATTCTTCTTTAGGGCCTCTGGACTGTGGCCTTGCTTTGTTTTAGACTTCTGGCCTCCAGAATAGTGAGAATAAATTTCTGGGTGTTTTTGTTGTTGTTGTTGTTGTGTTTTTTTTTTTTTTCTGAGACAGAGTCTTGCTCTGTCACCCAGGCTGGAGCACAGTGGCATCATCATAGCTCACTGCCACTTCAAACTCCTGGGCTCAAGCAATTCTCCTGCCTCAGCCTCCTGAGTAGCTGGGACTACAGGTGCCCGCCACCATGCCTGGCTAATTTTTTTGTTCCTATTTTTAGTTGAGTGACTAATTTTTTTTCTTTCTATTTTTAGTAGAGATGGGGATCTTGCTCTTGCTGAGGTTGGTCTCCAACTCCTGAACTCAAGCAATCCTCCTGCCTCGGCCTCCCAGAGTGCTAGGTTTACAAGCCTGAGGCACCATACACAGCCAAATTTCTGTTGTTTTAAGCTACCAAATGTGTGGTAATTTGTTATGGCAGCCCTAGGAAACCAATACTCTCTGCAATGCTCTGCCCACTCTGCAACTTCTGCAACACTCTCTCCCCTTCCAGGTTCTAGTAATCAACCTCCCCTTATTCCTTTTTTTTTTTTTTTTTCGAGACAGAGTCTCATTCTGTTGCCTGGGCTGGAGTGCCATGCCGTCAGCCTAAATCACAGCAAACTCCTGGGCTCAAGCAATCCTCCTGCCTCAGCCTCCCAAGTAGCTGGGACTACAGGCATGGGCCACCACGCCCGGCTAATTTTTTTCTACGTATTTTTAGTTGGCCAAGTAATTTCTTTCTATTTTCAGTAGAGATGGGGTCTCACTTATGCTCAGGCTGGTTTCAAACTCCTGACTTGAGCAATCTGCCCGCCTCAGCCTCCCAGAGTGCTAGGATTACAGGTGTGAGCCACCTCGCCCAGCCCCTCCCCTTATTCCTTGGGCATAGTGGTGATGACAGTTCTGCTGCTGCCAGACCTGTGTTCCTGCTCTAGCCCTTCTGGCTTCCCCACACCTGTCCAGATTTTTGTAATTAGTTCTTTTGTAGATTAACCCTCCTTGAATCATACTAACTTGAGTGTGCTGGTTCCTGGTGGGGCCCTGATAGATATACACGACAATTACATTCCTGAAAAATTCAATATATATTAAAACTGTATAAAAATACTTTTTAATTATTTACAAAACAGAGTTAGGTTCTAGGCCCCCATAATTGTAATGTCAGATAAATGAACACCTGATGGACCAAATGAAAGCTGTGGGGAAGGAGGGACAACTTGTCATTGTGTAGGGGTGTCCTAAGCATCACAGGATATCCAGCATCCCTTGACAGAGGGTTCCAACTCCATTGCTACAACCCCAAAAATGTCACTGCAAATTTCTAACCCCCTGTATCCAAGGGGTAGCATCATCCTATTAAGAACCACTGATAAGCCGCGTGCAGTGGCTCATGCCTGTAATCCTAGCACTCTGGAAGGCTGAGGCAGGAGGATTGCTTGAGGTCAGCAGTTCGAGACCAGCCTGAGAAAGAGCGAGACCCCGTCTCTACCAAAAATTAGAAAAATTAGCCAGGCATCGTGGCAGGTGCCTGTAGTCCCAGCTACTCTATAGGCTGAGGCAGGAGGATTGTTTGAGCCTAGGAGTTTGAAGTTGCAGTGAGCTAGGCTGATGCCACGGCACTCTAGCCTAGGCAACAGAGCAAGACTCTTCACCCTCCCCCAAAAGCCACTGATATATGACATTTCATTTAATTCCTACAATCACATTTTGACACAGGTACCATCTCTATTTTACAGATGTGGAAACAGGCTCCAAGAAGTCAAGAAACCCGCTTAGGTCTGTCTGAGGTAGAATTGGGATTCAGCCTCTGATCTGGTGAGACTTAAGTCCTGTGTTCCTAATTGCAAAACTGTACTGCTCCTTTGCACTTTGGGTCTTTGTCAGGGGAAAAGGGAGGGGAGGGCTGGGGCAGAGAGACTGGGGCAGAGAGGTGGAGTCTAACTCTTTGTAGAGAAGAGGGGCTCCATCAGCACTGTACTGTTCTGGGTGTGCTAGGCTATGTGTAATAGCTTATAACTTCAGAATCTCAGTGGCTTAATGGTAAAGGTTAATTTCTTGCTCCAGCAAAATCCAATGTATATCTTCTTAATAGTGCCGCTCTCCTGGGCAGCTCTCTTCCAAGTGGTGAAATTGCTTCCATTAGTAGGTTCCACCATTCTCAGGGCCTTTTCCTCCCGGCCTCATAGGTGGAGGAGAGAAGGTGTGGAAGATTACTTGGGGAATGTGATGGCCAGATGTGGAAGTGGCATGCCTGTCTTCCACCCTCTTTCCACTGGCAGAACTCACACACCATACCTACGTTCAAAAGGACTGAGAAATATAATCTGTATCTGGTGAACACCACATTGCCTCTGCAGAAGAGGTTTCAAGCTCATCGGTCCCTATAGCTGGAGCATAAAGAAAGGAGACTTGAGTTCAGGTGTTTTCTTTCCTATTGATCTGTTGCTTTGGTTTGAAGTTCATATGCTGGAAACTTAATCTCCAATGCAACAGTGTTGGGAGGTGAGGCCAAATAAGAGGTGATTAGTGTCATTATCTCAGGAGTGGGTTAGTTATTGAGAGAGTGGGCTTGTTATAAAATCGAGTTTGGCACCCTCTTGCGCTCTTGCTCTCCCCGTCCCGTCCTTCCGCCTTCCACCAGAGGCTGATGCAGCACGAAGGCCCTATAATAATATATTTATTAAATATATTGCATATTTGATATAATTATATTATGTAATATACAAATAAGTTATATCATGAATTACCCAGCCGGTGGTATTCTGTTATAGAGACACAAAACAGACTAAGTCATTGATTGAATGACCGTCCTCATGGCCCATCTCCTTTTAGGACCTCCGGTTCTTCATTTGTTGGATGTAATGACCAGATGTAAGGGAGGAGCAGAGTGCTAGTTGGGGGAAATCTTGATGAGAGTGGCCCCCACATGAGGTCTGTCCTTGTCCAACAGCTCTCCTGACTCCACTTTCGCCTGCAGCCAGGAAAGCCCAGCAGGATCTCCTAGTTGCTGAGGAGGCAGAGCTGCCTCTGAAGCTTCAAACACCCATGGTTTCTCTGAACACTGGCATTGTTGAGGAAGAAGGGTTCAGAGAAATGAATAAAGAATTGGAAACCAGATACTAGAATCTATCTGAGGACACTGGCAAGGGCCCTGGAGTCACAGTGGAGACTCTAGAAATCCAGGCATCAGTCTAATGAGCTGCTGGGGCTATGGCCAAGGAGCCAGGGCAGGAGGAGGGGTGGGTGATGCTCACTCCAATGAACACCCATTGTTTGGTCTTCCCCAAACCTCTTTTCAAGGTGTTAACTCTCCCACACCCAAACTGCATGGTTGTGCTGGGAGTTACTGTGTTTCTACAATATGATCTTGACACCTGCCTGGTCACTTGATTGGGGTCAGGTACCTGAGCCATGCTGGCGCAATAGTTTTTCTTTTTAGGAATGTTGAAAAGAGAGAACAGAGAGCTATATTAACTTCTCTCCAGCTGATTGGCCCAGTAACATGACATTTAGGAGCTCTTAGCAGCTGTATTTTCCTCACTGTGTACACATATGAAGCAGAATGAGCTGGGTTGATGAGATAGAATGGAAGATGAAGAGACTCCCGGTGGCATTTGAGTTTCTAGTTCTACTCCATTCCTGAGGCCAGGCTGTAATCTAGTCCTATGTCTCTGTGAGATGTCATTAGAATTGTTTTGCTTCTTAGTTAAGCTAGTTTAGGTAGATTTTTGTTAATTACTATCTAAAGATTACTAAGAAATTGTATGAACTTTCTTATCAGAGGTATTTACTCATTTGGGAAATATTTGTGGAGGAACTACTGTGTTCTAGGGACTGTGCAAGGTTCTGGAAATTCAATGCTGAGTAGGATAGACATGGTATAACCTCATGGACCTTTGACTTGGAGTTGGAATACAAGGCTAGGGCAGAAACAGATCTCAAGTAAGCACTATACTCATAAAGTCCAGGTTTATGAGAACATAGAGCAAGGTTATAGGAACATATGAGTTGAGAACTGAAGGATTGAGTGGGAGTTGGGTGAAAGGAGCCGGGAATTAGTATGTAGATGGGGGAGAGCAGCCCAGGAAGGAAGAAAAGCCTGCATGCTGCTAACTCCATCATGAAGCCAGTGTCCTTTGGAGAGTGAGCAACACTTAGCTGAGTTGGGCCAGCTGAGGGTCCTGATTTCTCACCTCTCCCCACCTTGGGCCCTCAGCAAATACATTGGTTAAAAGACTCTTTGTTCTTCCCCAGCAGGGACCACTACATCCTATTCAGATTCTTCCATTCCTTGTCACAGTATTACAGGGAGAAATCCAAAACATTTGGCACATTGATTTGTGCATCAATCCCTTTCATTCATGCTCCTTCTGCCATAGAATCCTACCTTTCTTCCTAATAGCCACTATCCTACCTTCTTTACTCCTAAACCGGGGGCAGCCATGTCCCCAGCTAATGAGACTACATTTTCCTGGCAGATGGGAAGGGCTAATGAGAAGTCAGTGGAGGTGGCTGGGTGGGGTCTTGAGAAAGCTGTATAAAAGGGGCTGACTTAGCCTGCAAGCACTCCTTACCCTTTCCCTCCATTCTTCCTTCATCCTCCCTGGGACAGAGACTTCAGATCTTTTATCCGTTAGGTGATCTTAAGGAGTAAAATCACATGCTTTGAATAGCAAATCAGAAGATAAATGGATTTCAATCTGGAGACTGTAGATAGAGAGTCCCCAGACCAGCCTGATCTTTCTTAGGAGGAAACCAAGTCCCTCCCTATCTTATTTAAGCTACTGTTGCCTTGGATCTCTCTTACAAGCAGCTGAACAAAATCCCTCATTGATATAACCCCCAAAACCCTCTCATAATTCAATTTCTGTCTACCAATAGCCCCAAGTCATTCATTCATTCATTTATTCACTCATTCAAATAAATAAATACTCTCTGATTGACAACAACCATCCCATATTCTAGAATCAGATGAGATTATGTGGGTGTAAACAGGTGCTGTAAATATCAGAATATTGAACACATATTATATTGTGGTATTATTTTTATTAATATTATGATTTATTGTTACTCAAGTGTCACAAATAAGGAGATTTTAGTATGTAGTATGCAATTTACTGGGGGGAAACTTCTGTTAGTGGTGTGAACTATTGAAACCCAGTACGATTTGATGTTGTAAATTGAAGAAGCAAGGAGTGACTTAGTGCAAGTGCTTCTCAAACTTGAATATGCATAGAGAAAAAGTTGGGTATCTTATTAAAGTGCAGATTGAATTCAGAGGATCTAGGATATGGCGTGAGATTCCGCATTTCTAACAAGGTCCTAGGTGATGCTGCTTGTCTTGGACGTTTGAGTAGCAGGGACCTAGGAGACCTTCCAGATGCTGGGGAAGGAAATGATGAGAGAGGAGAAAGGTAAGCTGAGAGCAAAGAGGAGAGAATTTCTGAAAATGGGAAATGAGAAGTTATTTAGAAGCTGTATCTCCAGGCAGGTTAGTAACGTTAATAAATGTCAGGAACTGTGCATACATGATTTCATTTAGCTCTTTACACCCTATGTAAAAGGAATTATAATCCTTATTTACAATTCAGAAAGAAAGTGGAGGCTCAAAGAAGTTGAGGATGTACCCTAAGTTAGTGGCAGTGATAGAATCAGGACCCAGGACTTTCAGTGGCCAGAGCATGTATTTTTTTTTCTAAGCACCTTGCTAAAATGCCAGGGGAAAAGCTTGCTCCTTTTGCTGCATTCTTCCTCTTTACCCAGGACATATTGGGCACAGGAAAAGGACAAGGCCATTCTAGGAAACCACACACACACCAATATTTGAATCTGCTTGGCTCAACTCATGTATCCTGGAGGCTTTCTATGGCTGCTAAGCTCCGTCGGCAAACACTGGAAGCTGGGTTTTGATGGGGTCCCCAGAGCAGGAAGTGGGAGAGGTTCTATTGGGATGTTTAAAAGTTTCGTTGCACACTTTCCACTTTGTAAGCCCAGTCTCCTGGAGGCTGCCGTGGCCCAGAGTAGCAAGAACACCTCCTGCCGAGTGGCAGCTGGTGAGGTAAGAGCAACCCCTGCTCAGGCTCTGACCCAGGACCCTCACTTCTCCCTGGATGCCTGAGAGCTTTGACAATTTGGCCCAGCATCTGGTGAACTGACAAATGCCAAGTCTCAATAAGGACCCTCATTTCCTCCCAAGATAGAAGCTAAATGGGCATTTTGTGTCACCACAAAGGGCCAGCCACTCAGGGAGGATCCTCTGCCACAGGCTGCTGGTTCTGCTCCTTGCAGCTCTGGTGTGCATCTGAGCCACTTCCTTCTCCAGTTTCCCACATGTGACCAGCCTTTGTCTAATTTCACCACTGTGGGGAGCTGGGGAGGGTTCCCAGAACAATAAATCTTTGATTGGGAAGGTGGTTTTATCATTTGAAAAGAAAGAAAGTTAAAGAAAGAGAAGACATAAGAGATGAGTGTGTTCAGGGGGTGATGCAAAGGATGTGAAAAGGAAGGGTGGGTCCCCAGCTGAACCTAGGGTAACAAGAAAGGGATGAGCCTGGGACGGCAGAGCAGGGTTGAGGATGTGACAGTGGGGATCACATGGGGAAAGCCAGCCTAAAGCCTGAGTGCAGAAAAGGGCGAAAGAGCCTCCAGAAGAGAAGAGAAACCCAGACACATGGTGCAGTCCCACTTCCTTTCCAGAGGACAAACTGCAGTTTGCCTTGGCATCAGCTCCACAGAAGTGCTGAGGCTGTTGGACACATTGGTTCCAAGGCAGGGATCCAGCTATAGCACTGCCCCAGAGGCAGGGGTTGGGGGTGGCCAAGGCAGCTTCTCACTGAAGGACAGCTAGAGGCACCCTAGTGTGGAGTGAGCCAAAGGGAAGGACTTACGAGCATCCGCTCTGGCCAAGCCTCACTGGTCCTCCAGCCTCCGTTCCTTCAGAGATGTTTCCTATTCCCAGCCTCCTGCTCTTCCCTTGTTTCTGAGACAGCATCGGCATTTCCAGAGCAATGCAGGCCAAAGTCACCAGATGGGATGCAACAATAAATGATGTTGGATATCCCAGACCGCCTTCACTCTGACTGCCCTGGTCCTAAATGCAGAGAATGCCCGCACAGTGCAGCCCACAGCCTTCTCTGTCTCCCAGCCACCAATATCTTCTTGGGGGTCATGCTTCTCAAAATGGTTGACAGTTTTTGCTGCCACCACTTTCGCGATTCTTACTCTCCCAGCACTCTGTAGTCTGGCTTCTGCCCTGTTCCACCCACAGAAACTGTCCCTGCTGATGTCATCAACAGTCTGGGGGTCAAGTCCACTTCCCAGCTCTTACTTTTCCTCTGAGCCATTGCCTATTGATTATACTTCTTTTTGAAAATCTTTATTATAGGGGTTTTTAACTAAGGATCTTTCAGTCCCCTTTATGGTGGACTTTAGGAAGACACAACATGCAGTCCCTGAAATTGTTACACAAACAGTTGTACATACATGCATTTTTCTAAGGAGGATGGTTCGGGGCATTCACTGGATTCTCAAACGGATCAATGAGCTGCCACAATGTTAAGGACCAGTGTGCTCTTGAAATCTATACAGGCCTAAGATTAGGTTTGGCTGGGAGAGATCCAAGATAACAATGGCTTCTTTGTCTTTCTTGTATACAGAGGCAAACCATCAGGGCAGGAATGACAGCTTTGTCCTGTGAAATCCTCAAGGACTCAGGCTCTTTCTAACTCACAGTTCTGCCAACTCTTAGGGTATAATCCTCAACCTTACAGCCCAAGATGGTTTCATCTCATGATTCAAGCAGCATGATGGGGGGAGGAACAAAGAATAGTGTAAAGGACATGCTCCCACTGTCTCTCAAGGATTCTTGGGAGATACTATGTGACAGTTCCACTTTCATATTATTGGTCCAAACTCTGTTGCATGGTCATATCTATTTGGAGGGAAGCTGGCAAATGTAGTCTTTATTTAGCTAAAAATTCCATTGCCATGAATGAATGGGAGAACAGATATCAAAGGACAACTATTAATGGCAGCATGTGTCAGAGCTTCCATGGCACCACCAATGGTGGATACTGTGGACTGGTTCACACAACATCCCCTCCCACCTCTTTCTAGTACATTAGAGCTGGGAAATCACACTTCCTAGACTCCACTGCAGCTGGTATTCTAAATACACTTTAGGAATTGCCATTAAATGAACCTGCATGAGACTTGAACCTGAAACTAAGTTAAGTGAGGAGAGAGGCAGCAGGTGGGGCATTAATTTTGGTGGTGTAAACCATGGCAGACTGGTTTTGTAGTCACCAGCTTCCTGGTCCAGTAGCTTCCCATGACAGGAGTAGTGGTGGCAGCTTCTTTCCTGATCACAGTGGCAGACACATGGTGATTCCAAGGGCTTGCAGTAATTCTGGAAGCTCCATTTAAAGTCTACTCCTCCAGTCCTCCAGCAATGTTGTAAGCCAGAGTTTCTCAAATTTTAATGTCATATGAATGGCCTGAGGAACCAGCTAAAATGCAGATTTTGATTCCGTAGATCTGACATGAGATCTAAGAGTCTACATTTCTAACCAGTTCTAGGGTTACGCCTGATGGGTAAGATAAATTTTTGAATAACTCAATCCTAGAGTGTGCTCTGCTCACCTATACCTGGTTATAAATTCCTTCCTTCTTTAATTATTGTATTAGGGTTCTCTAGAGAGACAGAATCAATATGAGATAAACACACACACACACACACACACACACACACACACACACACACACACACACAGGAGAGGAGGTGACTGGAGAATCTGGGATGCTGGCAGCATGGCTCAATCCAAGTCTGAAGGCCTCAGAACCAGGGAAGCTGATGGTATAACTCTGAGTCTGAGGCCAAAGGCCTGAGGACCCACTGGCCATTGGTGTAAGTCCTGGAGTAAAAAGGCAGGGAAGCCTGCAGTTGTCCAAGGGCAGGAAAGGAGAGTGTATCCCACTTCCAGCAGATACATCAACACATTCACCTTTTCTTTGTTTTTATTCTCTCCAAACCCCTAGCAGATTGTATGGTGCCCATCCACAATGAGGGTGGATCTTCCCCACCTAATCCACTCAGCCTTGTTCTAAGTACTTTCTTTTTTTCTTTCTATTTTAGAAACAGGGTCTTGCTTATTGTCCTGGCTAGATTGCAGGGTTGCAATCATAGCTCACTGCAGCCTGGAACTCCTGGGCTCAAGCAATCCTTCTGCCTCAGCCTCCCGAGTAGCTGGGACTACAGGCACAGGCCACCATGCCGGGATAGAAAGTTCTTAAATGGAATAGACCCCTGTAACAAAAGACAGATTAACAAGAGAGTAACAAACAGAAATTTACTGGCATGTGTATTTCATGGGAAGTACCCAGGGAATGACTAGTTAGTTCTTGAAGAGGTAGGTGACTTTGAATTCCAGCTCATACACTTCTTCAACAAAGAACAGTAATTTTTTTTTTTTTTGAGACAGAGTCTCGCTTTGTTGCCCAGGCTAGAGTGAGTGCCATGGCGTCAGCCTCGCTCACAGCAACCTCAAACTCCTGGGCTCAAGCAATCCTTCTGCCTCAGCCTCCCTAGTAGTTGGGACTATAGGCATGCGCCACCATGCCCAGCTAATTTTTTCTATATATATTAGTTGGCCAATTAATTTCTTTCTATTTATAGTAGAGATGGGGTCTCACTCTTGCTCAGGCTGGTTTAGAACTCCTGACCTCGAGCAATCCGCCGGCCTCGGCCTCCCAGAGTGCTAGGATTACAGGCGTGAGCCACCGCACCCAGCCTAGAACAGTAAATTTTTAGAGAGGTGACGAGGCAAAGGAAAAGACTTGGAGTCCTTAGGGGCAACAAACTGTGGGAAGGCAAATAACATGGCAGATAAAGGCTAGATAGTAGAGCTCCTTGTAGATTCCTCTGGTGCAATCTCCAGGCTGTTAAGTTCTAAAGTTGTCTTTAGTGGTTAACTTTTGACTTTCCTGATAGAGAGGGAAGGAAGGCACTTTTGTTCTTGTGAATCTCAAGTGCCCGCAGCTCAAAATAATCATTATGCCAAACTGGTATATTTTAGAGTGGCAAGTCTGGTCTCCCACAGTGGATTTTGATGGCCCTGTTTCAGTGTTGATTTTAGTCAAATGTTCATCTTTTAATTGTGCCTTCTTGCTCTTGTCTGTTCTGTTCACTGAGCCTGCCTGTAGTAATGTGGGAGGAGTGGAATGTGTGGATTGGATGCGTATGTGGGTGATGTATGTCAGGGAAACAGAGGACCTGTCTTATCTTTGGTTGTGGTAAACGTCTTCCCTAGTGGGGGTCTTTGCCTAGAGCAAAATCTCCACTGTAGCTGGCTGATTAGCACAAGTGTCAGAAGGGGATGGATGACTCAGATACTATAGATATGGTTGCCCAACTAACCACCCCAAGGAATGGCCCAGGGTCCTCTTTAACTTGTACTCATTAACTCTGACTTTAGGGTAGAGTTCTTTCTTAACCTGCTTTTGCAACAATCTTCTTGTACATGGATTCTTTTTTACTAGTGTCAACCATTTCTTTCTTATCTGCCTTTGGTGATAAACTTAGAATGGTCTTGTGTACTCCTTCTCCCTTCCAAAATTATAAATATTCACCTATTTTCTTCTTTTACTATTTTTATGATGTTTTGCATTCAAATCTTTAAGCCATCTGGAATTTATTCGACTGTTAACTATGAGTTGGGGCTCCAACTTAATTTTTTTCCTAATGGTGAGTTGGTTGTACCCACCATGTTTTCCATGTGTGGGCTTTTAAAATGCAGCCCAATCCTAAGAGATCCATAAGAGCGGAGTTAAGAATAGAAAAGCTAGGACTACCACTCAGTCAGCTCCTAATTTCTGCTCCATTACTGCTCACTCTGGGACTCTGGCAGATTTCAATGCTCCTTAAGGAAAAGCTCTGACCAATGATTTAAGGCCGGGAGGGCTGAGCCAGAGAGGAGGATTTGCAGAGAACCCTCTAGAGGAGGTTAATAGTTGCTGTGTCCCAGTCACTGTATATGACCTTGTAAGAACCAGCCACTCACTCAGCCTTACAAAAAGCTTCAGGGGCTCCAAGCTCTACTCATTATTTTCTTTCTTCAACCCCAAAGACCTTTTTCTACTCACTCAAAGTCCAGCTGCAAACCAGTGAGGCTTAGATGCTCTTCCTCCTCCTGGGTCCCCACTGCATTTTGCACAAATCTCTAGAGCAATTTTTGTACTTGTTGAATGTCTGTCACAGATGAATAATTAGTTGATAACGTGATCAGGCATGAAGGGTGCCATCTGCCAGGTGCAGGAGAAAAATGCACCAAAGGTCATGGAGTTGCTGCTGCCCCCGTAGACACTTTCATCTGTGTCATCTGTTGAGGCCCCGAGGGGGTCATGGCACAGTGGCTGGCACCAGACAGCAGCTGTGACTTTGATTCGGTTGCCTGATGCTAAGGGGTCTTTATTCTTTTGACTAAGTATTAGATCCTGGACATACCAGGGAGAGTCAACTTTGTCTCTTTCCTCAGGGAGCTGATAATCTGGTGTGTAAGTGTATAGACAGGATCTTAGAAAAAACTCCAGGAAGGGGAGAATCAGGCATATCAAAATCTTTAGAGACATGGGCAATATAGGTAACCTTAACATTTGTACCCCCATAATATGCTGAAATTAAAAAAAAATGGAAAAAAAAAAAACCATCTTCAGAGAGAGCAGGGAATGTAGCTGAGCTGGAGAGTGCTCCCTCAACTATAAAAGGCGAGTGCGACAGTGCTGAGCCAGTGTTCCTGTGTGCTGAGTATGTCTGAGGCTCTAAACTCTTTGTATGCTTTATCTCATTTGATCCTTACAGAAACCAGGTGGCATTATTGGTTCCATTTTGTAGATGAGAAAACCAAGTCTCAGAGAGGGGAGATGATTTACCTAAGGTCACAAAGAGGCAGCCACAGGCAGAAGCTCAGGTAAATGAAGGGGTTAACTTTGGAGAGGAGAGTGACCTGATCTCTGGCCAGTCTGTACTCCCTCCCCTTCTCCTTCTACTTGGAACTAGTTGTTGGAGTTTGCAGTTTTAGTCCTTTGGGCCTTTGTTCTTGCAGTTTCCTTTGCCCACAATGCCCTTCACAGCTCTTCTCTTCTAGTGAAATCTTAGCTTTCCATTAAAGGCTGGCTCCAATGTCCTGTACCTGGTAGGGCCTCTTCCCCATCCCCCACCCTGTCCCATGGCGCCTGTAGCCCCTCAGACAAGGGTCTAGCCTAGCCCTGGTTTCAAATTTATATCACTCCAGGGGCCTACCATCCTCAAGTCTGTTCTTCATAAACTTAACCCATTTTGGTATCTCCAAGGCCTAATACAGGGTCTGGCACACGTGCTTGTTAAATAAGTATAAGAAAACCAACATCTTTTGAGCACAATGTGTTGGTCTCAGAGTTGCATTGTTCAGAATCCATCCCTCTGAATCCTCACCCAAAGATTATGTGATACCGAGCTCAGACCCATAAAAATGCCCATTCCTTTGACTTGTTTTTTGCATCATATCCTTGGGAACCATCATTTTTTTCAAAAGATATTTTGCACTTTGAGAATTCTCAAAAGAGATTTTCTTAATTTCCAGGTGTAGTTAAAAAAAAAAAAAACTTGTGGTAAAATACCTATTATACAAAATTATTATTTTCACGTGTACAGTTCAGTAGTGTTTACTATATTCACATTGTTGTGCAACCAATATCCAGAATTTTTTTATCTTTCAAAACTAAAACTCTGTACCCATTAAACAATAACCTCCCATTTCTCCCTACCCTCAGCCCCTGGCAACTACCATTTCACTTTCTGTCTTATGTATTTGACTACTTTAAGTACCTCATCTAAGTGGAATCACACAGTTCTTGTCTTTTTTGTGACTGGCTTATTTGACTTAGCATAATGTCTTAAGGTTAATCCATGTTGTACCATGCATCAGAATTGCCTTCCTTTTTTAAGGTTAAGTAATATTCCATTCAAATATAGTTTTTGGCTTGTTTAATTTTCAACTTTTCTATTACCTTTCAGTTTCTATTTTTGCTATTACTTTCTAGTTTAGTGCATTAGATGATCAGAGAATGTTATCTGTACTCATTCTACTTTTTGAAATGTTTTGAGGTTTTTGTTTACCTTGTTTTATTTTTGTGCCCTTACATGTGGTCATTTGTAAATGATTCATGGGCACTTACAAAGAGAGTATATTCTAGCTTTTCAAAGTATGGAGTTTCATATCTTTTAATTTAATCTACCTCACTAAATAACAAATCAAGTCCTTTACAGCCATACTAAGAGAGTTGAATTAAAATTTCCTTCAATTATTATATTTCTATTTCTCCACGTATTTCCCATCATTTTTTTTTTTGCTTTTTGAATTCTGATGCCATATTGTTTTATGCATATTTACAACAGATCTTCATTGTAGCTCTCAGCCTTTATCATTATAAAGTGTTCTTATGTGTCTTGTTTTCTGATTTTTTTGTGAATTCAACCATGTCTGATATCAATATCATAATCCCTGTTTTCTTGTTGCTTGTATTGATGGCATTTGTTTTTGTTTTCTATTTTTTCCTATCCTTTTACTTTCAGTCTTTCTGAGGAACACTGTTTTAGATGTATCTCTTGCACATGACACTAGTTGCATTTTTTTTTCTTCTTTTTTTGTTTTACACGACTCAAGGGCCTGAAGTAGCTGCATTTTATTTTGTGGCTCCAGGAGCTGTTTCTAAAGAGTGAGATCACTGGGTCAAAGATAACAAAAGCTTTTGTAGCTCTGGACCCTCGTGTCTGGATACATTGTTTTTCAGAGGCTGGACCACTTTACCCTGTGACCAGCCATTTAGAAGCTAACCATTTCCCCACCCCTGCCAGCACGGCTATTATACTACTGCTTAAATTTTTAATAGGTGAAAATGGGACCTCATTGTTCTTCCATTTGCTATTCTTGGCTTCATCAAATTTTACTTTAAGTAAGTTAAGATGGAAGAAAGATGAAATCAAAATGAAAGATCCCTTTCAGATGTCTTCAGCGAGACTGATGGGTGATTCCCACAGACTCCTCAGCCCAGCCCTTGGATTTTCCCAGGAGAAATCATCTATGTTCCTTCCTCATGGCCCTGCACCTTGCTTTCTCTCCTTCCGGAAAGAATAGGCAATATACTGCAATAAGAAGGTATAGAGTCTGGAGCTAGAATGAATGGATTCAAGCCCTAGCTCCATCTCTGCCTAGCCACTTATTAGCTGAGTGATGAATGGCAGTTACTTAACCCTCTCTGTGCCTTGGTTTCCTGAGGTAGTGATTCCCAAGGGTAATAAAGATTACAATAGTAAGGCCTACTATTAAAGTTGTGCAAAATAATTAACACAGACAAAGGACTCAGACAGGACTATGACTGTTGGCTCTACCTCTAGAAGATGCTCCTTTCCCCACTCCAACTACGAGGTTTTGACGGAATGTATTTCCTTCTTACATGACCCTCGTCCTTACACTGCATTTAGTCTTAGGCTGGGGCAGGCCCCTGACATAAGCAGAGCCAATCAGAGTCCTTTCCTGGAATCTCTGACACTGGAACATGAGAAAGGAATCCTTTGCTGCCCCTCTGGTGGGGAACTCTCAGACGGGAGACACAGGCTACTGGCAGCCAGGTTTCCAGCCTGCGGAGGAAGCCAGGCTGCAAGAATAAGGCTGACGGGTGGGGAGAGAAGCAGGTGTTAGCAGCTGGCATTGTTGGAATCCCTGGGTCTTGCTGTCTCCAAATGCATCCCATGAGCCAATAAATACCCCATTTGCCCTAAGCTTGCTCATATTGAGTTTCTGTCACTTGCAACCAAAAAAGAGTTTTAATATATCTCCTAAGGCACCTTGGGACAGTACAGATTATGAGGTCTCCCATCTGTCTGACCACGTGTTTCTGAAAAGCCAAAAGCTCTGGCAACCCCCTAAGACACACGCACGCACGTGTGCGCTCGCACACACACACACACACACACACACACACACACACACACACACACACACACACACAAGCAGAGTGACGGCAGTTCCCACTCCAACCAGTGTGAGCCCTGTTCCCTTCCCTGCCTGCGCTGCCTGCACATGCCTCTACTTCTCTACACACACCAAACGACAGCTGTGTCAATGCCCAAGCTTCAGGAACTGCACTTGCTAAACAGGATGTTATCCCGGAAATCTGTGCCCTTTTCTGTATGCCTTTTGTCCTTTTTCACTGCCCTATTCAGTAACCTCACAAATATATAACGAGCACCTGCCAAGAACCATGTCAGGCCTGGGGCCCCAGAGAGGCAGCAAACAGTCCCTGCTGTCAAGGAACCCGCAGGCTGGCGGGGCCATCAGGCTGTGAAAAGACAGCTCCAAGAGAGACAGAGGGATGAGTGTTGAACAGATGTTTTTGCCAAGTGCTGCAGGAGCTCAGAGAAGGCCTTGTCATTTGTTGCCTGGGATAGTCGTCTGGCTGGTCTACCCGCCTCCAGCTTCTCCCACCCCAGCCCGCCCCGCACCCTGCTGCCAGGGTGTCTTCCTGATCACAGCTATGCGAGTTCCTCTCCCTGGCACGCCTGAGCCCACATTCCTTAGCCGGGCAAAATCCTAATCCTGATATTGCCTCAACCCACTTTGTCAGCCACATCGTTCACTGTTCCCCATTCAAAACCTCACCCACAAGTCTAACCGGCCACTCACCTTCATCATTTTCCTACCACATGCTTCTCCTCGCCCTGTTCCTTCTGCCTCCCATCTGTGCCTGTCTCGACTGTACACACCTTCCCAGGTGGAGGGTGCCAGGTGGATTTCATTCTCATGTGATGCTCTGATCATCTAGCTGGAGTGTTGTGTTGGGAAGAATTTTGTGGGCAAATCTGGGCTCAGTGAAACAGTAAAGGGATCTGTTTGCAAAATCTGCCACAGACACCAGTTTGGTGTGTGTAGGGGGGAGGTATTTGCAGACCTTGTTCCAGGTCCAGAAAATCTTCCTTCTCCTCCAAGTGAAATTAACCTCCTCCTTTTCTGCACTTTCATGACCCACTCTGTATGCCTCTGTTAGAGCACAGACTGCTCCTGCCTTTTTAGGGGTGCATATGTTTTTATCTGTCTGAGAAGACAGATGGTGTCCTGTGGAGTGTGGTAGAAGGTAGGGATTTGTACGGTGTACGGGGATATTTGGCACCATGTGAAACACCATCTGCCATTCAACAGGATGGGTAGGATGGGTGCACAGCCGCTGAAGTGCCTCAAGGTTCCTGTCATGATGAGCTGGCTTTAACTATCGGCCCCTGCCTGGTGCAGACTCTGAGGATAGTGTTACTGTAGCCATGTTTTCGATCCTGAACTCACCTCTGTCTCACTTGTCATTTGCTATCTTCCTGAGACCTGATGCCTCCTGGGTGGCCAGTTCCATGCTCGCTGTTAGGGATACAAGAATGGCATCCTGCCTTCAAGCTGATCCCTGAGTTAGGAAGAGTAGGGAAGAGGTGAAGGAAAGACAGAGTCATGAGTAACAGGATACAAGGAGAAGTGATGTGACCTAAGAGAGGAGCAGGTAGCGGGCTGAGGAGGCACAGCAGAAAGAAGGCTTGGGGGGGCAGTGTAGGGAGGTTATTGGCGCATCCAAACCCTCACCCACTGAATTCCCTCTGCCTCTACCTTCCTCAGCACCTTATAATTACTGCAGCTGCAAGCTCTGCCCTCTCCCCCCAGTTAAGGACCTGTGCAGATGGAGTCAGGAAACATTTAAATAGCCTCAGTACATCTCACCACTCCCCGCCTGTTCTCCATCCCACAAAACACAAAAACATCAAGAGCTCAGCACTGATTACCTTCCCAGACCAGGGATCCAGATGCTACCAACTGGACTCCCTTGAATCTTCTCTGCTGCAATTCATACCTGGGACTGTGGGCACAGGTAATCACCTGGGCTCCTAAGCTGCATGGGGGCCCTGGTTCTCTAGTCTCTAGGTCTCGGTGAACACCACAGGCATCTGTGATGTCCCTAAATTATTATACGGGCTCTGGAACTATAGGCTGATTTTCTAAGACTTCTCTGCTTTCTGTCCCTCTGGGTTCCTACTCCCACTCTAGGCGCCTCTTCCACCCTCCTGCACACCTTCCACTCCCCCTGGCCAACATGTTTAGGCTGCCAGACCCAGCTGCAGAGCTGTACAGCCCTGTTGGCAGCAGACAGGCGAGCTCCAAGAGAGCTGGCTGGAGGGAATGCAGCAGATCACATTTCTTCAGCTCAGGCCAGTTATTATTCAGACATAACTTTTTCAGACAGACACAAATTGCTCATCCAATAAACACAGAAGAGCTAATCCCAAGACATTTATTAAAGTGGGGAAAGATGAGAGAAAGGACAAATCACAATAGGCCTTTGACAGTGGCTGGGTATGGCTGGCCCGAGGGGAGGTGGTGAGACTTCCATGCACCCCTGGGGTTTTCTCCTTAAAGGGCCTGAAACCCAGCACCAGGGCTTTGGGATTTGCTGTCATCATGACATACAAAGCCTGAGTTGGTGTATATACTTCCCTGTAGTGAACAGCAATGAAGAAATCTATGTGAGCCAGGCAGGCTTTGTAAGCAGACAGACCTCACTCCCTTGTGACAGTGGTCAGGTGAGAGAGCTGGCTGCCAGGCAAGACCCCCACCATGCATGCACAGAATATGCTCATGCCTCTTCTGTATTTTCAGGGTTCTCAGGAGACAGTCCCCATTTGCCTGGAACCTCTCACTTCTGGCTTACAGGTGTGAGTACGGTGACCGGAGACACAGTATCCTCTGTCCATAACAGAGGGCTGGCCAAGCCATTAAAGTTGTTTGCCAGCCCCTGTCTTGCTGGGCTCTTCTAACTTGCCCCATGAGCTTTCTCCTGCAGGGACTCAGCCCAGAGATGAGAGAAACCAGACCCTTGTCTGGGGCCCAACCTCTGCAACCCAGAGAGAGGGAGAACTAGATGAGGGCTCTGGAGACAGCCTGGATTCTCCCACTGCCTGTGCCAGGGCCTGTGCCATGCCACTGTCTCTCTGAAGTGTGCCCAGTGGAGAGGGTCCCCTTTGGGAAAAGGTGGCAATGACTAGATCAGGGTAAGTGTATGAAAATAATCGCCAACTTTTATATAGTCAGAATATCTTGAAAATTGAAGTGGAGCAAATAAAACTCTCCATAGGATCAGACAATAACCTCAGGTGGCAGTAAAGTGGGGACTCTGTGGCCCCCAGACCTTCATGGGAACAAGGCCCTTTCTGGTACGGGGAATCCTGATAATCAGGAAGGCTGAGGGAGTGTTCTCACAGCCGCACAAGGTAGGTGTGCCATTTGCGGCATTACTTTTTAGATAAGGCACTGAGAAGTTACCTAATTGCCTCCAAGTCACAAGATTAATGACCAGGAGGCTTCAGAATCTGTGTTTTTAATCTGACCCTGCTATACTGCCCACAGGCCTCTGGAGAGAGATGGCGGTTTCAGAAATCAGTTTCAGAAATATCCAGTTGTGTGAATAGCCTTAGGAGGGGAAGGTTTGCAGGTCTGGTGTCCCCAGGCTTGGGATGATATCTTTAGGGCACAATGCTCAGCCAGGTTTCCAGTGAGATCTTGGGGTCTCTATACCTAGGGTTACTAACCCTCTCTGGGTTTCCAGAACTGAGAGAGTTCTTAGTATGTGGAACTTTCAGTTTTAAAACTGAGATCATCCTGGGCAAACCAGAACAAGTGGGTCACCTGTCTGTAACAAAAGGACTAGGCATGGATCATTGCTTTGGACATCAGGACCCAACTGCAGCTCAGCCAAAACTCACATCCACAGGCTGGTGGACACAGAATGGCATCCTGATTAGGAAGATGGGCAGAGCAACAACCAGCTGGGAACAGCTCTTCCCAGACACTAGGGAGACCCAGACTATAACCTCAGGTGGCAGTAAAGCAGGGACACTGTGGCCCTCAGATCTTGATAGGAACAAAGTGCCTTATGGCATGGCTGGTCCTCATGCAATCAGGAAGGCTGAAGAGGATTCCCAGGTGAGGATTGTCAGGCAGGCAGTCAGCTCGAACCTGCTGTCCTCAAAGGAAGCCAGAAGTAGGGAGGGCCCTGCCCACTCTGCCTGCAGAAAGGAAGTTTTTTTCTGGTTCCTGAGACTTCATTCCTGTCAGGAATGGCTTCTCTTCTACCTACCCACCTGGGGGATCCACAGTTGACCTGCATGGCTAGGCTTTTACCCTTCTCCCTCTCTGACTTTGTCTCCATTTGTTGTATAACCATCTGTTCATCAGTCTCTTTGGTTTTGAAGACCTGAAATTCACTGGTGCGACACCTGGAAGATTTTAATATAAGGAGATGGGATTTTGGGGCACAGAATCCATGGGCAGAAATGCTAATAGGCCTCAGGAAGGACCAGAATGTAGCCTCATGAATGCAGCAGTGCCCTCTCTTCATTTCTATGTCCATTTCTCTTCTCTCCGTGATCTGTTTCTTTCTCTACGCCAGATGTCCTCCAACTACGGCCCGCGGGCCACATGTGGGTGTTTTTGCCCATTTGTTTTTTGACTTCAAAATAAGATATTTGCAGTGTGCATAGGAATTTGTTCATAGTTTTTTTTAAACTATAGTCCTGCCCTCCAGTGGTCTGAGGGACAGTGAATTGGCCCCCTGTTTAAAAAGTTTCAGGACCCCTCCTCTAAGCTGTCTTTGCTTCTCTGTGCATCAGTAGAAGGTGGAATGTTTACATCATCTCAATTCCAACCACACCTAGGGACCCACTGGCAGTCCTGAATCTCGAATCTAAATTCTGAGGAGAGATCATCTGATTGGTAAAATTTGGGTCAGATGGTCACTCCTGGCCCAATTAGCTGTGGCTGGTGGGTGGGGTCAAGCAACAGAAAAATGGCTGCCAAGCACCTTTCCCAAAGAGGGGCAAGTTTTTAGACAAAGGAGTCAACCTGAGCTGGCTAGACACGTTCACTTTCTACCATATATGTTTCCTGGAACTGCGCCCTCTCTCCCAAGAGCTTATAAAATTTCTTTGGTGCTTGGTTCAATGTTAGTCATGTTCTGGAATATTTTAAAAATTAATTTGGATAATTGTGGTAAGCTATTTAACAAGCTAGTTCTTAAGCCCCATGGCCCATTGCCTCTACCTATGTAGCACTCTATCATTTTCTCCTTCACATTATGGGTTAGGGCCTTGCTACTCAAAGTGTGATCCACAGATCAGCAGCATTGGTATTGTTTGAGAGTTTGTCAGAATGCAAAATCCCTCCCTTACCTACTCAAGCAGTAGCTGCATTTTAACAGCTCCCAGGTGATTTATAATAAAGTTTGGTAAGCACTTAGAGAGGGGTCCTTGTCTTATCTGAGGGCAAGGAATCTATTTAGCACACCTCAATTATACACTATGTGCAAAGAGTTTGCTTTCAGGAGATAGAACTCATCAAATATAGTTATGAGGGAATCTGAAGCTCAGAATAGTGGTTTAAGAGGGTAAATTAATTATAATAGTCCCCCCCTTATCCTGGGGGATCTATTCCCAGACCCCCAAATGGATGCCCAAGATCCATGGATAGTACCAAACCCTATATATACATATGTAAATATACACATACATATGTATATATGCACATATATATGTATATGTGTATATATACATACATATGTGTATATATATATACACACACACTGTTTTTTTTAATCTCATTATCAAGACAGCTACCAAGTGTCTAATGAGTGGGTGGCATAGATGGTGTGGATAAGCTGGATGAAGGGATGATTCACATCCCAGGTAGGATGGTGCGGAGAGACAAAAGATTTTATCATTCTAGTCAGAATGGTGTGTAATTTAAAACTCATGAATTGCTTATTTCTGGAATTTTTCATTGAATATTTTCAGACCATGGTTGACCTTGGCTAACTAAGACCCCAGAAAGTGAAACCATGGATAAAGGGTGACTACTGTGTATGGTATCTGAGCTTTGCTTTAAAATAATCCTGTAGGAGGTGGAGGGAAGTTGGAGGTATAGATGAAACATATATGGCTATATATTGATATTTTTTAAAGTGGGGTGATGGAAACTTGGGAAATTATACTATTCCCTCTACTTTTGTGTACTTTTGAAATTTTATTTTTGAAAAATTATATGAAAGGATAATGGTTGAAGACATTGTAAGACATCATCTATCTGCTCAAAATGTTTGTTTTCTAGCCAAATGAAGTAAATCCAAGGCATTAAGAGAATTTCCAAATGAAATTGCTCAATCCCTGTTGGAGAGTTTTGGAGAATGAGTGCAATGCAATGGAACATCGGTCATGTGAAAATGATTTTTTAATTTTGCAAAAGAAAGGGTGGTAGTCAGTTTCTTTCCGTTACTTCAAACCAGCTTAAGGAGGGGTAATTTGCCAGTTCTCTTAACTGGTCAGTTCAGGGGAAGTCAGATATGGCATATCAGGACACATCCCTCTTGCTTACTTGTTGGATTAATTCTCAGGCTCTTTCTACATTCTGGATGGGAGTGGGTTGCATGGTATACTTTCAAAATTCAGATGTATCCAAAACCTCAGAATTGACCTTATTTGGAGACAAAGTCTTTGTAGATGCCATTAGTTAAGTCAAGATGAGGTCATACTGGACGGGGGGTGGGCCCTAAATCTACTGATTGGTGTCCTTATGGGAAGAGCAGAGGACACATCAACAGAAGGAATCACACACAGAGAGAAGGCCATGCGAAGGTGGAGGCAGAGATTAAATGACGTAGCTATAAGCTGAGGAATGCCAAGAGCTTCCAAAGCCAGGCAGAGGCAAGGAAGCATTCTTACCTAAAGCCATAAGAGAGAGCACGGACCTGTGCATATCTTGATCTTGGACTTTCAGCCTCCAGAACTGTGAGAGAATAAATTTCTGTTGCTCTATGCCACCAGGTCTGTGGCAACTTGTTACAGGAGTCCTAGAAAACTAATAAAATACTCTCACTCCAGGCTGGCAA
This sequence comes from Microcebus murinus, assembly GCF_040939455.1. Lineage (NCBI taxonomy): Eukaryota > Metazoa > Chordata > Mammalia > Primates > Cheirogaleidae > Microcebus > Microcebus murinus. Next base: position 57,014,028 of record NC_134115.1, on the reverse strand, counting down.
TTCCAAAGGAAAGGAAAGGCCTTTTTCTCAATACTTGCAGCAGAGGTCCTGGAGGACTAGGGGACATTAGCTCTCTTTTGGCCATGTGTTGATCCCTGAACCAATCACTGTGGCCAGAGGGATACAGTGCTCTGATTGGTCAAATATGTCACCTGGCCCCAGAGAGACCCATGGTTAGACTGTCCCAACCACATGGGGAAGAGTGGGAGTCTCCTACCAGAAGGAGTAATGAATACAAGGCAGACAAAATCAATACCTGTCCATTACAGGGAAGAAAAGTTGATGCTACAAACTATGCTCTTATCCAAGAATAGATTTTTAAAGATATAAAGGAAATAAGGATTTCTCAGAACAAATCATGGCAAGGACAATCAAATTTCCTTTTTTGACAGTCCCTGAACTGACAGATTAGAGAGCTGCTCTTGATAGTCTGTTGGTAAATTGGGTCTTTAGCAAGGCTTTTAATAATCACCGGCATGATATTCTTGTGGATAAAAATATGGGTTGGATGGTAGTAAAATTAAGATGAAAAGCAACCTTCTAAATGACTTGAGTGAACCTGTGTCATATTTGTCCACTTAGCCGGCATCCCCATCTTATTTTGGAGGAATTTTCCAGTGTATATAGTATTAGAGGGCTGCAGTGCCATGGTTTCCAACATAGAAGCAGAAAGGGGAAGATTTTTTTCTCCTCTGCCTGGCAGCTAGGGCTCAGGCATGAGCTCAACCACTGGGCTCAACCACTCCCACTGAAGACTGAATTCTTCAGGGGTGATGCTAAGAGGCAGGGGTGGTTAGAAATTATTCATGGCGGCGGCAGAGCAGCAGCATGGACAGTCTTGAAGTGGTGGTAATAAGTAATCACTGGAAGTGGTGTTCATGGCAGAGAAGTCTTGTAATTGACTGTTTTTGTAGTCAAAAACTCTGATTGGCACAATGACTTTATTTAAAGGATTCAGGTCAATTTATAGAGCTATTTCCACTGTTCCAGGACTTTGTGTTCAGCCCTGTCTTTAGTTTAACGTGAACATAAAAATGTGAATGTTATTTTAGAAGGCATTGATGAAAGTATGATATTTTGAACTAGAGCAGGTGATAGTCCTGCTCTATTCTGTTGCTCAGACCCCAGCCAGAATGCTGCATTCAGTACTGGGCCCTACTGAATGTCCAGGTAGTCCAAGCCTGACAAAGAAGAATGATCAGGACAGGGAAGGCACCCAATCATGAAGCATGAAGAACAGTAGAAATGATAGGTATTTGTCAGGCTAGAGAGTTGTCGTCTTCAGGTTGGGAGAAGGCACATGGCTGATCTCTTTCAATAAATGAAAGACCATCAGGTGGTGGAAGAGGATTCAGTTTGTTCTCTGTCTCCAAGGAGAAGACCTGGCATCACTGATGGAAGCTACAGACATGGATTCGAGGTTAATACAGATGCTTCTTTACTTATGATGGGGTTTCATGCCAATAAACCCAACTGGTAAGTTGAAAATGCACTTAATACATCTAACTTACCAAAGATCATAGCTTAGCCTATCCTACCTTATACGGCTCAGAACATTTACATTAGCCTACAGTTGGGCAAAATCTTGTAACTCAAAGCCTATTTTATAATGAAGTGTTGACCTTCACATATCACTAGCACGGGGAAATATCAGAGCTCAAAATTTTTTTTTTTTTTTTTTTTTTGAGACAGAGTCTCGCTTTGTTGCCCAGGCTAGAGTGAGTGCCGTGGCGTCAGCCTAGCTCACAGCAACCTCAAACTCCTGGGCTCGAGTGATCCTTCTGCCTCAGCCTCCCGGGTAGCTGGGACTACAGGCATGCGCCACCATGCCCGGCTAATTTTTTATATATATATCAGTTGGCCAATTAATTTCTTTCTATTTATAGTAGAGACGGGGTCTCGCTCTTGCTCAGGCTGGTTTCGAACTCCTGACCTTGAGCAATCCGCCCGCCTCGGCCTCCCAAGAGCTAGGATTACAGGCGTGAGCCACAGCGCCCGGCCAGAGCTCAAAATTTGAAGTACAGTTTCTTACTGAATGATTATCACTGTCACATCATTATAAAGTTGAAGAATCGTAAGTCAAATCATGATAATTTGAGGATTGTCTAAGAAAGCTTAATAGTGGGTCAGTGATATCCACAATGGAGGAGGCTGCCTCATGATAGAGTGGGCTCCCTGTCACTGGAGGTGTGCACACAAAGCTGGATGAACTCTCAGAGAGTATGTTGTGTGTGAAAATCCCTCACTCAATAAAGGTAGGGTTGGTGTCCTTCCATATCCCCTCTAATCCTAAGATCTGACCAACTCCATAGGGCACATTGGGAAGAGCAGAAAAGTGGAGGTGAAGAGAACAGAGGTATTGTAAATTATGAGCTGGTCTGGAACACAATTCCCAGCTGCCATCTTAGCTCCAGAAAAAAAAAAAGTTATGAAGGATTGCATTATTTCTAATTCTTCACCACTCCCTATATTCAGGTCCTTTGCCATGTGATTTTGTAGTTCCTCCCACTAGAGGCAGAATGCAGTTTCCAGGCCCATGGTCAACCAACTTATTTTGGCTGACATGATGTGGGTGAAAGTAACCATTCCAACCACAGGCCTTATGAGGCATTAGGGGTTTTTGTTCACCCATCTTGTGTTTCTGCCATTACCATGTGAAAAACATGCCCTTGACAGGCAACACAGAATAGAGACACATGGAGTAGACTCACCTAGCTACCTATAAATCTACAGCCTTAAGCAGAGCTGTCCAAGCCAACCCATGGCCATACATGAGAGAAAAATAAGTAATTTAGTATTGTATGTCACTTAGATATGGTGGTTATTTGCTATAAATAGCATTATTATGGCAATAACTAAGACAGATGGGATATCCCAACAGACTTTCAGATACAGCATAAAAGGCAGTTCCTAGGCTTTTTTCTAGGATCAGAGGAAGTAGTACTTGAGGCAGAGAACTGAACACAACAGACTGTGCGCATATCCTGTCCTGGGTATAGATGTTGCTGGGAACAGATGGCCAAGGTCATTGAGTGGGGCCTGGACACAGTGATGGAGGCACCTTTATCCAATGAGGGATTTTCACACACAATATGAGATTGTGGTGATTGGGGTAAAGCAGTGAGAGGAGAAAGTTGACCCCATCTCAGGTCATGGGAAGATGTACAACTGGGCACTCAGTAAAATATGGATGGCAGTTTATTTGTGTTGTGGTGGATTAAAGATGGCCACAAATTCTTTGCCACATGTCTTATCATTATGTGGAATCTATTTCCTCTCCCCTTGAATCTGTTTTAGTCCTATGGCCTATGCTGACCAGAACAGACCAGAATAGAATGCAGGAGATGTATTACTGTATAACTTCCAAGATTTGGCCTTAGAAATCTTCTGTTCCCTCCTAAGCATGTAGAATGCTCCTTAGAAGACAGCCGCCATGCTATGAGAAAGCCCAAGCAACCATGTGGAGGCCCACATGAAGGAGAACTGAGACACCTGACTATCAGTTCCAGTGGAGCTCCCAGCTGGCAACCAGCACACTTTTCAGCCATTTATATCTCCGTACATTCCATCACCTCAGGCAACACTATATGAAGCAGAAATGCACAAAAGAAATAGCACAGTTATTAATAAGGCACAAAATAGTAATAAATTGTTGTTGTTTTAAGAAACTCATTTTTGGGTACTTTTTTTGCAAAATAATAAATCAGGAGTTGGCAAACTTTTTCTGTAAAAAATCAGATAATAAATATTTTAGGCTTTGCAGGCCAGATGGTCTCTGTCACAACTACTTAACTCTGCTATTGGAGCATGAAAGTAAGCATAGACAATACGTAAACAGAACATAGCTGAGTTTTAAAATTATTTTCATTTATAAAAACAGGCGGTGAGCCAGATTTGACTGCTTCGCCAATCCCTGCAATAGATAATTGAAACAGAAATTGGCACCTGGAAATGGGGTGCTTCTATATCAAAAATCTAAAACATATATTAAGAGCATTGACTTTGGGACCAGGAAGCTTGCAAAATTCTGAAGGGTAGTGAGGAGAATGAAAGGACAGTAAGGAAATTGCTACTGAGACCTAAGTTATATACTGGTAACATGTAGTAACACAGATAAGAGAAAGTGTATCAACTGAACTTGTAGACTTGGTATGGAGATTTCCAGACCAAATGTTCAAAGTTCCAACTAACTCCCTTTAGCTGTCTATGAAAAAGTACAGGAAGAAGAACTATTTTGTTTCAAGTAAAATTTAGAGGAACTGCATAGGGCACAGAACATTCTCTACAGCCAGCAAAAATGCTCAAAGTAAATTAAAACTGAGAGGGAAAAATTAATTCCAAGACTCTCCCAATAAAACACAGCCTCAAGGTCAAGATGTGGCTATAAGCCTCTGTTGAGATCTCAGAAAGATTTAAAGCAGTGCTTCTTAAACTCCTCATCTAAATGAAAGTGCTTCTAAAAATCTTAAGTGTTTGTCCTGTAGCACCCTGATTCACAGCCTAAAGGAGGGAAGGGCTTATCTTGAGATTTGGGGGTATAGTTTTTATCTAATGGAGTAAAACTCAATAAAAGTCACTGAAAATCCACAAAGTTCTTTTTTCACCCTAAGAAAATTATACCAGCATAAGCACTAGTGGCTTGAACTAAAATAGACAAAGGCAGTTCAAAATGAAAAAAGGACATTGGGCACCCAGTGAAGCATCTTGAACAAGTTACTGAGCTACAAACAAAGGCTATTTCTTTTGGAAAAGAGGAATGACTCAAAGGATGGAGCCAAGAGCCGAAAGAGTAGAGATAAGAGCCACAGAGAATCATATTCCCTGCCCTGGGAGCAGGGGGAATTGGCAACAAGTACATGATTAGTTCTCAGGTTTGCTAATGACTGTTATATGCCTCTTTTTTTTTTAATTTTTAAAAATTTTTCCCTTTTTTTTCTATATCCTAAGTCATCAAGCAATGCTATGTACCTTTTATTAATCCCCTTCCTAAATGGGAGTGTCTATTGTGGTTTTGCTGTCATTGTCTTTCCATTACATGCTGGATATGTAGGGGAAAGATAAAGTTGCAAGTTTAGTACAAATAATCTTTTGGACTACAGTCATATGTTGCTTAACCACAGGGATACTTTCTGAAAAGGGTGTCATTGGTTGATTTTGTCATTGTGCAAACATCTCAGAGTATACTTACACAAGCCTAGATGGTGTGTAGCCTACTCTACACCTAGGCTACATTGTATAGCCTGTTGCTTCTAGGCTATCAATGTATATAGTACATTATTGTATTGAATACTATAGACAACTGTAACATAATAGTAAGTATTTGTATATCTGAACATATCTAAATATAGAAAAGGTACACTAATAATATGGTATAAAAGATTTAAAAAACGGCATATCTGTGTAGCTCCATTATAATCTTATGGAACCACTATGCTCTATGCAGTCTGCCATAGACTGGAATGTTGTCATATGGCAAATAACCTATTTGAGAGTGTTTCTGATATGATGCCATATTACCCCCAAATTGGTTTTTTGGTTTCTTTTTGAGTCAGAGTCTCACTCTGTTGCTCGGGCTAGAAATGCCATGGCGTCAGCCTAGCCCACAGCAACCTCAAACTCCTGGTTCAAGGAATCTTCCTGCCTCAGCCTCCCTAGTAGCTGTGACTACAGGAGGGCACCACCACACCAGCTAATATTTTTCTATTTTTAGTAGAGATGGGAGTCTTGCTCTTGCTCAGGCTGGTCTCAAACTCCTGACCTTGAGCAATCCTCCTCCCTCAGCCTCCCAGAGTGCTAGGATTACAGGTGTGAGCCACTGTGCCCGGCCTGTACCTCCCTTTGCTGTCAGTAACTCGGGTAACTCTCATTATCTATATAGGGTGACTTACTTTTTAATCCGCCTCCCTGTATTTAACATGTTATCTCCCCATTCCATTTTGGGTTCACACCCTGTACTGGGCCGCCCTATTTCACAGAAGCCCTCCTACCATGCTCAGGTCCTGATATTCCATGTCTGTGGGTGCCCTTTTTGTTCTGCTAGGGCTTTGACACTCTGTGTGGGGCTGCTTCCCTCCCCCATCCAGCCCCACCCCTTCTCCTCAGCCTGGTTGGGCTTTGACACACTATCTTGTTTGAACTCCTACCTTGCTCAACACTATGTAGTGGCTTTTGGACTAAATTGACCAGGAGAAGGGAGAAAAAGAGGAAGAGGAAGAAGTTAATTTAGTTTTATAATTCATAGGTCCCTGAACCTGAGGAATCCTATCTGGACCTGATTTAGATGATGAGATTCTGGATCTGAAGTCTTCATTAGATGAGCCTTTGAGGGGACCTTGGAAGAGATTATAGTATTTTACCTGTGAGAAGAATCTAAATAATCTGTAGCCACTAGGCAAACTATGGTGGATTAAAGATGCCTGCCAATTCTTTGCCCCTCTTCCCATCAAGAGAGGGAGTCAATGTTTACTCTTGAATCTGGATTGCCCTTTAACTTGTTTTAACCAAAAGAATGCCCACAGAAGTGATGCTTAGAGCTGGGCTTTAAGGGATCTGTATTTTCTTACCGTGTTTTCAAAATGTTCCTTTTCGGAAAGCTTCTTCCCGTCTGTGAGGAAACCCACACAGCCACGTGGAGAGGGCTTTGTGGCGAGGTCCACGTGACCCACAACCCATTCTGAGCTTCCAACAGCCAGCCCTGTGAGTGAGGCTGCTTTGGAGCTTCCAGCGGCGCCAGCGCCCCAGCTGACACCGGGTGGGGCAGAACCGCCCAGGCAACTACCAGGCTGTGAGAAATGGTTATGTGTCAAAACTTGTTAAGACACTAAGTTTTGGGGTGGTATGTTATGCTCCAGAGATAACTGAAATAACTGTCTGCCACACGCCAGGCACTATTCTATGCCCTTCTTTCTACTGACCTAGGAGAGTAAAAATAGAAATGTAAACTGACAGTTTCTGTCAGTTTGCATTTCAGAAGAGGGCGCTGTGAGAGAGCAGAGGAAAGGCCACTGACCTGTGGAAGGCAAGCTCCAGGGAGAAGCAGAGAGCTGGTGACTCTGGGCAGGTGAGCACTGGATGGGCCAACTGCCAAACCTACGTGCCAGCTTTGGGCCAGTCAGCACTGTGACTTCCCCCTCCAGGCGTCTCACATGAGAAGATTAATTTTTCACCTGACAAAGTTGAGTGTGGAAAGAGCTGAAGACCATGGGGAAGAAGGTTGCCTGGGTCTGTCTGTCCTTCTTTCTCTAACACCAGTTCGTGTTTGGACAGTTGGAAGGTTTCTGGAACTTCTGGACCTTTCAGAAGCAAGAAATTTACTGATTCTGGGTACCTCCAGATCAGGGGCTGATGAGGCTGGTGCTCAGGCCTCAGTGGACTCTGCATGACCCTGAGGGATAGGCAATTAGCAAGTGTTGTTTCTTCTCATTGCTTTTTAGCCACAGAGGGTCCTGGGACAGGTCTGTGACTCCTAACCTCCCCTTAATCCTGTCTCCTGGACATCACCTATGGAAGATACATCTCCATTTTCCCCTCCCCTCATTTTTCAGATGGGGGAATAATCTGAAATCCCCTTACTCATGGCCTGGCAGAATTTTCCCCTAGACATAGGCTGTTTGGGTCAGCTTCACCCTTACCAACTCTTTGCAGAACAACCCTTGATTTTGTGTTCACACAAAGTATTTTAACAAATACTTGTTTGATGCCAACTATGTGCCAGGCTCAGTTTAGGGGCTGAAGATACAGTAGTGAACAAGAGAGAAATTTCCTACCCTCATGGAGCTCATCTTCTAATGAGGGAGACAAGACAACAGAAAATAAATGCATAATGTTGGGTAGTTGATACCTACTCTGAAAAAATCAAGCAAGTGAAGCAGAGTCAGGTGGGAGAGACAATTCCACATAGGGTAGTCTGAGGTTTATCTCATAAGGTGACTTTTGGGGGACCTAAATGAAATATTGGGGAAGAGTGTTTCAGGCTAGGTGAAGAGCAAGTAAAAAGGCCCTGAGGCAGGAATATGGCAAGTTCAAGGAAGAGCAATTAGGTTAGAGCCACTAAAGCAGGTCCAGCTTGGTAGATAGAGAGTGATAAATGAGGGTGTGGAAGGAGATAGGAACTAGACTGGATAGAGCTTCTATGGATTTGGATTTTGTTCTGAATAAAATGGCACGGATCTGATTTATGCTTACAAAGATCTCCCTGGGTGCTCTGGAGAATAGACTGGGGAGGAAGCATGGAGAAGGTAGAAGCTGGGTGACCAATTAGTAGGCTTTCATATAATGTAGGTCAAGCTGATGGTGGCTTCGCCCAGGATGGTTACATCAGAGTTAGCAGGTGGTAAATTTTGATGTTTTGAGGGTAGCACTGACAAGACTTGCTAAGGGTTTTGAGATGGCATTTGGGAGTAAGAGAGGCACATCAATGACAACTTTTAGGTTTTGGGAAACAGGATGAACAATGGTACAACTTTCTGAGGGAGGTAAGAATAGGAGTGGAGTGTAAGGAATAGTTTGGTGGGGCAGGATGTGCTGAGTTTAAGATGCCAGTAAAATAGGCAGTTGAGTATGAGTCTGGAGGTCAGGGAAGAGACCTGGGTTGGAGACAAATTTTGGAGTGATCATATAGCGGGTGAATGGAGACAGACAAGAGCATCATGGACTATACCTGGGGCCTTCAGCAACTGGGGAAGAAGAGTCCAAAAAGGAGACAAAGAAATGGCCAGTGAAGTGAGGAAGATCAGGTGGACCTGGTGTCCAGGAAGTAAGGCAAGCAGATTCTGTATGGTCACAATGAAGCGTCAACTCCTGAGACTTAATTTTCTCATCTGTGAAATGGAGGCTGTAACAATGCCTACACTTTATGGCATATAATAAAATCTCAAAATAAGGTAGCTATTGTTGTCATTCCCCACCTCAGAGTTGGCTGCCAGAGCCTTCAGCTTCCCTACTCACATAAGTGACAGCACCTCCATGAATCTGTTTCTGAAGGTGTCTGCTCACTGGAGCACTCACTCAGGTGGGTCTGAGGCCCCTCAATCAAATCTATTAATAGGTCAAGTGGCTTCAAAACCTAAAAGTCTCACCCACATAACCCTCAGCCCCTACTCTCAAATCAATATGGGGAAATGTGTCAAAAATAAGGATTTTGGAGCCAGAATTCTACCAGCTGTGGGATCTTAGGCAAGTTTCTTGACCCTCACTGGGCTCTATTTCATTTATACCCATCTCTAAAACGGGGAGAATTCCTACCTAACGGAACTGTATCCATTCCAGTGCAGGTTGTAAAACTGGCTGTTCTGCACGCTGGTGTAGGGGTCACTGAGGCTTCTTGTCACCCTTCCCCTCAAAGCATCTATCCTCACGGGGTGGGCTGCACTAGAAGAGGCACCTCCCCCTTCCCAGAACCAAGCTGGTTGGTCTCTGAGACCCCCTAGCCCAGGCTACACTATGGTGAGGTGAGAAAAATGGCAGCTTGTGCACTTTCTTTGCGCAGGGTGCCCAGGGAGCCGCGACTTCTTGCAGGGCCCCCACATTGGCAGCGGGGCTCACCTGGGCTAAGGGAGCGAGTTTCGAACGTCCCAGAGAATTCCTCAGCCACCATCCCACCCCTCGCCGGGCGTGGAAGCCGGTTTCTTGGCAACCGTTTTCTGCCCCTCTTCCTCACCCCTAGGCCCACCGAGGCCCAGTAGCTAGGACCCCGTCGCACCTCGCAACCGTCCAGACAACCCCCGCTTGCTCTGCGCCGCCGCGCTGCAGGCCCGGGCCGCACCCCAGTCCGTGCGCACCCCAGGAAGTGGCGCGGCCTCTCGACGGCAGCGTGGAGGAGGAGGAGGCGCGGCCGGGTAGCGATCAAGGCTCCACCGCGAAGGCTCGGGAGGAAGAGGGCGGTGCGCGCCTGGGCGCCGGAGCGGCAGGCAGACCCCCGGCTGCACCGCGGGCGGGCTCTGGGGCTCCGCGCCGCGCCCCCTCGGAGCGGCTCCGCCCCCGCAGCCCACCCCCCCGACGCCCCGCCTCGCGCGGCTCTGTCCCGCCACTGACGGCCCCGCCCCTCGGCTCCCGCCCCAGCGGCCCCGCCCTCCCCCTCTCGTCCAGAAAACCCCGTCCGGGCCCCGCCCCGTCCCCGCCCGCGCCTCGGGCGCCCTTCTGGTGGCTCTCGGGTCGGCCGGCCGAGTCTCGGCGCTGCGCCGCCCGCCCACTGGCGCCGCGCTCCCCACTCCCCCCGGCCCTCCCCCATCGCCGTGGTCCGCAGCTCCTGGCTGGCGGCCCGCGGGCGGGTCGCCTCCCCTCCCGCAGCCCACACCCCTCTTAAAGCGGCGGCGGGAAGATGAGGCTTCGGGAGCCGCTCCTGGGCGGCAGCGCCGCGATGCCGGGCGCGTCCCTGCAGCGGGCCTGCCGCCTGCTCGTGGCCGTCTGCGCGCTGCACCTGGGCGTCACTCTCGTCTACTACCTGGCTGGCCGCGACCTGAGCCGCCTGCCCCAGCTGGTCGGAGTCCCCACGCCGCTGCAGGGCGGCTCGAACGGCGCCGCCGCCATCGGGCAGCCCTCCAGGGAGCTCCGGTCTGGAGGGGCCCGGCCGCCGCCTCCTTTAGGCGCCTCCTCGGAGCCGCGCCCGGGTCGTGACTCCAGCCGCGGTGCGGATTCTGGCCCTCGCCCCGCGAGCAACTTGACTGCGCTCCCACTGCCCCGCACCACGGTGCTGCCCGCTTGCCCCGAGGAGTCCCCGCTGCTCGGTAAGGACTCGGGTCGTCGCCAGTGCGAGGATTGGGACTCCCCGGGATTTCCCCTACAGGGTCCCCCGGACATTCTCCTATGCCCTCTTCCACGACAGCCAGCCTCTTTTTCCCAGATCAGAGACCTTAATCCCAGACAGGCTTTGGGTTGGATGGGAGACAGGGGTTGGGAGGTGGGTCCCTTGGGAGTAGTGTTGGAGGCTTGGGGCCGAGACCCTACAGGGAAGCCCGCAGGCCCCTCTGGCCCCCAAACCAGAGAAGGCCTTGGAGACTTCCCTGCTCGGGCCCAAGGCTCAGGAAGTTTGGGAGTTTTGGTCTGTTTTAGGGCGTAGAGCAGCCTTGTCCCGCTAACTGCGGTAGGGACCTCAAGTAAACCCACTCCCGTTCTGGGGACTGACATTGAGGCTCCCAGTGGGGAAGGAGGTCGTCCTCTCAGATCACAAATCTTCCCATAGAGCCACTCTCCTAAGAGTGGATTAACTTTTCTCCTCAGTCTTTGGGCAAGTGACTTCTCTCTAAACTTCAGATTTCTCTTATGGTAAATGGGTATAATAAATGGTACCTGTTTTAAGGGGTTGTTTTGGAAGATTAAATGAAGTGATGTAAACAAGAGTTTAATTAATGAGGATAAGCCCTCAGTAAATTGTCAATATTGTGTTCATTTCCTCCTCTGTGTGGATCCCTGGCTTGGGGCCCTTCCCTCCAGCTTCCTCCCTGGGTAGGTTCCCCAACCTAGGTGAGCAGGGTCCTTCCAGGGGCAGAGAGCATGTGTACTCTGGGGGCTGGAAGGCTAAAATATAACCACTCAACATGAGGTTGCCCAATCCTGGTACTTCTGGTAGCAGCCGAAGTGTCAGTTATCTTGTCCAGATGATGTGAACCCTGGCCTCTAGTCTCTGTTTCAGTGTAAACTGGGAGCTTGGATAGGTGGGTTTTGCGTTTCTTACTGCGGGAGGCTGAGCCTAACCTGGATTGCTGCTTAACTTGTAACCCAGTGGTGCCTGACCTTTTTGGCATGAGGGACCGTTTTCATGGAAGACAATTTTTCCATGGCCTGGGGAAGGGGGGATGGTTTCGGGATTATTCAAGTGCATTACATTTGTTGTGCACTTTATTTCTGTTATTATTACATTGTAATATATAATGAAATAATTATACGGCTCACCATAGGTTGGGGACCCCTGCTGTAACCCACAGGCCCAAGGCAGCTACTGGTTGTGTCCAGGGTTACCAGACAGGTGGCCACTCATCTCTAATGCTAGATTTTAGAGAATTGTTCTGAGTGAGGGGCCCTGGCAGGCGGGCAGGCATCCTGCCAATTACTCTGTTGCTTTCCTGCAGAACCCTGGCAGAGCAGGCCTTCCTACCTGTTCTTGCTCGGTTTCTGCAATAATTGCTTCAATATTTTCATATCAAGTTTGAGAGGGACATCTTGGAATTGGTCAGACATGAACTGTGGTAACGAGTGGGAATTTTTTTTTATAGCAGAAAATTGAATTCCTTTGCATTTATTTTAATAGTCTAGGAAGCAGACGAGTCCTATAAAACAAAGTATGATAGACTCTTTGCCCTGCTGCTAAATGTCTGACTTCAGGCACGTTATAGAGTTACTTAGGGTCTCGTGTGTAAAATGAGGTTGTTGATGTTTACCTTATAGGTTATTTTTAAGACTGAATGACATTGTGTACAGTAAATACGTGATACACAGTAGGTACTAGATACATGATGGTTAACAATAATATAATAATATATTTGCTTGTAACTTTAAAGTTCCCATGGAGATGGCTCTGAACAGCAGAGAGAAGGGGGGAAGAGAGAGTACAAGTCCCAGGCCACAGAGAGGCCAGTTTTTTTTGGTTTTGTTTTTAATTGTTGCCTGGACATTATACAATAAAAAAGAAAAATTAGGCAGGGTGAGGTGGCTCATGCCTGTAATCCTAGCACTCTGGGAGGCTGAGGCAGGAGGATTGCTTGAGCTCAGGTGTTCAAGACCAGCCTAAGCAAGAGTGAGACCTACTAAAAACAGAAAAAGTTAGCTGGGCATGGTGGTGCATTTCTGTAGTCCCAGCTACTTGGGAGGCTGAGGCAGGGGGATTGCTTAAGCCCAGGAGTTTGAGGTTGCTGTGAGCTAGGCTGATGCCAGGGCACTCTAGCCTGGGCAACCAAGTGAGAAACCGTCTCAAAAAAGAAAAATTAATTAGCAAGTTAAAGAAAAGTACCCCAGAGTTCATTAGCTTGGTATTTGAGGCATAGGATCTCGCCGAAGCATAAGAGTCACGGTGGTGACAGTAGCTCTGCTTTGTTTCGTTTTGTAACGGTGTTGCTAGTATCAGCTTGTTACAAGTTACTGGTGTTTTTAAATGGATTCTGAACTGGCTGCTTGAAAGGACTTCCTGAGATAAAGTGTGAGGACTTTCTCTAACTTGGCTGTCTTCATGTGACATGTATGAGATCATGACGCTTAGGCTGCTGCTGAGGCAACCCCAGAAAATGAGGTTGAAGGTCTTTTCCTCATTTTAGTTGAGCCCTTAGTTTGAATGGTTGGGAGCGGCTCTCCAAGTGGAGGTTCCTGCCATGAGAAAGCTGAAAGTCTCCCTGGGAGTGTGGGTGGGGGGAGTTGAGCCCATCTGTTCATGGGCAGGTGTCAGCCAAAGCCCTTGTGGGGTGGTTTTGAGGTTGATGGGAGAAAGCATCCGTGGGGTTTAGAGTTGTGGCCTTTTCACTACTTGCAGTTTCTTTCCCTGACTTGGCTCTGCTTTCTGGTGTCCAGGGCTCTGGGCCAGATGCTGCGATCCCTCTCAGCTGATAGGTGGTAGGTTATGGGCAGCCCTTTTCCTGGAGGAGGTAAGGCACCAGGCTGGACTTCTGATGGGCCACTATTTGATCTGTCAGAGCCTCAGAATAGACTTCAAATAGACTTGGGCTAGAATCCTGCCTCTGTCTATGCCATCTGTGTGACCTGGGGCAGATTGTAGTATTTGGAACCACAGTAGTTCCCATCCAGGGCAAGCCCCACGGGCCAGTGTGGGGCCTCCAGGAGTGAGTGCTGAAGGGGGTTGGTGGGCCTTTCCTGAGGTTTCCTACAGCATTCCCCAGGCAGTTCTCCCAGCTAGTTTAGGACTGTAGGTATCCTCTTTCCCTGACTCTGTCTCACGTCCTCAGGGGGCCATGCGACATCCACTCCACTGACCCTACAGTTGACGTTCTCTTTTCTTGCCACCTGGGTGTTTGCCTGAAATGGGAGGAACAGTGGCCTTGCATTTCTTCTCCTGGAATGTTTATCTCTGCTCAGATTTGGCTGCAGCTCAACAGGACTTGACTGGCTGTAGCACTGCTAGTCTGGAGAGGGGTGGGGAGGGGGAGGTGGGCAGTACATGAGACTGCACTAGTTAGGGGAGGCCAGGGCTGGCTGGCCTGGGAGTGAAGTGAGTACTGGACTGCTTACACCTTAGAGGCCCCTCTTGCCCAGCTATGCTTTGAGGAGATCCTCTTCACTGGGCACCTGGGCCAGCAAACAGCAGCTACACATAGTCAGGGTACATGGGGAGCACTTGTCCCTGAGCCAGTTTCCCTGGTTTTTATGAGGGCTGTCAGCTGAGCCTTCACGAAGGTTTGTGCCCTAGCACTTGTAGGTCTCTGCTGGGTTCTTGGCACTCAGGTGTTTCTCTTCTAGCATGCTGCCCCCTACCCCATGTGCACACACATGGATAGCAGCAGGCTGCCCAGGACAGGGTGTGCTTAGAGGCTTGGGAAAGGGCACTCTCTCACCCCTTTGGGGATGAGTACTGGAGCCTCATCACCTTCTAGCTTGTGGTGGAGCTTCATCCTAGGGATTGGGGAAGGCACAGGGAGGGAGCCTCATTTGTATCCAGATCTTGAAGCCTTAGGCTTAGGTAACTAGCCCTTTAAACCAATTTTGTCCTGTTGTTTTTTCCCAGGGAAAATAATTTATTGACATAACATGCAGATACTTATTGTCTAACAGTCTGTAATTTAGTAATACCCTTCATGGCTATCTGGCTCAATTTCTTCCACACGGCCTGATGGGGGTGGAAGTGATGCCTGCCTGTTGTAGTTCATCTAGACTCCGAGCAAGCGCAGGAGCCTCCTCCTTCTGCAGCAGGGCTTCTGATGAACCCAGTGGAAGCTCCCTGGGGCGTGAGGAGTAAGAGCCAAAGGATTGGACTCAAAACTGCAGCTTCTTAGAACCATAGCTTCGAAGGACAGAACCATCCCCTGCTTTTCCCTGAGGTTATTACCCAGTAGACACTTAATATAAAGGTTATGGGGTGACCCGATGTGGCTTAGAGTTTTAGGAAAAGATCCCTGCAAGGTATGTCTGTGGGTCCTTCTGAAAAATCTTTTATGGTTGTCTTGTATGGATGTCCTTGATGGCTAAGGCACCTGGTAACCTCTTTCATTTATTTCCAGCAAGGTACCTGGACTATGCTGGGCACTAGAGCTACAAAGAAGACAAAATGCCTCCCCGTTAGTAACTCACAAGTTAGGCGAGGGAAGCATAATTAAACAGTGCTGATGTCAACTGAGGAAACCAAAGTGTGTGTGTGTGCATGTGTGTATCTCTTTCCCTCTCCCTATCACTCCCCAACTCTCCTGCCCTTTCTTCTTTTAGAAACCCAGAGTTGATATTAAAGTTCTCTAGTCCTGGTTTTATCTATCTGTGTGAAAAATTTCCTCTGATTTCTGAAGCTACGTAATTAGCTCTGCTGGGTAATCTTTAACTTGCTGCTTTCTGATGATTTTAATGAGACATCAACAGCCATATGCCTGGGTATTATGGTCTTTGGGTAGCAGCAAGGTAGGGATTTCCAGTCTGGGACTAGGCTAATTTATGGGTTGGGAGTGATGGGTCAGTTAATGCCAAGACAGTCTGAATCCTTCCACAGATTCCACCCTGGGGACCATCCAGACTTTGGGAACAGTGCCCACAGGCTCGTCCCCTCTGGGCTCAGATGAGCTGTGTGTGTGTGTGTGTGTGAGTGAGTGAGAGAGAGAGAGAGAGAGAGAGAGAGAGAGAGAGAGAGAGAGAGAGAACCTAGTTCTACTGTAGTCAAACCTGCTGATTTCTCCACTGCCTGCTTACCCATTGCCCACTGTTCCTTGTTCCCTGCCTGCTCCTGCCAAGAAGCAGAGACTGGAATTCCGTTTGAATCCACATCCGCCCAGAAATTCCAGTTTATCTTATCCAGTGAAGCAGGAGTCCAGTTGTCTAATGACAAATGTTCTCCTCTTATAGCTTAAGTCCTTTGAGGGCCTGGCGCTGTGACAATTTTTCATTTGACTTTGGCACAGTCTGGTATGGTCTCTGGACAGTGAGTGAGGTCACTCTACAAGCCAGCCAGTCAGGCCCCGACTCCTAGGGGTTAACAAGGCATGGGATTGGACTCAGTGATCTCCATGGGGTCCCTCCGATTCCTAAACTTGGTGAGGGTTCCTGGGAGCCAGACTGCCACTGTGATTGTAAAGACCTGCTGGCTGTGTGTGGGGGCAGTATGTGTCTGTGTTTATCTGGGCCTAAGCAGGGTAAGGTGAGGCAAGGCAGTCACTAGCTTGAGGAAAGACCTCAGGATCCTGTTCTAAAAGTCAGAGACCTCCATGTTAGAGTATGGGGCTTGGGGGTGGGGGACAGGGTTTTGCTGGAGCTGGCTCTGTGTGAACGTGGCCTAAAGGGATTTGTCCTTAGAAGACAGAGGGGTGACTCACACACTCAGTGTTTCAGGTTCCACTTTCCAGCTTGGCTTCAGCCCGCCCCTTCCCTACACAGATGAAGGCCAGGGGCTATATAATTGGCTGTTGCTGAATTCTTTGGCAGTGATTTTAATGTCTGGTCTGGGTGTGTTATGTAGCTGCTTCTCTGTCCCCCCTGCTGCCTCTCCAAAGCCCCTCAGAAAGCCCAGACGGAAAGAGAGAATGGTTTGCCTCACTGGGATGCTGGGGCTAGGGCTGCAGGTCTTTGCTTTTACCTTTTTTTTTGAAATAGGATAATCTCTTCCTCCTTTTTGTAAAAAGTAATGCAGGGTCATTGAAAACAATTTGAAAATTTGAAAGCAATAGAAAAGCACACCCATATTCCTATCACCTAAAAGAAACATATTGGCATATTTCCTATTAGTCTCTCTCTTCTGTATGTTTAAGTATATAGCTGATGTCTTTATAGATGGGTGGATAGATTGCTATAGATTCACATAGATAGCCAGGTATTCAGCATTTTCCACTTAAGTTTCTGTCACATACTTGGTCCTATACCTTTAAAAATCACAAAGGGCAGTATCATATCCTGTCAGTTGAATATGTTGTAACTTTCTTTATCATTGAACTGTTGCTGAACATACACGTACATATTTGGTTTTCATTTTTTCTTAGTGGTGTGGTGAGGCTTGTGTGTATGGGGAGGGTTTATGTACGTTTTGGATGGTTTCTATAGGAGAGCTTTCTAAAAAGGAAGGAAAGGGGTGAATGCTTTTTGAGAAAGGCTGGGTTTTTAAGCCGGTCTTACAAACGGATAGACCCATTGGAAATTACAGATTTGCTTAGTGCTGGCAGATGAGTATTGCTTATTGCTAAATGGTGTGTCTAGAATTCTGATTAAAAAGGAAACTAGATCCAGGAAGTGCGGGGGGCAGGGGCAGAGGGCCAGGCTACAGGACAGGCTCTTAGGATCTGGCTGAGCAGAAATCTATTGTGAACAGAATTAGTGGGGGTGATGCTTTCTCAGTGACTTCTCCATTTGTTTCTTTAGCAGCCAAGTCTCTGGGTTAGGCTTACATGAACTGCTGTGGCTCCAGGCCCTGGTACCCCATGAACACCAGCTAGCTAACCCAGTGCTGGTGACATCATTGAGATGTGACACATCAGAAGGGTAGAAACAAGCTAGGGAATCAGATTCTGAAACATACAGCACAGCTCCCCCGCCCCTTCTGGTCCTGAGATCTGGGCAGGGGCCATGAAATAAACACCTTTAGGTTTGCAGGAATTGTCTGAGGGAGAAGCCTCTGAGACCAGCAGAACCTGGGTCTCAGTCAGGGCTTGTTCACGTAGGTTACTTAGATCAATAAAGCCCCAGGCCAGTGTGCCAGCCCCTTCCCAAGGAGTGCATTTTGAAGTTATACCCTTTTGCATGTTCTCAGTGGAGCTAAATTCTCTTCTGAGGGGCAGTTTGGCCTGCCAGGGGTCATTTGGCATAGAGCTGGGGAGCTAGGGTGAGGCACCTAGGGAAGGGGCAGGATTATGTGAGCAGTGTAATAAATATGGTGTGAGGTCAGGGTCCTTCCTGCCCCACCACATGGGCCTAGAAGTCATGGGGAGAGGCCTTGGCAGGAGGTTCAGTCATTGCTTGGCCCCATGATGTGTGCATTCTAAACATGCCTTTAAAATTTTCTTTCAAAGCTTCTTCCTGTTTTGCATAATGGCCTTTTGCCTTTGGCATCCTGAAACTACAGAGCTGTTGTTGGTGTTGCAGGACACTGCCATCTTGGGGTGGGGTGGGGAAAGGAAAGGATTCTAAGTTGGCGGGGGGAGTCCATGGAAGCTGGTATTTGTATTATAGGAACATAAGGACTTGGCATTGAGGTGTCAGGTAGTTCCTGGCACTCAGATGAGCACTTCAGACACCCTGGGCAGAGTCCTTGCCTGGCCAAGAATAGGTAGAATGGAGTCTTCATACTAAAGTCAGGAAGGGCCCCAAGGAAGAGAATGAACAGGGACTGATTTGCTCATTCAGCAGACTTTTATTGGTAACCATACTGTACAAAGTGCAGGAGTTAGATATGCACAGGGCTGAGCCCCGCTCTCAAGGAACCCCAGAGAGTGGACAGACTGGCAATGTGGTGTGGTCAGAGAGAGGAAGCCTGGGTCATCTGAGCGTGTTTGAACAGCCTCCCTTGTTGGGAAGGGCAGGGGTCTGCTACTGAAAGTAGCCTGTCATTTCCTCTAGTTGCTGTCACAGAGGGGGAACAGACTACCTGAAGTTCCAGCTGTTGCATACTGTTACAGCAGGGCAGGAGAGGAAAGAAGTGGAGGCAGAGTGAGCAGAAGATGATCAAAGAGAGGGAAGGTGGTGTAGTTGGGACTATTCTGGACAGTGGGAGGCTGTGGATAGCTGGACTGAGGGACTACAGGGAGGCAGGTGGAGGGGAAGAGAGCTATAGAGAGAGGGGGAGGGAATTTCATGGTCTACAGAGGGACAGAACAAGACTCAGAAATGAAGGGCATTGGCGTGAGGATTCCGAGTTCTGATCTTCATGCTTTTCCTAATTCATTACATCATTTTAGGCAAGTCCTGACTCCTTTGGTCCATATTATCTTTCTGAAATTTGAGTGAGCTGAGCCTGTTGGTCTTTAGCCCCCTCCCTTCTATACCTCCTAGATTTTAGTTTGGTAGATGGGGGAAATCCTGGTTATATTTTTAACATGAACGATCTCTGAAATTCCTTTTGAAGCTCACTACCCACTTACCCATGAAGCTTCTATTGAGGATTTTGCCATGTCTGTCTAATCAGATATAAAGATTTTTCCAGGTGGATGACCCTTAGAATTGACACAGGGAAGTGTCTTTCTGTCACATGGCTATTTAGTTTAGGAAAGTTGTTGCTGTGTGCCTCAGTGTTCACCTGTAAAATGGGGATAATAATAGTGTCTACCTGTAGCTGTGAAGTTTAGGTAGTAGCCACAAAAGGGCTTAAAACAGTGCCTAACATAGAATAAGCTCTAAATATATGTTACTTATTATTGATAGAAGTAATACTTATTTGTGAAGATTTTGGCTTTTGCATTATAGGATTTCTTATTTTTTGTAGTTGAAAATACAATGTTAACACATTAAATGTTAAAAAAAATTCTATTGGCCGGGCGCGGTGGCTCACACCTGTAATCCTAGCTCTCTGGGAGGCCGAGGCGGGCGGATTGCTCGAGGTCAGGAGTTCGAAACCAGCCTGAGCAAGAGCGAGACCCCGTCTCTACTATAAATAGAAAGAAATTAATTGGCCAACTAAAAATATATATACAAAAAATTAGCCGGGCATGGTGGCGAATGCCTGCAGTCCCAGCTACTCGGGAGGCTGAGGCAGGAGGATTGCTTGAGCCCAGAAGTTTGAGGTTGCTGTGAGCTAGGCTGATGCCATGGCACTCACGCTTGCCTGGGCAACAAAGCGAGACTCTGTCTCAAAAAAAAAAAAAAAAAAATTCTATCTACCATTGTAACAAAACTTGCTCCTACCCTTGGTAACAAAACTTGCTCTTACTTTCCAAATGCATACATATTTTATTCTGTTGTAATCATAGAGTGAAACTGCATTCAGCTGTTTTTGTCCAACATTATCGTATAAACTGTTCTGTTGTTTATAATTATCTTAATTATCCTTTGTTGCAGCTGTCTAGTATCCTTATGGGTATTCCCTTAGCAGACACCATTCTAGGTTTCACTATCGAAGATAATCTTCAGATGAAAGTTTTTCCAGTGTGTGACTTTTTGCTTCTGTTATTTCCTTGTGATAAATTCCTGGAGAGGAATTTCTAGGCCAGAGGATATGGTCATCTTAACAACACTGGTTCGCATTGCCACAATGCTTTCCAAGAGGTTTGGAAAGAGGTCACAGGCTCTGGATTGGAAATTCCTGACTTTTAAAGGATGTGGATTCCAAGGGCTGCTCAGATCTATCCGGAGCCTCACATTTACAGTCTCAGCCCGTGTGTGTGTGTGTGTGTGTGTGTGTGTGTGTGTGTGTGAGAGAGAGAGAGAGAGAGAGAGAGAGAGAGAGAGAGAGAGAGAGAGAGAGAGAAAGGAGAGAGGAGAGGAGAGGAGAGAGGAGAGAAAGTTCCCTGTGCGGGATACTGTGTGGGCCCTTTGGACAGAAGGCTTTTCCTGTAAGTGATTGCCTCAGCCAGTTCCTGCTGAAGTTACTCAGTGTCCAGGAAGGGAGTCTTACTGGGCCTCTTGCAACACCCCGCCTATCTTTGCCAGAGTTGGTTTATTCAAAATAAGAGCTTTCTTTCCTTCTTCCTTTATATGTGGAGCCAAACCTATAGAATGGGGGTGGACCCTGGCTTAAAAATCCTGACTTAAATATGGTGTTAATCAAAAACTGTGGATCAGTTGATGCATGTAGCCATCCATAGAAACCATGTTAGGTTCTGACAGGCTAGTCTGGGTGTCTGCTCATTTAACCCGTGTGGATGAACTTGTATCTGACAGCTTTGGCTTATGGGATCTAGAAACAGGGCCTGAATAAAGAAAGGCTTTTAAATTATATTGGATAAAAATAAGTTGATCCAATAGCCCACAGTCTGCAAGTGCGAATTGCCAGTTCTGTCCTTGTAGCTACCCTCCATGCGTATGTATGCCTCTTTTGTAGACTTGTAGATTCAGAAGTCTGCTGAGGTCTTGCACAAACAACAGGATGACATTAGAGCTAGCGATTTCAGTGACAACAAGTTTACTGATCCAGTAGATGAGGGGCATTCAACTTGTGGCTGCCACTGCTTTCATCTTATAGCCACTTCATGTGTCTTCTCTTCTGCATTCCACAGCAGTCAGTTGTGACTTAACCGGGCAGTCTGAGTGCATTGAGTCATGTAAGAGCTGCTGTTGAACATATTGTTCCTGGGGACCCATGGCAAGATTTTCTTGCTGTGCAAAATGAGGAGATAATTTCTCACCTCAAGGGCAAGGGGTGGACAAGAGGACTGAATGAGATAAGGTCTATGGTAACATCAGTATTCTCAATGTCTTTCCATCGGTGCCTAACTCCTCATCCCCTTGGACACAGAAGGCATATATAATCAGTGCCTGTAGACTACATGATAAAATTTCTTCCAAATGCAGTTTTTTCATCTGTCCTGGGGCAGAATCAAGAGAAGGAGAAGGGAGAGGTATGAAGCTGTGACCACAGTTTAGGGACAGGGTGTACCCCAAAGCCAGGGTCTAGTGGAAATTGTGTCCTGCCCTATGTGAACAGACCTACCCCAAACCACAATGAGAAGGCCTTTATCCTGCAACACTGGGAACCTGGAGTATGTGTTGCCATGCGTCTGGTATGCCAGGATTTTGTGGCTGCCCACAGTCTTCCCTTCTTCAGGTGGACATTTTTTATCAGTATTCTGGGGAGAGGCCATTATAGACCACAAACAGCAGAGTGGTTAGGAAGAAGAGCTGGAAGAAGGAGTATTGAATGTTTGGTGGAATCTCTGGAGGCAAGAATGTATGTGGTTTCAAAAATGGGGGGAGGGCTGGGTGTAGGTGGGGTCAGTCTGGTTATATGCCTGGTGTGTTGGTAGCGAAACTAAGTCACGGGTTTATAGGTAGCCTGCTATACTCTACCAGGGGGCTTGTGTTGGAATCTGGGATGTTAAACCTTAAGGTCCAGCCCTGTTGCCAAGCTACTGAGTAATCTGAGAGAAATAGCGTCTTCTCTCTGGGCCTCAGTTTACCCATCTATGAAATGAGGTGAAAGGTTAGCTTGCATGCTGTCTGGTCTCTTCCTGCCTGGGAGTTCTGATGTGCTCAGTATGGCTAAATGGCTTTGTTGTAGGACAGTTAAGTGCTGCCTCCACTACAGCAAGCCATGTAGGGTTGGGGTGGCTGTCAGTGGGCCATTGAGTGCCAGGATTGAGTCATACTGGAGAAATCTACACCCACCTAAACTTGAGACCCTTCCAGCAATTCCATTCTCTAAGCAAGAAATCAAAAGTCAGGGGATGGGTAAGTAGATAAGTCGGTCAGTGTAAAAACCCAATCAGTGGGAGCTGCTGCAATTGCAAGGGCTCTAGGCTCCAGCAGTAACCACATCCATCACCTCCACAGCAGATAATGCTTATTCAGCACTTACTACATGCCGTTCAGGGGGAAAATACTTCATGTGCATTATTTTCATTAAATTTCACAACAGCTCTTTTTCTTGTCTAATTGCTCTTATTAGAACCTCCAGTGCAATGTTAAATAGATGTGGAAAGAAAAGACATCTTGTCCTCTTCCTTAGGGGTAAAACATCACCTATTAAGAATGATGTTGGCTCACGCCTGTAATCCTAGCACTCGAGGTCAGGAGTTTAAAACCAGTCTGAGGGAGACCTTATTTCTACAAAAAATAGAAAAATTATCCTGGCCTGGTGGCATGTGCCCATAGTCCCAGCTACTTGGGAGGCGGAGGCAGGAGGAGCATTTGAGCTTAGGACTTTGAGGTGCAGTGAGCTATGATGATACCATTGCACTCTAGCCTGGGTGACAGAGTGAGACCCTGTCTCAAAAAAAAAAAGTTAGCAGAGAGTTTTCATGGATGCCCCTTATCAGGTTAAGGACGTTCCCTTGGATTTCCTGTTTATTAAGTGTTTTATTCATGAAAAGGTGAAGGGTTTTTTCACACGCTTTTTTGTGTTGAGATGATCACGTGCTTTTTGTCATTTATTCTATTGATATGGTATATTACACATTAAGTTTTTTTCAGATACAAAATCATTCATGCAGCCTGAGATATATCCCACTTAGTCATGGTATATAATCCTTTTTATTTTTTGCTGGATTGAGTTTGTTAGTACTTTATTGGTTTTTTATTCATAAGAGATATTGGTCTACAGTTTTCATTCCTTGTGATATCTTTGCCTGGTTTTGGTATCAGGGTAACAACTGCCTCAATGAATAAGCAGGTTAAGTGTTCCCTTCTCTTCTATATTTTGGAAAAGTTTATGGTGGATTTTTAGTAATTCTTCTTTAAATATCTGGTAGAATTCATTAGTGGAACCATCTGGGCCTGAAAACATTTTCTTTTTTAACCTTTAGAAACTTTTATTTCTCTTGCTGTAATTTTGTTGACAGATTTTTTTGGTTTCTCATAAAATATCTTAATGGTGACTATCTGTCCAGTATCCTTATGTTTGCATTTCATGACTGTTCCATAACTTCACTCTCCCACTTTTCCAAGGGTTTCATACATCTCCATTTTTCAGACTGGGTTTCCACTTCTTCATAGAAAATAAGGAAAGAAAATGAAAATTGTTAAACATTTATGCTTCCATTTATTCAAGCTGGATAATGTATATCCTCAGTAAACCCATACTTTCAAATATTAAAAAACAGAAATAATGGGAATCTTTTCCACAGAGCCTTTTTCTCTTTGGAAACCGCCAGCTTGGCAGTAAGGTGCTCTTGGGAGGCTCCAAGACTCAACAGAACTTAGGGATGCTCCCGCCGTCTTGGTCACTCCCATTAACACCGAAATGCCCTCATTACATGTCACCATCCATTAAGCGATGGGTCCCCACACATCCCGCTGTACTCCCTTCAAGTAAGAGGTTCCAGCATTCCTGCACCAGCCCACTTCATAGGCCCAGGGTCCTGGAAAAGCCTTGGTTCCGGCCGCTCCTCAAACCCACAGTCCTCCATCCCGTACCGGCGTCTCGCCCTCGCCGTCGCCCGGCGGCCGGCGCCTTAGCCCATTCTGCAGTCCGGCCGGGCTGGTTCCTGCACGCCTGAAAATGTTTTCTTTTGGGGCTGGAGTGCAGTGGCGTCATCATAGTTCACTGCAACCTAAAATGCCTGAGCTCAGGGGATCCTCCTGCCTCAGCCTCCTAAAGTGCATGTGGGGCCTGGGCGTAGTGGCTCACGCCTGTAATCCTAGCACTCTGGGAGGCTGAGGCGGATTGCTCAAGGTCAGGAGTTCGAAACCAGCCTGAGAAGAGCGAGATCCCATTTCTACTAAAAATAGAAGGAAAGTAATTGGCCAACTAAAAATATATAGAAAAAATTAACTGGGCATGGTGGCACATGCCTGTAGTCCCAGCTACTCGGGAGGCTGAGGCAGAAGGATTGCTTGAGCCCAGGAATTTGAGGTTGCTGTGAGCTAGGCTAATGCTGTGGCACTGTAGCTAGGGCAGCAGAGTGAGACTCTGCCTCAAAAATAAAATAAAATAAAATAAAATAAAATAAAATAAAATAAAATAAAATAGTGCATGTGGGAAGCTTTTTGATTTACTAATTCAATTCATTTACTTGTTAGAGGTCTATTCAGATTTTCCATTTATTCTTTTCTTTTTCTTATTTAAAAAATATTTTTTTTTTTCACCAGCTGTGCCTCTGGAAAAAAAAAAAAACAACATTTTTTTTCAGGCCCAAGTCACTCTGTCTGACAGATTTTTCTGTGTATTCTTAAGTCAGTTTTGGTAGTTTGTGTCTCCCTAGGAGTTTGTCTAATTCATCTAAATCATGTAATTTGTTGGCATACAGTTCATAGTATTTCCTTATGATCCTTTTTATTTCTATTAAGGCCAGTAGGGATATTGCCTCTTTCGGTCCTGATTTGAGTAATTTGAGTTTTCTTTTTTTCTTTATCAGTCTAGCCTAAACTTTGTCATTTCTATTGATCTTTTTAAAGAACCAGCTTATACTTTATTAATTTTTCTCTAGTTTTTTGTTCCAGATTTCATTAATTTTTGCTCTAATCGTTATTATTTCCTTCATTCTGCTTGTTTTAGGTTTAACTTGCTCTTTTTTCTGGTGTCTTAATGTAGCAGGTTAAGTTATTGAATTGAGATTTAAAGGTTATGCACTTTTAACATTTTGATACTGTCAAATTGACCTCCAGTTATACTCATTAACAGTATATGTGAGTGCTTATTTCTCACACTCATACAATGCTGGATGTTACTAATTTTTATACCTTTGCCACTGTGATGGTTAAACATGATATCTTGTTTCTCTGATTACTAATGAAGTTAAGCAATTTTCATGTGGTTTTTGACCATTTGTCTTGCTTATCTTGTCTTTCTTTCTTTGTCTTGCTATATTGCCCAAGCTAGAATGCAGTGGCTGTTCACAGGTACGATACTGCACTGCAACCTTGAAATCCTGGGCTCAAGCAATCCTCCAGAGTAGCTGGGACTGCAGGTGTGCACCACTGCACCATTCTATTTCTTTTTTCTTTTTCATGTTTTTGTAGAGATAGGGCTCACTATGTTGCCCAGGCCAATCTTAAACTCCTGGTCTCAAATGATCCTACTGCCTCTACCTCACTAAGTGCCAGGATTACAGACATGAGCCACCATGCCTGGCTGGCCATTTCTATTTCTTACGTGAATGACCTGTTCATATTTTTTACCTATTTTTCTAATTTTTTTATATGTTTGTAGGAAACTTTTTATACTATGGATATGACTCCTTTATTAAATATCATTTGTAAATATGGCTTCTCCTTTGGTCACCTGTCTTTTAACTTTATCTTTGGCCATACAGAAGTTTTGAATTTTTATGTATTTAAATCTGTCTTTCCCTTTATGACTTCAGGGTGTTTTTACACTTAGGCAGGTCTTTACCACCCCAAGATTATAAAATTTTTCTCCTATATTTTCTGAGTTGATTCTTTTAACACACACACACACACACATTTATATTTTAGAAACAGGGTTTCGCTCTGTGACCCAGGCTAGAGTGCAGTGGCATGATCATAGCTCACTGTAACCTTGAACTCTTGGGTTCAAGTGATCCTTCTGCCTTTGCCCCCAAGTAGCTGGGACCACAGGCATGTACTACCATGCCCGGTTAGTTTTGGTTGTTGTTGTTGTTTTGGTAGAGGCAAGGTCTTGCTATGTTGTTAAGGCTTTCCTCAAACTCCTGGCCTCAAGTGATTTTCCTGTCTCAACCTCCCAAAGTACTGGGATTACAGGTGTGAGCCACCATTCTTGGCCTGGTTCTTTATTTTTATTTTATTTTTTTTGAGACAGAGTCTCACTTTGTTGCCAGGCTAGTGAGTGCTGTGGCATCAGCCTAGCTCACAGCAACCTCAATCTCCTGGACTCAAGTGATCCTACTGCCTCAGCCTCCCAAGTAGCTGGGACTATAGGCATGGGCCACCATGCCCGGCTAATTTTTTGTATACATATTTTTAGTTGGTCAATTAATTTCTTTCTATTTTTAGTAGAGACAGGGTCTCACTCAGGCTGGTTTCAAACTCCTGACCTTGAGCAATCCACCCGCCTTGGCCTCCCAGAGTGCTAGGATTACAGGCGTGAGCCACCACGCCCAGCCTGGTTCTTTAATATATTTAGTACTTGTCCCTGATAGTAAAAGATGAACAGAACTGCTGTTCAACCCATATGTGTTGCAGAAAGCCTTATATCACACCCTGGGGACCCTTTGAGGTCCCATACTCTTCCTCTAAATCTATCACTGATGTTAGCAGAGAAGAGTAGAAATGTGAAAGTTTAACGACTAGTGCTGATAGGGCTGTAATAAGGGGAGAAGGCAAAGTAACATTTACTGAACATCTATTAGTGCTAAGCACTGTGATAAGTATATGTATTATCTCATACCTGAAAGGAAGACATAATTACCCCTACTCCTTAGAGAGGGAAATTGGAGCTGGCTGCATTTAGAGTGGTCCGGATACCAGAGAGGTATTGCCGGGAGTGCACAGCTGGTTGACTGCCAGATAGCCCATAGATGTCGTAGGCTCTCTGTAGTCTAAGGTCTGGTTCTAGATGGAGAGAGAAGGATGTACTTGTAATCAGTGTTACAGCTCCAGAAAGTCTGTCAGGGCTCCAAAACTGATTATAGAGGGGCAGCTGACTCAGTGATAAACCTCCCAGGAGACTTAGGCACATGCTGGAATGCTGAATTACTGTTTTACTGGGAAAATCAGAACTGTTGTCTGGCAGCTTAGAATTCTCTGGCTGCAGGCAGCACTATAAGGGAAGCCATGGGGTAATCACGCAGCTGTTGAGTCAGAAGTCAGAGCAGGGAAGTGAGATTACTCTAATCTTAGATGGTGTTGGGCTGTCACGGCTGGCGAATCTGTCCCCACAATATTGCAGACCTGATTTGGGGTCCTTGCTCTGGTCTGGGGGTCAGGACTCCCTCGTCCTCTGTGCAGCCCAGGAAGGACACCCAGCTGTATCCTCCATCTCTCCCTTATTTATGTTCTTCCCTTCTTCCTTCCCATCCGGCCTTCAAACTTCATTTCATGGCCCATTATCATGGTGGGTCAACTCACAGACTTTCTTTTTTGTCGTATTTATTTATTCGTTTTATCCACTTCCATTTCCCAACCACACTATAGGCAGCCATTCTAATGTATTCGTAGCCTGTATCTGGTTTTGCTCTTACTAACATGGAAGCCACTGCTATATATATATACACACATACATACATATATATATATTCTTTTTTGAGACAGAGTCTCACTCTGTTGCCTGGGCTAGAGTGCCGTGGCATCAGCCTAGCTCACAGCAACCTCAAACTCCTGGGCTCAAGCAGTCCTGCTGCCTCAGCCTCCTGAGTAGCTGGGACTACAGGCATGTGCCACCATGCCCGGCTAATTTTTTCTATATATTTTTAGTTGGCCAATTAATTTCTTTCTATTTTTTGGTAGAGGCAGGGGTCTTGCTCTTCCTCAGGCTGATTTTGAACTCCTGACCTTGAGCGATCCTCTTGCCTCGGCCTCCCAGGGTGACAGGATTACAGGTATGAGCTACTGTGCCTGGACTGTTTGTTTTTTTTTTTTTGTATTTGTTTTTAATTTTAAAAAGTTTGATATAACCTCAAACTTATAGAAAAGTTAGATTAATAAAAGAATTTCTTGGCTGGGTGAGGTGGCTCATGCCTGTAATCCTAGCACTCTGGGAGGCTGAGGCGGGAAGATTGCTCAAGGTCAGAAGTTCGAAACCAGCCTGAGCAAGAGTGAGACCCTGTATCTACTAAAAATAGAAAGAAATTAATTGGCAAACTAAAAATATATAGAAAAAATTAGCCGGGCATGATGGTGGTGCCAGGCACTGTACAGTCCCAGCTACTTGGGAGGATTGCTTGAGCCCAGGAGTTTGAGGTTGCTGTGAGCTAGGCTGATGCCACGGCACTGTAGCCTGGGCAACAGAGCGAGACTCTGACTCATAAATAAATAAATAAATAAAATAATTTCTAGATATCTCCTGGATTCCCTAACTGTTAACATTTTACTACATTTGGTTTTTCTTCTCACATGCGCACATGCTCATTCTCTCTTTCACTTTCTCCATCTATATATGCTGAATCATATCCTTTTACCCTAAATATTCAGTGTGTATTTCCTAAAAACAAGATTTTTTTTTACATAACCATAGTATAATTATCAATCAGGAGTTCAACTTTGAAACATTTCTATTATCTCTATAGGCTTTTGAAGATTTTATCAGTTGTCCCAATAATGTCCTTTATAGTAAAAGAAAATCGGAGACTATATGTTATATTCAGTTGTCATATCTCTAAATCTGGAGTAATCTCCCCGAGTCCTTTGTATTTTATGACAGTGACATTGTTGAAGAGTTCAGGCCAGTTATTTTGTAGAATGTCTCTCAATATAAGTGTCTGATGTTTACTCATGGTTAGATTCAGGTTATTCACTTTAAAAAAAAATATATATATATATATTTTTATATATAGCTTTGTTGCCCAGGCTAGAGTGAGTGCCATGGCGTCACCCTAGCTCACAGCAACCTCAAACTCCTGGCCTCATGCAATCCTCCTGCTTCAGACTCCCGAGTAGCTGGGACTACAGGCATGCGCCACCATGCCTGGCTAATTTTTTCTATATATATTAGTTGGCCAATTAATTTCTTTCTATTTATAGTAGAGACGGGGTCTTGCTCTTGCTCAGGCTGGTTTCGAACTCCTGACCTTGAGCAATCCACCCGCCTCAGCCTCCCAGAGTGCTAGGATTACAGGTGTGAGCCACCTCGCCCAGCCTAAATATATTTATTTATTTTTATTTTTAATATAGACTCTCACTCTGTTGCCCAGGTTAGAGTGCAGTGGCATGATCATATCTCACTGCAACCTCAAACTCCTAGGCTCAAGCAATCTTCCTTCCTTAGTCTCCTGAGTAGCTAGGATTACAGGCATGTGCCACCATGCCTAACTAATTTTTTTTAATTTTTATTTTGGAGATAAGGTCTTGCTATGTTGCCCTGGGTGGTCTTGAATTCCTGGCCTCAAGTGATCCTCTCACCTGAGCCTCCCAAGTCACTAGGATTATGGGCCTGAGCTATATAGTGCCCAGCTATCCTATTATTCTTTGAGTACTTTCTTACTTTTAGGCACAGTAAGATGTTACAGGGTCCTCTTATTCTTCTTGTCCCGAACTCAGCCCTAGACTCAGCCACTTCTCCAACAAGCCCTAGTTCTTTTAGTAGAGAATGGCATTTGGAAACCAAGAATTGGGCACCAGGTGCTAACCTTTGTTTTTAAGGTCCATCCATGTTACTATATATACATCTAGTATGTTGATCCTAACTACCGAATAATACCCTGTAGTTGTCATCTTTCCCAGTTTTTCCCTATCCTTCCATAATGAAGAACTCCCAGACTGCCCCCAACACTACCTTCACAAATATTACTGAGAGGAACATCCTTATATATGTCCTCTTGGATATATGTGAATATGTTTACCAGCTTCCTATTTTTTGTGAAACTAATAGATGTTCTGCAATAATTCTTTTCTCTTTTAACTTGCTTTTCTCTGATTGCTAATGAGTTTGAGTAACCCTTCATATGCTTGATGGCCTTTGGGATTCTTCTTTGGTAAATTGCTTATTAATAATAATCCTTTGCCTGTTTTTTCACTGGAGTTCTTGTATTTTTCTTAATGGTATGCAGGAATTCCTTATATGTCCTGGATATTAATCCATTGCTGGTTTTAGGTATTGCGGATATCATCTGAATCTATTATTTATATGTTTACTTTGTCCACACATATTTTGTTTGAACATAAGACTCTTTTTCCCCTTTGTTTTGTGCAGTCTCTCACCAGCGCTCTTCTTTTTCTGTAACTATATTAATGCCCTTTGTTCCTCTACATGTTAGGTATGCTAGTATCATGGATCTCAGCTGTCTCTACTCGGTAAACAGTCTGTCTTTATGAACCTTAGCCTCTGTTCAATTCTCTCTGTTAAGAATGACTTGTCAGCTTCTTGGAGTAAGAGGTCTGCATGCAAATATTATTTTAATATGTTTAGTCAGCAAATATGTGGTGCAGGCCTACTATGGGTTAGGTACTGTGCTGTCACCAGTGAGGTTAGGATACTTGCCTGTGGCTTTTCAGAGGTGGAACAGCTGTTTGAGCCCTGGTTTGTGGCTTCCTACCATGCTGTTTCCCTTGGAAATAGCATTTGGTTCCTGTAGGCTGTGTTGAATGTCTACATCTCTTCTAACAACTGGCCTAAGGAGGTGCAGAGCAAAGCATCCTCCCCAGCATCCTGACTTGGCAGTGACGGCCGGGACCCTCAAGGGTGCCGAGGTGAATGTGACTCTGGAGGTTTCAAGTGGCAGGTCCTGGGTTATTTGCTGGTAACTGGCTCCAGGCCGAGAGAGAAGGACCCCGAAGAGGCCAGAAGAGGATTGCCCCAGCCTGGAGGTGAAGGTGTTAATGTAAAACACTAGATGCCTATACTGTTCTAGTCCTTTCTGAGAAGTTCAAATTGTCCCTTCTGGAAGTACTCTAGTTCTAAGAGGAGAGAGATGCAGCAGGATCTTCCTGGTGCTGACAGGAGGTTTCCAGACAAGTTGGCTCCCGAACCTTTTCCTGGTAGTGGTAACTATGGGCAGGCACAATTTTGGTAGTTTCCATAAATTCCAGCTGAGGGAGTGAGAAGGAAGAATATCACTTTGGGCCAGGACCAAACAAAGCAGAAATTCCTCCTGGGACATTTTTCCCCAGAGGCCAAACACTTGGGAGCCTGTTTACTGGGCTCTGCAAGCTTGTGACCCCCGGATACTGTTGCTTGACCCCAGGGCCTTGCATCTCCAGCCTCTGGACAGAAATGAACTGTTATGTGGCCACTTCTAAGATCCCCCCTGCTTTCTTCCCAATTCTACTGCCTAGCTGAATTGGGGAGCCATGACCATCTGTGGTTGTAGAAATTAGAGGGGTTTAGATCAGTGATGTCAGATAAGATCCACTTTTATGATACCTCAGTCAGGTGGTGTTTCCCTGGAACTCTATATGGAGAGGGATTTGTAGACAGTCCCCATGGGCACAGCGTAGGAACAGCAGAGGCACATGTGCCGTGATTTGCTCTCTGCTGTGTAGATGCGTCTGTGAGCATTAGAACCCTGAAAGATTATCAAAGAGAAGATGAGGACAACTTTTTTGCCAATCCAGGAGTATTCTTGAGGAAGGCTGTCAACCTCTGGCCTTCAGTCTCCTTCATGTGTGACCTTGGGGCTGACACATGGTTCTCAAGGCTCCCCTGGCTGTGGTCTGCAGGATTCTTTAGGGTCTGTTTCGTGGTAGATCCTGACCCTTCGAGGTAATGGGATCTAGCTATGGCTTTGGTACCTTTGGTGACAGCATTCTGGACTGAGTGACCCACCCAAGGCTTTTCTGGTGATTTTGTGACCCATGTTAGACTTTGAGCTTTGGGATTATTCTCTTAAAGAGTGAGTGGACTTGGTGAAGAGCCCCTTGGCATGGCAATGTAAGGCTTGGATGAGGAAATGCAACATATTTTATTAGGAGGTTGGGCTGTCCGTTGTCACAAAGTCTTAAATTACAGGCCTAGAACCTGGAGGAAACTTACTTTAAAATTGAGAGTGTACCAATCTCAGGAACATGGGGAAAAAAAAGTCAAGGGTGGGGGATGTACCTGTAGCTTGTGAATCAGGTGCTATACCCGAAACAAAGCTTGTCAGAGCCCAGAAATGAAGTGTTTTTGCCTCACCTTGGCCAGAGATGTACAATTAGGGCAAAAATCATAAATTCTGTAACTTCGAAGCTCAGCTTCCCTAATAGTCGAACAAGTGCTATGTGGGTCAACACCTGTTTGCTGATCCTGCTCTGCCAGGACCTGTCCTGAAAATAGAAAGGAATGGGACACAACCCCTGCCCTCGAGATGTCTGATGGAGGAAGCCAGCAGATAGACTGGTGCCTGTCCCATGTAGGGTTTTAAGGCAGACTTCCAGTAGGTGTTGCAGGCGTGTGGAGTGGAGACTGGCCCCAAGAGGGGCTTGGGGAAGGCTTTGAAGGAGGATGACATTTGGTTTGGACTTTGAAAGATTGTTACTTTACCTCTTTTACAAAAGTTTTTAAGATAGTTTATAAGAACACATACCATAAAAAGGACCGATATAAATAAGTTAAAAACAGAAAAAGAGAAAACAGAACTTAGAAAGTTAAGACTGAGTAAGAGTTAAAATGGAGATATTGGCTGGGCGTAGAGGTTTATGCCTACAGTCCTGCCACCATGGGCAACATAATGTGACCGTGTCTCTGCAGAAAATAAGAAATTAGCCATGTGTGGTGGTGTGTACCTGTAGTCCCAGCAGCTGAGAAGGCTGAAGTGGGAGGAGTGCTTGAGCCCAGAAATTCGAAGTTACAGTGAGCCATGATCGCACCACTGCACTTCTGCTTGGGTGACAGAGCAAGACTCTGTCTCTAAAAATAAAATAAAATAAATAAGTGAATGAATGAATAAATAAATAAAGAAAGTATTTAGACCATGGGTCCCAACATAGTTATTATATCTGACCCTTTGCACAAACCAGAGTAGAATACATAGTTTCTGAGTGTAAGTTGTTTTACTTGACCTCTTAAATACCTTCCTGGGAGTGGGAGGGAAGTGGTGGTTAATGAGTGAACCTGTAAACCAGTGTTTCTCAAAATTACAGTCCAGGGACTTGCATCAAAATTGCAGTTACCTAGAGTGCTTGTTAAAATGCGGATTCCTTGGCCCCTGCCCCAGGCTTACCAAATCAGAACCTGGTGAATAGGACCCAGGAGTCTGCAAATTCATATACTTCCCCAAATAATTCTACGTGCACTCCACAGTTGATAGCCACTGCAGTTGATGGAAACCTCGACAGCATTTTGAAGCGAGTACTTGGCCTTTGAAGGTTGGGTGGAACTTTAATGAGGGAGAGAGCAAGGCAGGAGAAATGGCAGTTCCACTGAGGATGGTATGGTGGTTTGCTGCTGGCAGTGTCACTTTTAGGCCATATTTTGGAAAACCTACAAAGTGTAGCAGTTCAGGCACCTGGCAGGGCTGCTCCCAAGCACAGAGATGGGTGGAGGACCAACTGTCCCCACTGTGCAGGTTGGTCCAGCTTCCCACTTAGCCACCTGGGCTCTGCTCTGTAGGCCTCCTCTGGCAGGCTACTTTATTTTTTGAGCAAGCACTTTGTTTTTCTTAACATCCCCAAATACAGGGTTCCGAGACCACAGATGTGTTCTGTTTCCTGTTAAAAAAGCATTTTTTCCTTGGGGTCTGATAGTGGCGTGGATGGTGAGCTGGCAGAAAGAACCATGGATATTGGGGTGTGTTCCAGGTGTGATATGCCCAAGACACACCATGTGAACATTTGTAATTGATTATTTCTGTTTCCTGGTCACTGAGTTGTATGTTTTGAAATCTTTATTTTGGAAGATACTTTCTTATTGGGAATGGGACTAGGGAGAGGGGTCCCCTTTCCCGTCTTTGGGTTATATTTTAAAATGCTTATTGTTCAGTTTTAAAGATATATCTTAAGGTATAAAGAAAAATACCTTGAACCTCTGATTTAAAAAACAAATCGTTTCCAGTACTTTTGAAGCCTTCATGAGTTAGAGTTTAAAACTCAGTGAGAAATGGTTAACATGGGAATTGAGAGTACCTTCTGGCGGTTTTTCATCCCATGCACTTCCATAGCTTTTCTTGTAGGCTTATCGAAACTCTCTTTGCTGCTTGCAACTGTGGCAGAGACGCAGGGAGGATAGCTGTGCACCACCCACTCGGCTAAAATTTGCCGGCATGCTCCCATGTGCATGGCAGCCAAGGCAGCTGATTGACAAGTAGATACAACTCTGTGTGATGAATCCTGCCCAAGAGGATCTGAGGGGCCTAGTCAAAGCAGCTGCTTCATTGCAGAGCCTTCCTGGACTCTCTTCCCTGGGCCTGGAGTTGATTCCCCTTCCTTTGGCCAGTTCAGCTTGTTCTCACCACTGTCACACTCACCACTGTTGTTTGCTTTGCTGGTCTCCCTGTCCCCCTGAGGGCAAAGACATCTTCTTAACCTAGCTCTTCCTCTGCATGCCTGGTACCACCTGGCACATGGTGTTTACTAACTGGGTTCATGTTTGAATGGATGTGGTGCTGTGAGTGCTTAGCAGGTGTGGATGAAGAGCAAGAACCAACCTCACTGAGTGGTCTGGAAAGGCTTCCTAAGGGAGGTGATGCTTGAGTTGAGGCCTGACAGCTATTGGATTAGGTGACATTGAAGTCTTTGGAAACCTAGAGAGCTTGTCCTCCTCCCAGAAGGACTGGAGAGGAGGTTTGAGACAAGGCACGTACAGTAGATGGTGCTTCTCACTTCTGGTCAAGGGGCCACAAGGGGCAACATGATTTCACAGGACCACTGCAAGCAAATCTTTTCTCAAGCTGGGGAATTTGGTGATAGTGCCTGGCTCAGTTGTCAGATTCAAAAATGTAGAGACAGATCTCAAAATTTAATGTTTTATTTGGGAAGAAGTATTACAATTCAGGGCATACATGGTAGGCTGGGTAGTCTTCGGTATATCTGAAGAACAAAGAGAAGGTTAGAGGTTTTATTAAAAGGAAAAAATGTTATATGT